>NC_057718.1:23544611-23634114 GCF_004010195.1 Chiloscyllium plagiosum | reverse complement strand
ACACACACACTCACACACACACACACACACACAGACAGACAGACAGATGCACACAAACACACACACACATACAAACAAACACTCACACATGTGCCCTTTCCTTGGTGATTATACAGGTGAATAAGTCTAATTCTTTCCATGTGTCTGACTCCAATGCAGAATCTGAGATATTTGTGAAGCCAGGGGAGTAGCTCAGCTAAGTTTCAATTTCCCAGGTAATTCCCGACAAAGACATTGCATTGAGGCCTCTGAGGTGGCCTGAAGCATATCCTGGGGGTACGTCCAGTCTATGTCTATCTGGAGAGCAGAAGATCTGTGCCAGTATATTTTCAATCTGAAATAAAGGCTGAATCTGCTGGAAATGGTCCAGCACGTTAGGCAGCAACTGAGAAACTTCTCTCTCTAGGCAGATGTTGCTTAACCTACCCACCGTTTTCCAGCATTGTCAGCTTTTCCTGCATTCACAGTATTCTGCTTTTCAATTTGTATTTGAAAGTTTGAAAGAAAATCTGTTCGCATACCGCCAACCAATTGTTGAAGCAGAGCCCACAAATGATTTTAAAAGTGGATACAAATGAAGAACCGTGGATGCAGCAAATAGAAGCAAAATTCTAGAATTCCTATGTGTGGAAGCAGGCCATTTAGCCTTTTGAGTCCACACTGATCCTCCAAAGCATCCCACCCAGACCCAACCTACCTCTGTATCTCTGCATTTCCCACAGCTAATCCATCTAGCTGTGCATCGCTGGACACTATGGGGCAATTTAGCATGGCCAATCCACCGAACCTGTACATTTGTAGACTTTGGGAGGAATTTGGAACACCCAGGGGAAACCTATGCAGACACGGAGAGAACGGGCAAACTCCACACAGACGGTTGCCCAAGGCTGGAATCAAACCCAGGTTCCCGGTGCTGTGAAGCAGCAGTGCTAATCACTGAGATACTGTGGCACCCACAGTGAGAGAAAATGCTGCAGAAACCCAGCAGGTCTGGCAGCATTCGTAGAGAAAGAGGCAGAGTTAAAATTCTGAGTTCAGTGTGACTTTTCTTCAGAACTTCTCTTTCCAAAAAAGGGTCATATTGGACTCAAAATGTTAACTCTCCATATCTTCAATCAATCTCAGCTTGTGTTTTTTTGGTCATTTAAAATGGTTAAAACAAAAGTCCTAAGGCTTTCACTGTAATGTTTGCAGATTGTTTTGTTTTCCCTGTTGTATTTCTAAGTCCCTACGGGGAATCTGAGGACCATCTACTCCTCTCTCAACCTGATAAGATCCCATCCAGCAAAACTACTTCTGCCTGGTTCAACTTGTTCTCAACTTCAATTTTACATTTAAACAAAAATATATATATTATTCTGTTCGTCAGGATAAATTGTTTTGCTATGGAAGCCTACACAAGTTCCAGCTGTGCTGACATTTTTCAACAAACTCAAAACACCTCCCTCCATCACCTCATCCCCACACAAAATGTGAAAGGCTAATAAAGAAATGATATGAGGTACCAGTGTTGGACTGGGGTGTACAGAGTTACAAAATCACACAATAACAAGTTATAGTCCAACAGGTTTACTTGGAAGTACTAGGTTTCAGAGCACTGCTCCTTCATCAGGTAACTAGTGGGCCAGGATCATAAGACACAGAATTTATAGCAAAAGAGCACAGTGTCGTGCAATTAAAATGATATATTGAACAAACTTAGATTGCTGTTAAGTCTTTCATCTTTTAGATGGGTTGTAGGTTTCAGTTAATTGATCTGTAAATCCCAGAACTTCTTTTGAGTCGCATTATCCCAGTCCCAAGCCTCCCACTCGGCACCACCCTCCTGACCTGTCACCTCTACGTCAGGGAGACAAGAAACATACTTGCGGATCTTTTCAGACACCATTTCTGGGACACCCGCACCAACCAACCCCATCGCGCTGTGACTGAACACTTCAACTCCCCCTCCCACTCCACCAAGGACATGCAGGTCCTGGGCTTCCTCCATCGCCAAACCCTAACTACCTGATGCCTGGATGAAAAACACTTCATATTCTACCTTGGGACCCTGCAACCATATGGAATCAATATGGATTTCACCAGTTTCCTCTTTTCCCCTCCCGTACATTATCCCAGTCCCAAGCCTCCAACTCAGCACTGCCCTCTTGATCTGTCCATCACCTTTTCCACCTATCCGCTCCATCCTCCTCTCTGATCTATCACCTTCTCCCTCACCTTCATCTACCTATTGCATTCACAGTTACCTTCCCCCAACTCCACCTCCCTCCAATTTATCTCTCAACCCTCTGGCCCACAAGTCTCATTCCTGATGAAGGGCGTATGCCTGAAACGTGATTGTCCTGCTCCTTGGACGCTGCCTGACCTCTTGTGCTTTTCCAGCACCACACTCTCAACTCTGATCTCTAGCATCTGCAGTCCTCACTTTCTCCTATCGGAATGAGGTCAGCCAGGTGGACTTCCTTGAATATGAGTTCCCTGACTGGGGCTGTTAATCTGGTCCAATCAGGACGCCCTGGGCGACAGACATAAACGGGATTGTCAGAGGTTCTACTCATTCTGAGCTGGCTCTGAGGGAGCTGGACTAGTGTCAAGTACGATGCTCCTGGAAATAAATGGTGACTTGATAATGGGATACCAACCTCTGTGGAGTTACTTAATTGACAGGTTTGTTTATCACCCACTCCGACTTGTTCTCACCTACATTGTTTACATATGTATCACAAACAATCAGGGACCCAGTACTGACCTCTCTGTATGCCACTTCCATTCTGTGAGATTTTACATTTCTGTGATTAATACAACTTTTCTCATCTTTGTCAAGTGGTGCGGGAATGTACTTGCAACTTGATAAGCGCATACACTTCCTGTCACAGTATTGGAGACCTACAAGGGCATTTAACACCAGGCTCTAGATGCTGGTTGTGTAGGCACACGGGTTGGCCATGGATTCCTCAGCGTGGAAGAAACTACACTTTGAAATTGGTTGACTGCGATCTGCTTTGGGGTTTTAAGGTTGTGAGAGTTGCTTTGCAAACACCAGCTTGTTCTTCGTTTCCAGCTGTTCAGGTATAAGAGAGTTGAAGTGACAGTATGAGACATTATGAAGTAAAGCATTAACATTGCAGACGGACAGGCCAATAGAGTATCTAAACAAATCAAATCACTCAGGATAAAAAAAAGTAAGAAAAGAAAGAAACAAAACTGTTAAAACTTGTTGTACAAGGCCAGCATGTAGCTTAGACAAGTTTGGAAAGAAACTAGTAAAAAGCGTACTTTCATTGGGTTTTTGATTTAGTCTAATGTAAAATGGAGTTTGGCTAGTATGGAAAATATTACCTCGGAATAGTATGGATCAGATGAGGTGTAAGATAATGTTATATTTTATTGTAACAATGCTGAGTTGCTTTTGTAAACAAAAAGGCTTTTGACTGACTGAAACCACAGGAGTGACAAGCCACCAATAGCTCATACCATTGATGATATCATCTGTAACTGGTGGGAGAAGAGTTTAGAATCTTAAAGGAAAGGAACCTACTGCCCAGGTCCTCCTCATCATCTGTCTGTAATAATGTCGATTAGATTCCCTACAGTGCGGAAACAGGCCCTTTGACCCAACAAGCCCACACCAACCGTCCAAAGACCACACCAAGCACCCAGACTCATTTCCCTACACTTAACCGTGATTAATGCACCAAACACCATGGGCAATTTAGCATGGCCAATTCACCCAACCTGCACATCTTTTGGATTGTTGGAGGAAACTGGAGCACCCAGAGGAAACCCATGCAGACACGGAGAGAACGTGCAAACTCCACACAGACAGTTGCCCAAGGTGGGAGTCGAACCCAGGTCCCTGGCACTGTGAGGCAGCAGTCTTAAACACCGAACCACCATGATTATATCAGTGTAACTTGTAGATAGTTGTTAGTGTGAAAGAAACTACATCTTATTTAAGACAAAACTTTTTTGGCATTAGCCTAGCAATTTTTTGATGCTGCATAAGGCAGTTTGTACCTGAAAGGGTTAACTGACATAAAGGACTATTCAGGTCCGAAAGAATCTTAGCTAGTGCTTCAAAGATTGCTCTTAGCGTTAACAGCTTGTAGGTAGGTAGTAATTTGTAATTACCCTTAAACTGAGCCTGATGTCTCCCAAGAAACAATCATGCATCTCAGGTGCAACGTAGCTAGGTAATAAGGATTATGTTATAGACTTTTACCATTTATCAAGATTGAGCCTGTCTTCTGGTGAATATATTGTGTGGGGGGCTTCATTCCTTACTGTCAGTAGCTTGATTAATATCAATACAGAGGATTGGTGGTGATGAATCTACACATCATATATTGGCTGGGCTGAAGGCATAAATGAAGAACAGCAGTGGCACCCACTGTTTGTCTAAGCTAGGGGCAGCTGAAGATTTGGCAAAAGTGGACACAGCTTGAAAAATGTCTTCAATTCTATAAAGGCTATAGCTAGCCAATGTGAAGAAAGATGAAAAATCTCCAGTCAGAAAACTGTGAGTTTATCATTATTGGACACCTGTTGTGAGTTAGGTCCCTGAGGTGCATTTAAAAAGAAAATTCTAGATTGAGAAATTAAATGAATGTTTTACAGGCTGCATTCAGCAGAATAGCATGATTAGAGATGCTTACAGAATCAGGAAAAGCTGGGACAAAATCTGTGTAAATAAAGGAAGAAATATGTTAAGTTATATTAAATATATACTGAGAAAATAGCAATAGACTGAAACTGTGCACATGATAAAATTGACGGCAGAAGAAGAATTTATTTATTATTAGTTAAGGGAAAAATCAATTTCTGTTCATCAACTGAAATTATTGCTTCAGGTCATGAAATCAGCACAACACATTTTTTTATTAAATAGCTTGAAGTTGAGAGAAGAAGCAGAAAAGGTGTAAAATTCATAATTCCAAAAAAGGTGCAAAAATTCCACAGAAGAGGGGAAAAACTGTGCAAAAGAATTGATTATCCCTCCATTTTGTGCAAAAGTTAAAATGCAGTATTTTTCCAAATTGAAACACTTCAATGATATTTAAAGCTGAAAATGTATTGCTGGAAAAGCGCAGCAGGTCAGGCAGCATCCAAGAAGCAGGAGAATCGACGTTCTGGGCATGAGCCCTTCTTCAGGAATGAGGAGAGTGTGCCAAGCAGGATAAGATAAAAGGTAGGGAGGAGAGACATTAATTGTCTATTCTGTATAATGCAATTCAATCATCAGGGGAGGGGCATTGGAAATGCGATAGGTGGAAGCAGGTTAAGGTGAGGGTGATAGGCTGGAGTGGGGGTGGGCGCGGAGAGGTCAGGAAGAAGATTGCAGGTTAGGAAGGTGGTGCTGAGTTCGAGGGTTGGGACTGAGACAAGGTGGGGGGTGGGGAAATGAGGAAACTGGAGAAATCTGAGTTCATCCCTTGTGGTTGGAGGGTTCCTCGGCGGAAGATGAGGCGCTCTTCCTCCAGCCGTCGTGTTGCTATGGTCTGGCGATGGAGGAGTCCAAGGACCTGCATGTCCTTGGTGGAGTGGGAGGGGGAGTTGAAGTGTTGAGCCACGGGGTGGTTGGGTTGGTTGGTCCGGGTGTCCCAGAGGTGTTCTCTGAAACTTTCCACAAGTAGGCGGCCTGTCTCCCCAATATAGAGGAGGCCACATCAGGTGCAGCGGGTGCAGTAAATGATGAATCATCATTGAGTCGTTCAAGAAAAAGATAATTACATCTTTAGAAAACTTGCTGACGACTTCACATTTAAAACAACTACATTTTGAAACACTGAAGAGTAAAATCAAATTCTATCTATAAGAAATTAGAAACTTCCTTCAACAGCTTTCAACTGAATTGTTTGAAATAAGTACCACAGCAATAAAATGTAAAGACAATGGAGAAATATATTATAACTCCAAGCTGATATAAAATCAAAAGCCCTTCAGACTGATGATTGAATTGCATTATACAGAATAGACAATTAATGTGAAATAGAATTGTTTCAACATTACATAAGAAGCCCAGAGAAGAACAAGAGCACATATTTCTTGTATGACAGTCTCTTGATGTCAAGGCAGCATTGGCCTTGATGAGTGCATCTCCAACAACACTCAAGAAGTTTTACACCGTCCAAGACAAAGCAGCCCGCTTGTTTGGCACCATTTCCATAAACATCCACTTCCTCCACCAATGATACTCAACAACAGCACTGTGGGCTACCTACAATATGTACTGCAGGAATTCACAAAGGCTCCTTTCACAATACCTTCCAATCCTACAACTGCTACCATCTAGAATGACAAGTGCACCAAATACATGTGAACACCCTAACTGCAAGTTTACCTCCAAGCCACACACCATTCTGACTTGGAAATATATCTCTAGTCTTTCAGTGCCATTAGGTCAAAATCCTGGAGCTTCCCCCCTTTACTGGCATTATGGGTGCACCTACACCAAATGGACTGCAGCAGTTCAAGAAGGCAGCTCACCACCACCTTCTAAAGGGGAACTAGGAATGGGCAATAAACGCCAGTCCATGAGTAATAATAAATATCTGTTAATAATAAATAAATAAGAATCCGATCTGATGTGTTCATGTGATCATGTGTTCAAACAAAGTATAAGAGACGAGGGAAATACTTCTGCAGGTATTATAAGAGGATTTGACAATTGCTTTAATCAAATAACAATCATATAATAGAAAGAACAAGATTTAACAGAAGAATGTAGCTTTCTGGAGAATCTGTGGATAATCTTATTAATGATCTTTACATATTGTCAGAATTAGTGAGTTTTGAGAAGATTTATAGCTCAGGTTGAGGTTCTGGATGTAGGTTTGCTCACTGAGCTGGAAGGTTCATTTTCAGATATTTCGTCAGCCTAATAGGTAACATCATCAGTGAGCCTCCGGATGAAGCAAAACTAATGTCATTTACAAAATACCATGCAAGAACTATAACAACACTGCATTGGACAAACAGGAGGAAAACTAGCCACCAGGATACATGAACATCAACTAGTCACAAAAAGACATGACCCACTCTCATTAGTATCTTTACATATAGATGAAAAAGCACACCACTTCAGCTGGGACAACACATCCATCCTAGGACAAGCCAAACAGACATGCATGAGAATTCCTGGAAGCATGGCATTCCAACTGGAACTCTATCAACAAATACATTGACCTGGATCCTATTTACCACCCCCTGAGAAAAAGAACAGGAAATGACATCACCACAAGAAATGACATCATCATCCCAAAGAAAGCTAACACATAAATAGAAAGCAGCCATGCCACCAGTACTTCATCCGGAGGCTCACTGATGATGTTACCTAGTATGGTGACAAAACGTCTGAAAACAAACCTTCCAGCTCAGTGAGCAAACCTACATGCAGAACATTGTCAGAATTTTGTGATAGTGGTGATTTACAACAGAACTAATTCGAGACAGAATTGTTCTTATACTTTTTGATACAACTCTTTCTGATATATCACCATCAAAAGAGGATCACGCATTCAAAAAAACTGTTGAAATGGTGGAGGAAACTGAAATTCCAAAACAGAAGAGAATGACGTGAAAAGAAAGTCGAACTAGCTCAAGAATTCATGAGAATTCATTGACTTCTTAAGGTGAAAAACATTAAAGCATTGCATGATAGACCAACATAAAATCCTGTTTATTCATTTAATACTAGAAGTTACTCAAAGTTTGCGAGAAGATTTGTAGCTCGGGTGCTCGTTGTTGTGGTTCTGTTCGCCGAGCTGGGAATTTGTGTTGCAGACGTTTCGCCCCTGTCTAGGTGACATCCTCAGTGCTTGGGAGCCTCCTGTGAAGCACTTCTGTGATGTTTCCTCCGGCATTTATAGTGGTTTGAATCTGCCGCTTCCGGTTGTCCGTTCCAGCTGTCCGTTGCAGTGGTCAGTATATTGGGTCCAGGTCGATGCGCTTATTGATTGAATCTGTGGATGAGTGCCATGCCTCTAGGAATTCCCTGGCTGTTCTCTGTTTGGCTTGTCCTATAATAGTAGTGTTGTCCCAGTCGAATTCATGTTGCTTGTCATCTGCGTGTGTGGCTACTAAGGATAGCTGTTCATGTCGTTTCGTGGCTAGTTGGTGTTCATGAATGCGGATCGTTAGCTGTCTTCCTGTTTGTCCTATGTAGTGATCAATTCAGATGTCTTCTGGAGCAACTATTATGGGAGGAAACAACAGTTGGAAAAGAGGAGGGAAATCGCCGTCTGGCCTGGTTCAATTCAATATTGAGATTTTAAAAAGGAGTGTGACGGGGATGGGGGGAAATATTATGAAAGCTTAAAAATGTGTCTTTAGCTACGGCATGACAACAGAATCTTTCCGTCTGTAACCTACAGTGTACCGTTGATGTTCAAACATTACACACGCCCTGAAACCGCAAGTGTCAACTCCTTCAGATTTGGAAAACTGGAAAAATTGAGGAGCAATTTTTTAAAAAGGTGAAGGTAATATATCTCACGATATAGCACATTTTCTTTTAAATTGGAATGTTATTTACTCGATTTGCTGAAACAATGCTTAGTTTTATTATTATCAAGAGTCCCTTTTTTTAAAAAAAAGTGAGCTTGTAGCATTCGAAATCATCGTTGGAAACTTATCCTAAAAAGGGAATGTTTGCAAAGAAGTTCACCCATTTTGTTTTGAATATAAAGTAAATCTGTGGCCCTCTGGTGGTCAGAATAGTTTATATTTTGTCAATTTCATGTGGTTTGGCACTGACTGCAGTAATGAACATCCTAAAATAAAAATTTGTGAACATAAAAATCTTTTACTTGTGGTTTCTAGCTTTGGAGGAACTTCTTGTGGCAAAAAACAAAAGTTTTCTGTAGATATAAAATATTCTTTTATCCATCCTTACCTTTTTCCATTTGTTACTGACAGTTGCTGATGTATATTTTTAATTGTACTGTTAACCCTCTGGTATTTCTGCTAAACAGATGTGCTAATTGTCTTGGGGTCAAGGCCTAGCAATATCCTGTGTTCACTGATGCATCTTCAAAACTAGCCACTACATAGTCATGTAGCACAGAAGGGGACCTTTGGCCTATCAAGTCTCTTCCAACCTATCTAAATTAATTCCACTTTCCAACACTTGACCTATAGTCTTGAATGTTACGACATTTCAAGTGTTCATTCAGAAACTTGTTAAAGTTTGCAAGGTTTCTCAACTCTACTACCCTCCCAGGCAGTGCATTCCAGATTCCCACCACCCTTTACATGAAAATAAATTCCTCAAATCCCCTCTATACCTCCCACTTTTCACCTTAAAATTATGCTCCCTTGTTATTGACCCCTCAACTAAGGTGAATAGCTGCTTTCTATCTATCCTGTTTATGCACCTCAATTAAGTTTCCCCACCCCACCCTGTTCCAAAAAAATGTCAATCCAAATTATCTTCAAAGAAAAACACTCCAACCCAGCCAGCATCCTGGTGAATATCCTCTGCACATCTCCCAGTGCAATCGCCGTCTTCCTACAGTGTGATGACCAGAACTGCACCCAGTACTCCAGCTGTGAGCTAACCAAAGTTTTGTATGGCTCCAGCATAACCTCCCTGCTCATATAGTTTATGTCATTTTATCAACTGTCTATATCTTCCTATAATCTAGGATCTTCTTTCTCACTAGTAACCACCAAACAATCTTTGTCATCTGCAAACTTACTTATCATTCCCCGCACACGCTCATCTACATCATTTGTATATCATAAACAATAAGGATCCAGCACTGATTCCTGTGGTATGTCATTGGACACCATTGTGATGACCAGGAGAAAGACCTATGAGTACCTTTTACTGTCAATCCATACTCTGCTCCCTGCCCTTCTAGCCCAGACAAATGATAGGACCTTGATGTTAGTTCAGTGGTTCTTAAACATTTTTGTCTGAGCACCTATGAACATGGATCACCTATCATATCTGCTTTTGTTTGCCATTTCAATAAAACTCAGCAAAATTAATGGGAAGTATATTGTTACTTTTGATGGGATTTCCAAGAGTGATACCTGGCTCTAAGCTGAAGAGCTTCAGTCTCTAATTGGATTCTACATGCAGCAGTTATTCTTCATTTTCAGCACATAAGGATTTGAAAATCCAGTCTTGCATTTATATGTTGTAACGTAACATAAATCTTGCTCATAAAACAATATTGTTGGTCAAGCTTATGCCATGCATGGAGGAGCTGATCTGTTGTGTGACATCATGTGAGTGATAGAGAGGAGGCTTTTAGTCTGTTCTCTTGTATAAACTTGGCCATGGTGTTGTAGTTCAGTGGCTAACATTTTGGGTCAGCCTCTAACCTGGAGGATCATTGTCAACCAGTCATGGTCTGTGAACCACGTTGAGAACCACTGGCCTAACGTAGCACAGTATTTCCAACCTCTGCTCTTTTCATCTTGATACCTTTGCATATTAGGCCATCAGAAGAGTCCCATCAATGGTAATACAGCAGTCGCATGTTCTAAAATAAGGAAAGATTAATTGCCTGCTAATATCTAGTTACATCACTTAGTAATATCTACATTATAACAATGACTACATTTCAACAACTAGTGAACTGCTTGTAAAGCAGTCTGGGTTATGCCATTCTTAATATCATGATTTAAAAGCTGTTCTATACCAAGTAGTTTCAGGGCTCAAGTAGAATGACTTTTTCTGACAGCCTGGCTGAAGCTCAGACTTGAGGAGTGGAAAAGTACTGGTACAAACATGCACAGTGACATCCATAGCACATCAATATTTGAATGCAAGTTGAGGCTGAGCACCTTGGCAACACAGATTGTGGTATCTTTAGACAAAGAAAAAGGCTGTTGCCAAGTAAGATCAGTTAATTCTATTACTAACTAGAAAGGGGAAAATAATGTTTGTAAAACTATTTATAAACTTACAGCTCCATGAAAAGTATTTAACTAGTTTCTATGGTTAAATAATGGGAAAATGCAAATTTCTACATTTGCAGATGTTATGAAACTTTGAAATGTAGTAAACAATGAGGAAGAGAGCAACAAATTTCAGAAGAACATGGACTGGTGAAATGACATTTGGCAGATAAGGCAACACAAATGAAACAGTAGAAGTTTAAAGGTGAGATGTAAGATATACAGACTCAATAATTTTTTCAGCGATTAAAAACAGAACTGTTGTGGTTCTGTTCGCCGAGCTCTCATGAGCAAAACCAATGTAGTGTACAAAATCCCATGCAAGGACTGCACAAAACACTACATAGGATAAACAGGAAGACAGCTAACGATCCGCATCCATGAACACCAACTAGCCACGAAACGACACGACTAGCTATCCTTAGTAGGCACACACGCAGATGACAAGCAACATGAATTTGACTGGGACAACACTACTATTATAGGACAAGCTAAACAGAGAACAGCCAGGGAATTCCTAGAGGCATGGCACTCATTCACAGATTCAATCAATAAGCACATCGACCTGAACCCAATATACCAACCACTGCAATGGGCAGCTGGAACTGACAACCGGAAGCGGTAGATTCAAACCACTATAAATGCCGGAGGAAACACCACAGAAGCGCTTCACAGGAGGCTCCCAAGCACTGAGGATGTCACCTAGACAGGGGTGAAACGTCTGCAACACAAATTCCCAGCTCGGCGAACAGAACCACAGCAACTAGAAGTTACTCTTTCAGATGTAGACTTTAGAAAAATACATTAGCAGAAGCATTGCCCAAATTTAACACACCAATGCAACATTTTTAAGGAAGTGGGACATTTACAGAGATAGTAAAAGAGCCAAAACCAGCTGTTAAAGCATCAAATTAATGATGCCAATATGTTTTAGGAACTGAGCATCTTACAGTAAGCATCTTTGGAAGAAAACCAGAATACCAAGACTGATTTTCATGAGAACATGTATCTTCATATGATAGTATTCCACCCTTTCAAGTAAAGATGAAGCTATCAACATGGAAGTAGATGACCAAGAACCATAAACTATCACTGCCACAATGGGATGATGTCAAGATCCAGATCAGCCATGATCAACTTAATATGTAATCAACATCCATTACTTGTTCAGTCAATCTCATATTTGGTTCTATTCACTGTAGGTTACTGGATGTAGTAGCCATGTGCATGCCATAAATAGGGCCACTCATTTTTTTTGAGAGAAAGCAGAGTTAATATTTCAGCTCCAGTGACCATTCTTCAGTTCTGAAGGAGGTTCACTGATGCAAAGCGTTAACTCTGCTTTCTCTCCACAGATGTTGCCAGAGCTGCTGAGATTTCCCAGCAGTCTCTGTTTTCATTTCTGATTTCCAGCAGCCACAGTTCTTTGTTGTTTTTCTAACCATTCATTTTTTTCTTTTACTTCTAATAACTATTAAACAAAGGCTCACAGCTTTCCAGTATTGTAGCATAGAAACAGGCCACATTGTGTATGCACCAGCTCTCTGTGCATTTTCACTTCACGCCCACTTTTCCCCATGATCTTGCACATTGTTTCTGTGTCCTCTTGAATGCCTCAATTAAACGCGCTTCCACCACATTTTGCTGTGCAAACTTCTATTTGTTTCTTTTGCAAAATGCTTTAAAACTGTGCCCTTTTTCTTTTTATGAGCAGGAACAGTTTCGCCCTCTCTACTCTGTTCAGAATCCTGAGCTTTTTTGAAACTTCTTTCAAATGGCCAAGAAGCATTTACCTTCCTCAAGGAAACAGTCCCAGCTTCTCCAGTCTATTCTCATAAAAGAAGGTCCTCTTCCCCAGAACCACTTTTATAAATGTCTTCTGCACTCTCTCCCATATTGAACACAGTACTTTACAGCACAGGAACGGCCCTTTGGCCACGATGTTGTGCCGAACACGACGCCAAATTAAACAAATCCCTTCTGCCTGCTATTGGTCCACATCCCTCCACTATTCATGTGTTTATCCAAAAGTCCCTTAAATGTCCTAAGTGTACCTGCCACCACCACCAACACCACTGGCAGCACATTCCAGACTCCTACCACTCTCTCTGTAAAAAAACTTGCCCCTCGTGTCTCCTTTGAACTTTCTCCCTCTCACTTCAAATGCATGCTCCCTGCTATTAGATATTTCAACTCTGAGAAAAAGATTATGACCGTCAACTCTAACTATGCATCTCAAAATTTTATAACCTTCTATCAAGTCACCCCTCAGCCTCTGTCACTCAAGAGAAAACACCCTGAGTTTTTTCTCACCTCTTCTTATAGCTGATACGCTCTAATCCAGGCAATATCCTGGTAAACCTCTTTTTGAATCTTCTCCAAAACCTCCATATCCTTCCTGCAATGTGGCGACCAGAATTGAACACAATACTCTGAGTGTGGCCTAATCAAAGTCTTATAAAACTGCAAAATAACACCCTGACTCTTGTTTAAAATCACACAACACCAGGTTACAGTCCAACACCTTAATTAGAAGCACTAGCTTTCGGATTGCTGTTCCTTCATCAGGTGGTTGTGGAAGTGGTGGTTGTCCAACATTGGCATCTCCAAACCCTGACTCTTGTACTCAATTCCCCGACCAATGAATGAAAGCATGTCATACACCTTCTTTATCACCCTATCGACTTGCGTGGCCAATTTCAGGAAGCTATGGACTTCAACCCCAAGATCCTCTGTATATCTTTCCAATGCACACGCTTCCCATAATTTTCAGCCACATTGAGACAGCATCACAAACCTGAATAGCTATCCCATTACCCTGGTAACATGGATAACACATCCATCAATTTTAATAGGCCAAACAATTAACTGTGGAGTGGAAAGACTTGAAAACAGTTCTAATGAAAATGGTAGGACATGAAAAGACAAGAGTTATGATAGTACAGTGTGTCTTGGCTCAGACCATCAGCAACAGAAGGAGGCCATTCAGCCCATTAAGTCTGCTTTGTCATTCAGTGAGATGATGGGTCATCTGATAATCATCCACTCCACTTTCCTACCCTTTCCCTATCACCCCTGATTCCTTAGTGATTACAAACTGTCCAGCTCAGCTTGAATATTCTTTAATGTCCCAGCCTTGACAGCCCTCTGTGGTAAAGAATTCCACGGATATAATTAAGCCTATGTTAATTTTCAAATATAAAACCACGTTGAACATCAAATCCACTGTCAGAGCTTTTGTGCATATTTGTGACAGCAATAGATTGCAGTGAGGCTGCAGCATGGTATTCTGTGGATTAGACATCCTGCGGCCTATACAAAACACATAGCTTATACCCAATGAGATCAAGAGATGTCTTTGAAGAAACACCATTCAAATATAGTTATGCTGGATGACCTAATGTTCGTTGTTCACCCTTTGAATGTGCACCTACACACATCATTCAGGGATCATGTTAACACTGAATGGAATATGTGAATGGTTAACAGAGAACAACTCTTTACCCAAATGAGTGTTGTCTCATCCAAAATTTTGTGTGGTTTTGAGTTAAAATCTTGGGATGGGATGAACACACAAAATGCCAGCAAATCATTCAAAAAATGTGGAATAGGTAATGGATGGGCAGGAAGGTGATTTGGGGGGCATGCCTCTGAAACTGAAAATGAGGAACCTGGATCAGAGTGAGGTTCTGACAGTGCCATCTTGGTGATTTGGATCAGACTGAACTTTGTGAACTCTTCACACAGAATATTGAAGTCAGTAAATTTGACAGATTTTTGTTTTGCTTAAAAACATCCTTTTAGAATTAACATAGACACGGTGGCTCAGTGGTTAGCAACTGCTGTCTCGCAGTGCCATGGACCCAGGTTTGATTCCTATTCTCGGGTGACTGCGTGGAGTTTGTACGTTCTCCACATGTCTGCATGGGTTTCAGCTGGGTGCTCTCGTTTCCTCCCATAGTCCAAAGATGTGCAAGCAAGGTGGATCGGCCGTGGGACATGTAGGCTTTCAAGGGATGGGGTGGGATGATTTTTGGAGGGTTGATGTGGACTCAATGGGCCGATTGGCATGCTTTCACAGTATAGGGATTCTACAATTATAGATGCCAATCAATGACCTGCGTCACCTTGAATTAATTTATGTTACTAGTGTTATTTTTTCTTCATACTTCAAAATGTCGACTATCCACACCAGTACCAGTGGCTCAGTTTATATACAGCATGTAAGTTGCCCCTGAGGCTCTTATGGTGCATTGGTAGTGTCCCTACCTCTGAGCTAGGAATCCTGAATTCAAGTCCTACCTGTTGCAGAAGTGTAGAATAATATCTCTGCACAGATGGGTGAGAAATCAACCTCTGTTTTTGGAAGGATTTTTTTTCAAGGCTTCAGGAATTACCTTATACACCACAATCTATGGTAATAGATAATGCTGAATCTGTGGATCAAGATTGCTGTTGATTTAGCTTGCTGTAGCAGGAGAACTTTTATCCGATAGCAGGATCATCAATCCTACTTTCTATTAGTCTGTGACAGCATCATTACCCTGGAGGCAAGCTTCTGTGAGTGTGATTGGCATTGTGTGTGGCCTAAAGCTAAAATAGCGTCAAGATCTGGATGATGTTACTTGACCACGACTCCTGCATGTTAATGAAAGCCACTGGAGGGTGGGCTTTGTTTGCTCAGAGTACACCTGGTGAATGCACAAGGTGAAGTTAACTTGACTGACCTATGACCCATGCTTGTCCCTTACACATGGGACTTTTAATCATCATCTTTTTCGTGTAAGTAGTGAGTTTGTAGCTCAAATATCACAGAGTAGCAATGAGTTACTAACCGTAAAGTCCTTCAGTTACCTATTAAGGACTTCTTAAGGCCCTCAATCTGTCACCAGTTGAATTAACTCAGCTACCAGGGTAATTGCCACCATGCAGCTTGAGTGATGGGCAACTTGTGGGCTGATTGTTAACTTGGGGTGAGCTGTCCTTAGTATTAAATGGGTGGAGGTGGAGGCAGTGCGGGGGTGTTGAGCAATACGCTTTGCTTAAAATCCAGCCCAATTTCCGATACACAGACGAATGTTACATAATAACGCAATCACTGAGAGTGATGTCTAAAGAATAGGAATATCACGGGAAAACAGAACATTGAAAAAATTTGAGCATGTACCTATCTGTGAGCAAGAATTACACGAACGCACACGAATGCCTTCTGGTAAAAAGATAGTGAAACTTAACGGTTTGCCACGAATTATCATTCAAAGTAATATCAGTGACTTCCAGCCATGTTAGTAACTGGTGATACCATTATTAGCATTGTAAATTTGGCCAAGGGCAGTGGAAATGTACAGACGAGAAGCCAATCATAGTTTTATCAAACTGGAAGCAATTTAGTGGTCCACAGTTTCCAATGGAAAGCAGAAAGCTGCAAACTAAGCATGGCGGAATTCCAAATATGTACATTTGAGGAGGCACTGGGCAGATGATTTTTGGTGGGAGTGCTTTTTCTTTACTCATGACCGCCCTCTGCCATATTTGAGTTTCATGAATAACGTTGTTCTTTGATATATGTTTTCCAGAATCTGCACATCCTACCTTAATGGATAGCAACAATGGTAGATCTAGATGAGAAAGGATAGAATGAGAATGGAACTGAGCACAATCATTAGCATGAACTGATTGGGCAGAATAGCCTGTCTCTGTGTAAAAATTGTCTTCACATAAATGATTTCACTGTAAATCCAGTGAGACACTCTTGAACTGTTGAAATATAGGAAACACAGCAGCCAATTTGTGCGCAGTGAGGTTCCATAAATAGCAATGTGATAGTGGTCAGATAGTCTGTTTTAATGATGTTGATTGAGAGATAAATGCTGACCAGGGCTAGCTTACTTTCGAAGGATTTCGGTCCCAAGACATTGCGTGGTGAGCGTTAGCCTAGTCAAAAACTCTGAATTTGCCAACATATTCAGACAAATTTGAATTGAGTGAAGAATGATATTAAAATGATATTAGAATGATATCATGGAGGGAGTTATGCTAACGATCCAAAATGTTATTACTGGAACTTTTTAATCGAAGGGAATAGTTTCACAACTGGTATTTCAGATCCACTGGTAGAATAGGATCATAAAATCATAGAATCATATGGTACAATATAGGCCATTCGGTCCATTAAAGCAGTGCTGCCAAAAAGGCACCATTATCTATACTAGTCCCACTTTCCTGCACTAGATCCATAGCCTTGGATGTTATGACACTTCAAGTGCTCATCCAGGTACTTGTTACCAGTTCAGAGGTTTCCCACCTCAACTACCCTCTGAGGCAGTGCATTCTAGATTGCCATCAACTTCTGAGTGGAAGGTTTTCCTTGAATCCCCTCTAAACCTCCTGCCTTATGCTTTAAAATTAAACCCATTGTTGTTGACCTTTTGACTAAGGGAACAGCTGTTTTCTATTCACCCTGTCCATGCCCCTCACACTCTGGTGGCACAATGGCTTAGTGGTTAGCACTGCTGCCTCACAGCATCAATGACCCAAGGTTGATTTCAACCTCAGGTGACTGACTGTGTGGAGTTCGTACATTCTCCCCGTGTCTGTGTGGGTTTCCTCTGGGTGCTCCGGTTTTCTCCCACAGCCCAAAGATGTGCAGGTCAGGTTAAATGGCCGTGTTACATTATCCATAGTGTTCAGGGATGTGTAGGTTAGGTGTATTAGTCAGGGGTAACTTTTGGGTAGAGGGAATGGGCCTGGGTGGGTTACTCTTCAGAGGGTCGGTGTGGACCTGTTGGGCTGAAGCACCTGTTTCCACACTGTAGAGATTCTATTCTATGATTCAGTGATTCTTATGCATCTCTATCATGACCCACTCAACCTAATCTGCTCTTAAGAAAATAAGGTGAAAGTGAGGAC
Source organism: Chiloscyllium plagiosum (assembly GCF_004010195.1). Lineage (NCBI taxonomy): Eukaryota > Metazoa > Chordata > Chondrichthyes > Orectolobiformes > Hemiscylliidae > Chiloscyllium > Chiloscyllium plagiosum. The sequence continues at coordinate 23,616,294 of NC_057718.1, read as the reverse complement.
TGCAGAGGCTGGAGATTAGAGTCAAGATGATAGTGGTACTGGAAAAGCACAGCAGGTCAGGCAGCATCTGAGGAGCAGGAAAATCCACATTTCAGGCAGGAGCCATTTATCAGGAAGGGCTCCTGCCTGAAATGTAGATGTTCCTGTTCCTCGGATGCTGTTTGACCTGCTTTGCTTTTCCAGCACCACTCTAATCCTAAATGAAAACCTGACTTACCTAGCCTTTCTGGAATGCTGAATCCCAGGTAATAACCTGGTGAATCACCTTTGCACCCCCTCCAGTGCAATCCCATCCTTCCTATAGTGCAGTAACCAGAACTGCACACAATATTCCAGTTGTGGCCTGACCAAAACTTCTGTACAACTACAACATGACTGCCTCACACTTATAATTATGCCATGACTGACAAAGGCAATTGTCCTGTATGCTTTCTTAACTACTCTATTAACCTGTCCTGCCATCTTTAGGGATCTGAAACACCCAAGTTCCCTCTATTCTTCTGAACTTCCTAGTGTCCTGACATTCAATGAGTACTCCCTTGACTTGTTGCTTCTCTCAAAGCACATCACCTCGGGGTTATCAGGATAAAATTCCATCTGCCACTTATATGCCCATCTGACCAATCTGTTTACATCCTTTTGAAACCCAACACCTTCTTTCACACAGTCAACCATTTGACCAATTTTTGGTTTTTGCAAAATGATATGTTGGGTTGAGAACATGATTTTCTACAATTAATAAAATTAAGAGGTTCCTGCTTGAACTCCTATTTCTGCTGGCACCTCTGGGGCTTTGTTAACTCGGTTGGCTGGATGGCTAGTTTATAATGTAGAGTGACAGGAATAGTGCAGGTTCAATTCCCGTACCAACTAAGGTCACCATGAAGTTCCCACCTTTTTGAATTGCCCCTCACCTGAGGAGTGAGGGACCTTCAGGTTAGAACACCATCAGTCATCTCTCTCTTATGAGAGGGCAGTTGTATGGTTTTCTGGGACTATGATTATTTTACTTAAATCTCCTGCTGGAGTTCAGTCTTGTAGACCTACACCTGGTATCTCAGTTTTCTTGAGAAAATGTTGTTGCTCCCCTCAATGATTTGTTATACTGACTGATATTACTGTTGGAGTGAGTTTCAGCTCATGGCATCACTAATGGATTGGCAGTCAGAATGAAATAACGATATTGAGATGGATAATTTGAAATGTCAAACCTTTGAAAACTTTTGTCTACCTTTAGCTGCATGGGTACACACATTTGTTGGCTATGTCAACAGCACCACGTGCAATTCTGCTATCATTGCAGTTAGCTCCTCCACACTGACATGAAACTCTCCCATTTCAAAGCAGCAGGCCACATGTTTTGGGGATGGGGTTGAAGTTCACATAATCTCAGCTGTAATGGAAGTCTCGCCAATTTTCCTGCCAATGCAAACCTGCTCTCAGAAAATAATGGAGCAGGCAGCAGATGAAATTTGGCCCCCTTTAACTCACAATTTTGAGTAAATAAACCCAATTTTTCTTCAAAACGTACTGTAGACTGGATATTTGAAATCACTATTGAATTTGAGCAGTAGTGAGAGCTGGATCACATTCACAAACCTTTAGGCTATCCAGCTTAATAAAAGCTAAATGAAACATCTCTGGTTCCTGTTTCATAGCAACCGTGGAGTTCAGTCTGCACTAACAAAGCCAAAACCAAATGTATTAATGACACATGACTAGCCTTCCCAACCCTGGACAGGGAGAAGAGCAATAAATTAGAAACAGAAGTTAAAAATAAGGAAATGTTTGGATTTTCTGTGCAGTGTATTCTCTGAATACATTCATAATAACTGTAGCAAGTGAAGAAAGAAGAGCAAATATAACATAGACTGCTCAAAGAGTATCAACCTGAAACATTTACTCTGTCTCTCTCTCCATGGATACTCTCTGATTTTGCTAAGGGTTTTTCGGTACTTTCTGTTTTTATTTCCGGTCTGTAGTATTTTATCTTGGATCATACTTTACAGGAAAAGCATGATTCGGCTCATTAGATTTGCCCTTTCTGTTGTATGAGGAATCTCTAAACATTGGACATTATGTTGTACAGGCTCTGTATTAAAGCAAAAACAGAAGTTGCTCAGAACCTCAGCAGGTCTGGCAGCATCTGTGGAGAGAAAGTAACGTTAACATCTCGGGTCCAATGACCCTTCTCCAGAACTGAGATAGATTGACTGCTACCAGACTCGTCCAAGTTAGGAATCTACAAGTTCTACTTGGTCTAGCGTGGTAGAAGAAAACAAATTGATCATCTTGTTTTGTTTTCCCTATTTATTCACGGTATGTGGATATTGCTGGCTGGATTGGCTACATCAGCCCATCTCTAATTGCACAGACAACTTGACAGCAGTAGTCCAAATTAGATTAAGATGGCAGTTTCCTTCCCTAAAAGACAATAGTGAACTAGATTAGTTTTTTTTCCCTGGCAATGGTTTCATGATTATCTTGAGACTCATAATTCCAGATTATGATCAAATACAAACTTCACCATTTGCCGCAATGGGATTCAAACCTGGGTCCTCACAACATTACCTCGGTCTCTGGATTAATAACTGCATGATAATACCACTGGGCTAACACTTCCACATTATAGACTCCCACAGAGAGGCTCTTGTATTAAACAAGACATGATTTGTAAGCTGCATGCTGTGACAGACATTCAGCTCAATTTTCCCAGCCCGGAATGATGTAGGCAATGACGACGCAGTGGGAAAATAATGATAATATCGGAAGATTCTTGATGTCAAGAGAAAGAAGTGCAATTCTGCAAATAACATTTGAAAGGTGAGACATTGTGGGTAGTGTGAGACATATTTGCATGCATTTACATGTCATTAGTACCAAATCTTGCCTCATTGAAATATAGTTTCCTATTTTCTCACTCACTGGATCAAAACTAGACAGTGTGGTGTTTGGAACCAGGGCCAGGTGCACCTCATTGACTATGCAATCCCTAATTGGGGCTTTTAAGCTGGGTCAATCAGGGAGCCCTGGCTGACACATATAAACAGGAGATTCAGAAAGTCTCCTCAGTCTCGAGACTGGATTGAAGCTGACTGGTCAAAGCCCATGTCTGATGCACATATAAATGAAGGGTGACTTGGTGACAGGTTACCGGCCTTTGTGCAGTTATTTCAGACAGTGACAATTCCTGACATGAGAATTGGAGTGCATACCTGCTTCCCCATCTCAAATGCAGCTTTTCTTTGTTTTTCTTCACTTTTGCAGTTGTGCAAGAACAGTGAATATTTTCAAACTGCCTGAAGGCTTCCCAACATGTGATGATCTCCCATTTTACAATAGTTTAGGATAAGGATTTGACTGTAGTCAATCTGATAATACTATTTCTGAGGCCATTTCTTTCGAATGTGATTATTTATTTTCCTTGCCTTGAGTGTTTGACGTGATATACATGCTGTTGCTGCATACTGCACTAACCAGAGAGTTTTCCAAGTTTCTACGGTCAGAACATTTTCATGTTTTTTTGCAAATAAATTGGAGGATTGCCATGATTTGTGTATAATCAAAGATCTGTACCTTTTTTGTGGCTTGTCTGTGTGAATTCTGCCATCTGTGGATTTCATAAATGATTTCTATTTCCTTAGTATTTTACAGAATGAGTCCAGTTTCTTTTGTGGTTTTTCCTACATGATTCCTGAAGTCTGTACTTTAAATAAGTGACCACCCAGCTCCACATTCCCTTTGAATTGGAATGTAAAAGAAAACTGTTTTCTCTGCAACAAAACAGACCAGACGTGTAATTTTAGTTTGCATTTCAAATATTTTAACATATTAAACAGATGTGATAGATATTGTTACAGAAATGTTGTGGAGGATCAGGTATTAGATCTCACTTCTTTGCAATATTAACTGTTCGGTCCTCAAGTCTACATAACATCCTAACAGTGGTTGGTGCTTAAGGCACTCCTCAGCATTAACCCCTTCAGAACCTTTTATACCTGTACAATACATTCCACAAATTCTCTCCCATTTATCCAATCTCCCAAGTCTGAGAAATTTCAATCAGTTTACATAGAACTGTACAGCACCGGAACAAGAGCTGCAGCCTACAATCTTCTACCAAACATGATGCCTAATTATACTAAACCCCTCTGCCTGCCTTTGGTTCATATCCCTCCATTCCCCACATATTCATGTACTTATCTAAAAGACTCTTAAATGCCCCTATCGTATCTGCCTTCACCAATGACACGCAAATTCGTGAAGCGTTCCATATTTTTTGGGCAGCACGGTGGCACAGTGGTTAGCACTGCTGCCTCACAGCACCAGAGACCCAGGTTCAATTCCTGCCTCAGGCAACTGTCTGTGTGGAGTTTGCACATTCTCCTCCCAGTGTCTGCATGGGTTTCCTCCGGGTGCTCTGGTTTCCTCCCACAGTCCAAAAATGTGCAGGTTAGGTGAATTGGCCATGCTAAATTGCCCGTAGTGTGAGGTGAAGGGGAATGGGTCTGGGTGGGTTGCTCTTCGGAGGGCCGGTGTGGACTTGTTGGGCCAAAGGGCCTGTTTCCACACTGTAAGTAATCTAAACACCCCTGACAGCAGGGTCCATACTTTTACCACTCCCTTAGACTAAGGTCAAGCTTTCTTCTCAAGTCTCCAGTACACTTGTGGGGATAGAAGAATAATTTTTGCATTGATGTGTCTTAATAGCCAACTACTCATCTTTTCAAACTTCTGTGTCTCCTTCTGCCTACTGCCACATCATTTGGATGGGCTTAATCAGACTTGGTTTAGAAGTTATTCCTCAGCATGAGACTGGCAGTAGTATTAAAGTCTAGTCTGCTGTAAATTGGCACAGTGTTTGAAGTCATATATGCATTGAAACAATGCACTCTCACATGTACATGGTTTTACTATTTCCTTATTTCGAGTCCTAGGTCCATCCAATGACACCGTCAATTGCAAACCAATGGATGGGATAAATGTCATTTCAAATGAGGATCAGCTCTGCACGCTAACGACTGAAAATGCAGGAGGCCAATTTGCTTCAGAGCCTGCACTGCTTTAGTCCCCTGATTTGCACTGGCTGATTAACTTAAATGGACTGCACAGGAGAGCTTCAAACAGTAACTTTTTGTATTATTTTCAAGCGGTTTTTAGATACCAGAATTATTCAAGCTTCACAGCTGTGGGCAACAATTGTTACAGCCCCAGTTGTTGTGCTGCAGGAGCTTGTCTTGTAACGCTAGATAACAAATTAGGTTAGACAAGGGCTGTTTCAAAAGAGAATACTATAGTTTTTAACCAGTTATGGACACAAGTCAAGATAAATGGTTGTCACTAAATGGTTCATAATCATAGTTGGACCATTAATGCTTCTAATAACTGACAGCTATCAACCTGCAGAATACTCTGCCATTAAATTTTAACTTATTTATTAGCCTCCCTCACGTCACTCACATCAATGATCTGAAAGGTTAAACTACTGCACACTGGAAGTGACAGACAGACATCCATTAGTTTGTGGATTGCCCAGTCTTTTTGCCACTTTTGAACAACCACCATGGTGTGGATTTTGCCTCCCACAGGATATTTATAATTAATGTAACAATCCTGCAATGCAAGAATTAGACATGAATAACATGGTACTGAAATATTCAATAGGTGCTCATTACAGGTCGGGATACATGCATATACTGCAATCACAGGTACTTGATGTTTCAATTCATTTTTATGGGAAGTGGGTCTTGCGAGCTACGATAGTGTTTGTTGCCCATTGTTAGCTGCCCTCGAGAAAGTGAGCTGCCTTCTTAAACTGTTGCTATCCCTGGGCAATAGGTATACCCATACTGTAACCAAGGAGGGAGCTCTAGGATTTCAACTTAGTGACCGAAGGAATAAGGAAAATATTCCAAGTCAAGTTGGTGAGCATTTTGGAAGGAAACCTGCAGATGGTGGTGTTCCCGTATGTCTGTCAACCTGGTCCTTCCAGATGGTTGTGGATTTGGAAAGTGCCGTCTAAATAGCCTTGGTGAATTTCTGCAGATCGTGCAGATAGCACACATTACTTCAACTGAGTGTTAGTGATGGAAAGACTGAATGATTGTGGACGTGGTGCTTTGTTTCAGGTGATATCAAGCTTCTTAAGTATTGTCGGAGTGTACTTATCCTGGTCAGTTGTGACTATTCTGATTTTTGGGTGTCAGGAGGTGAGTCACTCACTGCAAGATTCCAAGTCTCTGACCTGCTCCTGAAGCCACAGTATTTATATGACTAGTTCCTTATATTGTTCAAATATTTACTCGATTACTATTAATGCGTTTGAGCTTTGGCTATAATCAGTATTTATAGTAAATATGAGAATAAGAGATTGTGCTTCACACTCCAAAAGATTTCGGTGACATATTTCTCCTTTTGAACTGTGAACATAAATTTTGCTCCAGTGAATGACATGGAGGAATTAAATTTAGAAATGTTTTGAGTGACTGGATCTAACAAGATGTAAATCAGAGGTTTGGGGGGGGGGGGGGGGGGGTGGTAGAGTATGGAGAGGGGAAATTTCGATTTGGGCATGAAATAGGTGCAAACTCGCCAGGTCTCACCAAGACTGCTGTGGCCACAAGGAGGTGATCTGAACCATTGCTCTGCAAAGATTACAATTAGTCAGACAACAGAGTAGGATTCTGGTTTGTGTAATTTGGCCAAGAGTATTGGAGCACCATTTAAAAGCCTGCCTGAAAATTATATCAGGTTATTAGATTTGAAGAAGTGCTATTTAAAAAAAAAACTTTCGTGACCTCAGAATTTCCATGGCATTGATTGTGGATGGTTGTGGATTTGTAAAGTGCTGTCTAAATAGCCTTGGTGAATTTCTGCAGATCATGCAGATAGCACACATTACTTCAACTGAGCGTCAGTGATGGGAAGACTGAATGATTGTGGACGTGGTGCCAATCAATCAGGCTGCTTTGTTTCAGATGATATCAAGCTTCTTAAGTATTGTCCGAGCTGTACTTATCCTGGTGAGTTGTGACTATTCCATCACACCCCTGACTGGTTGGTGGACAGATTTTTGGATGTCAGGAGGTGAGTTACTCACTGCAAGATTCCAAGCCTATGACCTGCTTCTGAAGCCACAGTATTTATATGACTAGTTCTGTTTAGTCCCTGGTCCATGGTAACCCCCTTGTTGAGCTGAGGGGATTGAGTGATGGGCGATGCCATTGAATGTCAAAGAGTGATGGTTAGATTCTGCCTGTTGGAAATTATCATTACCTGGTACATGTGTGGCATAAATGCTATTTGCTACTTGTTCAAATCTTGAAATTTTCTAGATCAAAGATGATACTGAACATTATGCAACAATTCCTGAAGAAGGGCTTATGCCCGAAACGTCGATTCTCCTGTTCCCTGGATGCTGCCTGACCTGCTGCGCTTTTCCAGCAACACATTTTCAGCATTATGCAACAATTGACAAACATGGAAAAAGTGAGGACTGCAGGTACTGGAAACCAATGTTTAGGTCAGAGTGGTGCTGGAAAATCACAGCAGGTCAGGCAGCATCCAAGGAGCAGGAAAATCGACGTTTTGGGCAAAAGCCCTTCATCAGGAATAGAAGCAGGAAGTCTTCAGGGTGGAGAGATAAAATGTGTCCACTTCTGACCTTATGATGGAGGGGAGAACGTTTATGAAGGAGCTGAAGGTGATTGGGCCTAGGACACAACCCTGAGGAACTCCTGCAGAGATGTCCTGGAGTTGAGATGACTGACCTCAACCGCCATAACCATCTTTCTTTGTGCCAAGTGCTTCAGCATCTGGACTAATATCAAGTTATCCAGTTACCAACAGTTGCCAGCTTTCATCAACATGTGTTGGAGTTGGAGAAAGTTATAACCTCAGGTCATATGTTATGATGTTTTCTTTACATTATGAACATGTTTCAAATGGATACTGCACACTAACTGTGTGACATATCACAATATTTTGCTCCTATCCACCTCTCACCATTTCTGACCTCAACTTCATGAAATGGTTACAGCACTAAAGAAGAACATTAGTCAGGTGTGTCTGTGCTGGCTCTCTGAAGGAGAATTCTCCCACTGCCACTCTTCTACCTTCTCCCTGTAGTTATACACACTCTTCCTTTCCATATTTTGATGCTGAGCCATCTTCAGGATGCACTGCAGAAATTCGCCAAGGCTCCTTCCAAACCCACAATCACTTCCATCTGGAAGGACAAGAGCAGCAGATATATGGGAACATCACCATCTACAAGCTCCCCTCCAAGCCACTCACCATCCTAACTCAGAAATATATCACTGTAAATCCAGTGTCATTGGGTCAAAGTTCTGGAACTGCCTCCCTAACAGTGTTACAGGTCAACCATCAGCTCATGGACTGCAACAGTTCAAGGGGGCAACTCACCACCACGTTCTCAAGGGCAAATAGGGATGGGCAATACAGCCAGCAATACCCAGATTCCATGAGTGAATTAAAAACAAAATCTAATTACCCCATGATTACTCAGATTATATCTACTTCCATATTCTTAGACAGTGCATTCTATATCCTAATTACCTGCTGATGTCTGTATTTCCTTTTCTTGAACCAAGTATCTTAAAGTTGTGCCCACTGCTTCTTAATCCTTCCACCAAATGACAGCATCCTTTCCCGATCTACTGTAGGTCTTATGATTTTGAATCCATCGAGGAAGTCTGCTCTCAACCTTCTCTTTGCAAAACGGAACAGCCCCATCTTCCCCTATCTATCAAGGTGATTGAGCTTCCTCATGCCTGGAGTGAATTTCATGAACCTTTTCTGAACTTCTTGAATGCCCTTCGGTCTTTCCTAAAGTTTCCAGAATATTTGACGTTGAGGCAGTGTTCTATCCAGTTTAGCATAACTTCCTTGCTTTTGTACACTGTACCCCAATGCATAGTGCACTATATGCTTTAGTAAGTATCCCCTTGACCTGCCTAGCCACCATCGCTGACTTATGCACATATGCCCTCAGGTCTCTCGGCTTCTGCAACCCTTTCAGAACTCGGCTCAAGGATACAAGGCATTGAAAATTATATGAAAGACTGAGACAGATTTTTAATCAGTCAGCGTTACTGTGAAAAGGCAGGAAAGTTGAAGATGATCAGATCAACCATTGTCTCATTAAATGATGGAGTAGATTAGATGGGCTGAATGGCTTGCTTCTGCTCCTATCCATACGTCCTAAAGGGTTTAGAAAGCTCCATGAATAGGGAGTAAAGAGACACACTAAATACATTGCTCTCAATGAACTGCAGTGGAATATTTTGGAGGATCGGTCAGTCAGTTAAGCAATTAAGGAAGATAGGCTGCTTTGGAACAGAGTGTACTCAGTTATCATCCTGGGATGATGGAAACCCTCAGCAAAATTTGGACACAAAGTACAGTTTGATGACTCATTAAGGCTGAACATTAGGAAGACATCAGCCAGAGTATCTGGAGTTACAAATAAGTCTCATTCTTGTTGACATCAGACCAGATCAGTTGTTGTTTAATAAATTCTACATGAAGAATCCAGAATCCTTCATTTATATTCAATAGCAGCAGCTGGGTTACAGTATTCACTAAGGTCTGTACTTTACTATTGTAGAACATTAGCATTACAGAAAAGGAACTGGAGCAAGGGACAAATTATACTGTTCAAATATTTACTCGATTACTATTAATGTATTTGAACTTTGGCAATAATCAGTATTTACAGTAAATATGAGAATAAGAGATTGTGCTTGACATTCCAAAAGGTTTCGGTGACATATTTCTCCTTTTGTCCCAGTGAACGACGTGGAGGAATTAAATTCAGGAACCTTTTGAGGGACTGGATCTAACTAATTGTAAATCAGAGGGCAACGGGTGAGAGTGGAAAGGGGAAATTTCCGATTTGGGCAAACTCACCGGGTCTCAGTGAGACTGCTGCAGCAACAAGGTGATGATCTGAACCATTGTTCTGCAAAGATTACAATTAGTCAGACAACAGAGTAGGATTCTGGTTTGTGTAATTTGGCCAAGAGTATTGGAACACCATTTAAAAGCCTGCCTGAAAATTATATCAGGTTAGTAGATTTGAAGAAGTGCTATTTAAAAAAATACCTTTCATGACCTCAGAATTTCCATTGTACCTTTGAAATCTTTTTGAAATTACTCACTGCTGTAATGCAGAAAACACATCAGTCAATTTGTACACAGAAAGAGCCCAAAAACAAGAAAGGGATTAGAAGCTGATAACTTGCTGGTTGGGGTGGAAATATTGACCCAACCTCTCCTGTCCACATCATGACTTTGAAATGATGATATTGAATCGTTGATGCCCGCTCTCCTTTGTGCTTTGGTTATATCCTGAATTGGCATGTCAGTGCTAGGTTTTGTGCTGTGCTGTCTGATCTGGAATTTTCATTCATTCATGCAACACGAGGGCTACTGAGAAGACAGCATTTATTGCCCATCCCGGTTCCCCCAAAAGAACATGTCATGACTGGCTTTGATCTCCACATAGCGATTGCCTATGTTCCATTGACCTCTGACTCAGAGGTGAGAGTGTTACCACTCTGCCTTTTGAACTTGGCCAAATCATCAAAAGATTAGCCCATAGATTTTACTTTCAGTGAAGATTGATTTGTTATAATGTCTTTTTCATTAGCTGCATGACTACTACTCTATTCATACCAGTGGAGAATCAAACCTTTGATGGAACCATCAGTCCTGCTCTCTGACTAGCATAGTTAATGTGTAGAGTTTGAGCAGGCCTTTTTTTTCACATTTGTGACCAGTTGGATTTCAAATTAAGTGAAAACAGAATTATAGTGACAGTCAATGACTCTGATTCGAACTCACAACTTCAAAGAAGCTTCTTACCTAACAAAAACACATTGAACTGAACCTTACTTTTTTTTGGCTAAGTGCAAGTTGTGTTGAATTCTTTCAGAGAGTTTTTCTTTACTGGGAGATGAAATGTGCTTTCCCAACATATCTTACTAAACTTCCTTCGTTAACCACCTAGCCCAGCCTTATGGTGGCCACTCTCGCCCAATTCTATCCCCATCATACTACACACAGTTCCTGGAATAATTGGTCACCACCAGGACACCCCTAAATTACCCAGCATCTCTGATATCAGTGCCATCTTTAAAAGGCAGTTGTGAATCCAGCCAAGCATTGTTAATCTGGAACTGCACTGCATGCCCACTGATATTTGCCCTGGACATGGCCGACAAGGGAAATTTTGCTTTGTGGGCAGGGATCTGGAGGTCCTGCTGGATGGTGTGGTGCACAAGTAGGATGTCATCTGACCCCAGGATCAGAAGAGGAAGTCATGACACCAGGCCATGCCAGCCTGGTCGGAGGAAGCCACTCTGGTCAGTGTAGTCTCAAATGCCTGAAGGAACTCAAAGCAATGTCAGTGGAAGATCAATGACCTTCTTCAATCTGTCAGTGTAACTGCCAGCATCTCTCTGCTACCTTACACGCACTCTCTCTGCTGTTGAACCCATCTCCCACCACTCTAACTATTGCCTGCAATGTCTTCCCCTATTTGCTGCAACCTACCCAAATCCCTGATGACACTAATCCTGCAGACCCTCAGTGCTACCCACTCACTCACTTGGTACACCTTCCCATTGCACCGACAGTAACAACTGTGCTACCCGCTTAAGTCGTCTTAAATACCTGTCTCTGTCTCATTCCAAGAGGGAAATAATGTACAGTAGGGTAGAAAGAAATCAAGAAAGGTGGTAGGCTGTTGACAATTGGCTCCTCATCCCTTATGGGGAGAGCATCCAGACTCTGATCACCACAAGTGAATGATTGATATGTCCAAGCCCTGACCTAGTATCAGTGGCTGCCCTTGACTTACTGTACTGGGACCTCCTTTGCAAAGGCTATCTCTCTTGATTCAACAGAGACTTGATGACAACAATTACAATCTTTTTCTTTGCTTTAAACATCAGCACAATATGACAGCACTGTGAGGCTGAGAGGTCTGACTGAGGGAGCAAAGTGCAAAAAGGCAAGGTAAGATAATACAAAGCAGGGACACTGTAAGCACCCAGCCAGACTCACAGCAAGGACAATCAGAGAAAATGAAGACCCTGGGGATGCAGCCAGGACCAGTCCCATGAGCTGGGTATGTGTCTCTGATGTAGTGTCCTAACTGCCATATCACAATGACAGTGCAGCAATGAAGTGCAAACGTGTCCTGTAAGTGAATTGGAGACATGCCATGCAGGTTTTTCAAGGCTGATATGTGTCAGGGGCCAGTGCTGTAGATATGGGGTGCAAGTGGTCAGTGCCCATGCAGCATGCCCTGAGATGCTAGTGCCTGATGTGAAACATGGATGCCCTCTGGGGAAACTGTGAACTGAAGGTATCAGGTACCCTCTGTGACTTCCATATCCAGAATTCTCAATGTCTAGTTGTTTGATGTGTTAAGCTGGGAAGCTGATTATTAATGAGGTAAGATGTGCCATTAATAAGGTGTTTAACAAGCTAGAAACCTCCCTTAAGTGGTAAATTGTCGCTGCCTACTGAGAAACTTGTCACGCTGCTCAACAGCTGAATAAAAGATGCCAAGAACTGCTCCTGAGACTAAGATAGGCCTCTCAAAACGTCTTGCACAACTCTGCCACAGATCTCCCCATGGTCCACATTGTTCATGCCCATAAATGATTTCACGCCTTAACTCATCTTCTCCACAGATGCCGTCAGTTCTATTGAATAGTTTCTTCACTTTATATTTTATTGTTTTAGTAACAGGAAACAGTGTTTGGATAAATGGATCATTTTGAGGATGTAAAATTGTAACTAATGGAGTGGTGCAGAGATAAATGCTGGGGTCTCAAAGAGAAATGATCCAAATTAATTGATTCTGTGAAGAAACTGACAATGTGGTAATAATTTTTTCTGACAACTTAAAGATAGGCAGGAAACAGATAGGAAGGATTCAGATGTGCAGGGGTACAGCTGATGAAATTAATGGCCAAAAACTTGATAAATGGAATATAATGTGGGAAAAATGTGACATTGTTCACTTTGGCAGGAAGAACAGGAAAGAATAATGGAGGGAAATTGCAGAATGCAATGGTATGGTTGGATTTGGATTGCCTTGCATATGAATTGCATGCAAGAAAAACAAGTAATTGCAAGAAAAGGGAGCATTGGCTTTTAAAGGGAATGAAGTATATAAGTATGTAAATTTTGGTACATATGTGCAGGGCATTGGTGAGACCACATGTAGAATATTGTGTCTAGTTCTGACCTCTTACTTAAAGAGGGATATAATTGCATTGAAAGCTGTTTATAGAATGTTCACTAGATTGATTCCTGGGATGAAGAAATGATCTTTTGGGAAAGATTGAGATGATTGGAGTGTTTTTGGAAGAATGAAAGGCAAAGTTTTTTAAAATATAAGATTCCAAGGGCGATTGGTAAGGTAAATGCTCAGAAGATATTTCCTCTCACAGGGGAAACTAAAACTAGTAGCTACTTTTTATCATCAAGAGGTCCATTATTGAAAATAGATATGAGAAGGAATGTCCTCTCCCAGAGTGTCATAAATGTTTGGAATTCATTTCCCAAAAGATGGGTGCAGCCTAGATTTTTGGGTATATTCAAAAGTGTGTCACTTCTTCCATAGGAGACAGGAATTGCTGGTAAGGCAAACATTTCTTGCCCGTCCCCAATTGCTCTTGAAATAATTGGCCTTGCTAGGTCATTTCAGAGGGTAGGTAGGAGTCAACTACATTGCTGGTGGCTTTACTATCACATTCTAGAGAGAAGACACAGTAATAAGATTCAGTCATGCTAGAAATGAATATACTGGACTGTCAATTTATGGTATACAAGCTGGGTCAGACTAGTGTTTACTGATGTTCCCCTCTGGGATGTAAGTCAGACCAAATAAAGAAGACAAATATCCTTCCCTAGGGACCTGAGTGAACCAGATGGGGTTTTATAGCAATTGATTGTGGTTTGAGTTGGCCATTGCTAACCCATGTCACCACAACTTAATTCTGGGTATCTTGAAAACTAGTCCAGCAATATTATCACCATTGCATCTCCTCCCCAGTCAGAGCAGACATGATGTTATTGAATAGCAGAGCACGTTTGATGAGGTAAATTACCTGGCAGCATGTTGATTTTTTTCAAATGTTCTTCCAAGTGCTGTCTGGAATATAAAGTAATGTTTCTGAAGGAATTAATTCTCATGTTATATTGAGCTCCACCCACTCTGTTGATTACACATGCATCTGTGCGTGGAAACAATAACTGCTACAACAGCCTTGATCTTCATATTGATCTTGATCTTGCTTTTTATTAACCGTCTCTGCAGCCATCTCTACCAGTGGGTGGCAATGACTTAGAGTTGTTTGAGGTAGTTTGCTGCCATTAATCCTAAGTTGTGTTTGGTGTGTCTTGGGCCTATCTCATTAGTGGTAGAGGATACACTAGTATAGAGTATCTATAGCAGAAACATTGATGGTAGAGGATACAACTTCATAGAGTATCTACAGCAGAGACATTAGTGATAGAGGATACAGCAGCATAGAGTATCTTCAGCAGAAACATTGGTGGTAGAGGATACAGCAGCATAGTGCATCTACAGAAGAAACGTTAGTGGTAGAGGATATAGCAGCATATAGTATCTACAGAAGAGACATCAGTGTTAGAGGATACAGGATCGTAGACCATCTACAGAAGAGACATTGTTCTTAGATAGCAAGGTTTATTACATGAGAACAATAAATATAACTACATTTGGTCAGGTATACTTACAAAGACCTCAGAGAGCTGGTGCAATACATCATCTCTCTCTGAAAGCACGTTAGCTCAGTGATTAGCACTGCTGCCTCATAGTGCCAGGGATCTAGGTTTGATTCCAGCCTTGGGCAACTATCTGTGAGAAGTTTACACATTCTCCCCATGCCTGCTTGGTTTTTCTCTGTGTTCTCTGGTTTCCACCCACAATCCAAAGGTGTGCAGGTTAGGTGGTTCCACCCACAGACCGAGTGTGACATCAGGAGAACAGGTGGAGCCAGGCCTCAGGACAAGAGTAGACCAGCACAGGGTTTCAGGGGACCCACTGTTTTCAGGTTGGGGCTGGCCTCTGTGCTTGGATCAGGGGCCATGCCCAGGCCAGGAACAGTGTAATTTCTGTCTCTGCCCCTTGGTGGAGCCAACATAACATGAACACCAACTCATTAGAACTATTATCTTATTCAACAGATATCTTTTGCACTTGAAATTCCACAGTCGGCTTTAATTTGGGATTTATTGAACTGAGAGCAACAACACAACTTTTTTTTTGGCTTACAGCATGGAAAGAGGCCATTTGGCCCGTTGTGCATGTGCCAACTCGTCAAATGAGCATCATTATCCAGTGACAATCTCTTCTGAAGGAGGTCAACTGAATCCAAAACATTAACCGTGCTTTCTCTCCTCAAATGCTGCCAGACCTGCTGAGATTCTCCAGCAATTTTTGTTTTTGTGCCAATCTCTTGCTTTTTCTCCATATCCTCACATACTATTTTTAAACAAATAATCATCCAATGCCTCTTGAATGCCTCAGTTGAATCTGCCTCCACCACATTTTCAGGCAGTACATTCCATATCCTAACTACACACTATGTGAAGAAGCTATTCCTCACTTTACCCTTGTTTCTTTTGCAAATCACTTGAAATCTATATTCTCTCCTCCTTCTTCCCATTACAAGTGGGAACTGTTTATCTCTATCTACCCTATCCAGTCCACTCAAGATTTTGAAAATCTGTATCAAATCTCCCTTCGGCCTTCTTCCCTCCAAGGTGAGCAGTCCCAACTTCTTCAATCCATCCCCATCACTCAAGTTTCTCATCCCTTGAAGCATTTTTGTAAATTGTTTCTCCATACTCTCCAATGCATTCATATCCTTCCAATAAAATGGCACCCAGTGCTCTCCACAGTACTTCAGCTGACAAATTTCTTACACAAATTCAACATCACCTCCTCGTTATTGTACACTATGCCTGATTTAATAAAGCCAAGGATATTATATGCTCATTAGCTACTCTCTCCACTTGCCTTGCTAACTTCAATGGTCTGTGCACATATACACCCAGGTGTCTCTGCTCCTGCATCTTCTTTAGAATTGTATCTTTTATTTTAAATTACCTTTCAGGGTTCTTCCTACCAAAATGCATCACTTCACATTTTTCTGAATTGAAACTTACCTGCTACCTTTCCATCAATTTGTCAATGCCTTTTTGGAGTTCCACACTGTCCTCCCCACAGTTTACAATTCTTCCAAGTTTTGTGTCTTTTGAAATTGTCCCCTGCACACCAAGATCTAGATCATTCATATGTATCGATACTGACCCTTGGAGGCACTCCACTATAACCTTCCTCCAGCCGGAAAAAAAATCCATTGAGCCTTTTCCGTTGTTTTCCGCTCACCCAGCTAATTTTGTGTCCATATTGTTACTAACCTTTTTTATTTCACAGCCTGTAATGCTGTGTGGCACTGGATCAGACGCTTTCTGGAAATCCATATACACTACATCGACAGCATTACTCTTATTGAGGCTTTCTGTTACCTACTCAAATAATGTCAGCAAGTTAGTTAGACATGATTTCCCCTTTAAAAACCCATGCTGACTTTTCCTAATCATGTGACCACTAATTCTATCCTAATAATTGTCTCTAGCAGCTTCCCACCACTGAAGGTGAATGGACTAGTCAGTAATTTCTGGACTTACCCTTTTGATCTTTCTTGAACAAGCCTGTAATGTTGGGTGGCATTTAATTGTAAGACCCATGCCCATCTTACATCCCTCCCTTGGGGAGCATAAAAGTCAACCTAAGCTTTTCTGACAGGAGTGGATCGCTGTTAAAAATGTAACCGTTGACAGATTGCCCCTTCTTTCTGTTTGGGGTCACGGAAAGCAATCATAATTCTCTACAGCCATCTATTCACATCAAGCAGGGAGCAAACACTGGGTTCCCTCTCTGCAACAAAACTTCTTAACACCTTAAACAGGTGGTGGATCCCACTGATGTTTATATTTTCAAAGCTGAATATTCAAGAGAGTCATTACATAGCTCACTGCAATAAATACATAACATCCAAATTTTCATCTTGAGATTAGTGGGCTGCACATGTAATGATGGCAATTGACACAGAATGGGAATGTTACACAGGGAGGATTTCACCAGAGATGAAAGGTAATAGATGTAATTATCTAAATTATCTTTGCTTTCAAGTGGTGTCCAGAGGATACTTGTACTGTAAAGATCATTATCAAATGCAAGTTATAATGTATTATTACCCAAACATTTTGTACGTATAATTAACTTTATAATTAAGTACAAGACTAGCTATTTGAATTAATATTGCATTTAACTTGTGTTGAAAACCTGCACTTAAAACCTGCATATGTTTAACTACTTTGGTACACATTATATTGACTTTTTTTGGTCAATTATTTGAAACTCTGGTCTCCAATGTTTCTTTGGATTTCAGTGATAAGTGCATTGTGTTTTCTGCTATAGAGCAACATTCAGCAGAAAGGTCCTAACCCTTCATTTCTAATCTCTGCTAAAAGTGTGCCTGTGGACACTAAGTATACTGTGGGTCAATAGCTAACCGACATCAGCAACATTTACCAACAGAAAAGAAACAGCGACTTGATTTGAGGGACAGAAGGATAGTAGATAGCAGTGGAAGTCTGTGCCAAATTAAGCGAGCAGGACAAAGTGCAGCAAACTGAGGGAGAAAAGATATTGAAATAACCCTGAAGACACTGGAACATTACAGGCAGTCCAATATTTAAATTAAAAGAAAAATGTTCTAACTGCCCACTGTGCAAAGCAGTCAGTCAGTAGGTCTCTCCAGCTTGCTGCACCCTCCTCCTGCTGTATGTATAGGTTGGTTGTGGCAGTTCAACTACATCTCCATTTGCAAAACTGTTAAAATCTCATTAGTGTTGCATCGATTGATTCAGGCTAAGTGAAGCAAACAGAATCATTTGTGACACATGAAAATCAATTGTATGGTGGAGGAATTATTTACCCCTGAATATATTTCTTGCCGAACAATTTAACTTTTCTGCCCTCTCTCAGTGTCATGGGAATGGCCTTGCAGTTTCAATTGAGAATATGTAAGGTTAATTTAATGATCATCTTAGATAGACTAAGGATTGAAATGGAATCAAGGCCCAGTTTTGAAGTGAATGACTCCAATGAATTAAGATTTTTCATGAAATATAATCCTTTGTAATTATTGAAACACGAAGGCTTTTTGTCTCCACTCCACCCTCTCTTAGATAATCCTGAGAGGACAGATATATCCTTGGCTAAAGTCAAAGTTATCAAGGCAAGAGACTATCACTGAAACTCCACATGAATACTCTGCAGATTTCATACAAAGAAAATAGTCATCATCAAACTGTCTAATAGAAGGGGGTAAATATTTGCACCCATAGTTTGTGTTTTGAGCTTGATCTAGCAAAGTAAGACATTTCACTATGAGATCAGCTGTTCTTGGTTGATAGTGGTTCAGTCAAAGCTGTGCATGTGTTTCATGGAGCATGTATTTTCCAGATGTGCTCCACTGTGATATTTTTAGTTATTGCATTTAGCACAGCTGTTCCTGGGCAAACAGGAGTTGGTACAGATCATGACTTCTCCACTGTCATCACTCCCTTGTTACAAGAAGATTCCTATTGTCTTTCTCCAATTCCTAGCCAATGACCGCACCAAGATGTAGCAAGTATCTCCTAATGACGTACATACTCTGTTGATGTCTCAAGAATGTAAGATTTGGTCCATCAAGCCTACTCTACCATTCCGTAATATCATGGCCGATCTTGAATTGAAACTTCACCTTTTCAGCCTAACACCATATCTCTTGATCCCCTTAATGTCCAAAAGCCTATTAATTTCTGTTTTGGAAAAGAGAATTCGTAAGGTTTTGAGTAAAGGAATTTTTTTCTCTCCTTTGTAGTGAATGGCTGACCCCTAATTCTGAGACTGTAGCACACAGTTCTAAACTTCTAGCCAGAGGATGCCTTGTCACCACTTCTACCCTGTCCAGCATTTAGAAACCTCTATGCTTCACCAGCAGACATTTTTCATCCTTATAAAACCTCGGAAATATAGGCCTAATCTCCAAACAGGAAAATTGGATTTAGAAGCAGGAGTAAGCCTTCAATGTATCCTCAGCCAATGCTGGAATTGAACCCACACTATTAGCATCACTCTGTTTTTGCAAATTAGCCATCCAGCCAACTGAGCTATCTAAATCCTTACCACTTAACCTTAGCCACTAATATTGGCACCTGTGACTCATTTGACATGAACACAGGGAGTTAAAAAAACACAAATTTTGAATTTTGTTATGCAGGAAATCATTTTCTGTTCAAGCCTTATGCTTTTTTGAGTTACTCAGAAGGATATGGAGCTTTTGATTTCTTATTGCTTTGTCCATGGCAATGCCTCAGCCAATGAGAATCAACCTGCTAACCAATTAGTACCTCTTTCCTCCTGTGGTATAAATTATTAAATCTAGATCTGGCATTCTTGTATCAGTACTGATGAGCGCAAGATGAAAAACCTTTGATGACCTGGCTCCCTCTTTTCACAACATTGAAATTCTATTCCTTAACCAAGTCAATTGTGTATGCCACACAAAGTTATGGTGTCAGTACAGAACCCTGAGAAAAACCACTTATCAAATCCTGTCAATATGTCCCCTTTATCCCTAATCGCTGTCTCTCGCTACTCAATTAGTTCCCAACCCATGTCACAAGAACTCAAGCGTACTGAAGGAAAGCAATGACAGCAAAAGAAATTACAATGTCAAGTGTGCAGTTCTCAATCAAAAGAGCAACCAATCCACTGGAGCTCAGGATGCTTGCCACATCAAGGTAAAACAGGTACACAGCGGTTTTCATCCACAATTCAGGAGACATATCCAATTTAAATCAATATAGATTAGAAGGAGCTCCAAGGTTGTGGGCATCTGGCTATGTCTTCAACCGAGCAATCGGGAATTGGATATGCACATTTTTGATGTGCCTACAAGGCCATGGGCCAAGTACTGGAAAGTGGGATGAGAATAGTTAGGATGTTTTTCATCAGTACAGACACAATGGGCCAAAGTGCCTTTTGGAAATTAGAAATTCAAAAATGCTCCTCTATCCCTCGCAATCCATCTCATGTCCCTTTAACTGCAAAGTTTCCAGTTTATTCCCAATATGTACAACAATCATGATGTAGAATTGTTACTTGATCTCTGGTGAAGTCCGTATGGTTATCTGTACAGTTTGTAAAGCTGACTTAAAACGTAGCAACATAACACCTATTTTTCAGAACTTTTAGCATTTGAAATGGGATATAATTAGAGAAAGCCACTTAAAAAATATTTTTAAATATCACTCAAATCAAAAATATGGACAAAAGACTAATAGGATACTATTAAACTAAATGACAATTTATACAGCTTTAAAGTGGATAAAATGCAAAATGCATTGATACAATTCACTGAGGCCTTTCAGTTCCAAAATACAACTTGCTAAGGTGGATTTTTTAAGTATCTCTCCCATCATAAAACAAAACAATTTTAATTTGTGACTTAAATACAAAATACTTGTTACCTAAAACATTTCACAATGTGATTCCAACTAAAACTCAATTTTAACCCGAATCTTGGGTCACTCAATGCCAATTGTAGCCACAGAAACTAGTTCAGGTTAAAATGGACTTTTGCAGGACTCAGTTGCAAGGAATCATTTGATCTTCCTCAATCAGTTTGGGTCTTCCTTCCTTTACGTTCCTGAGGTCTGTATCCTTGGGTTTCTGATAGCTGCCAATGCCTCTCACACCTTGCCCTCACCTGCCAGCTTCTTTGCCTGGTATCATTCCTGCAAGCTTCTTCTCAGGGGAGTCCAGTGTGCAAGAGTTGGCTGGGTCGTAGCAGAGTGTCAGGAACTGTGGGTGTCAAGCCCTCCCTTTTTATTACTTGAACCTAAGACCCAAATGGCCACTGGCCCCAAGTATGTCACTAAATTCAGGTTTAGACTCATTGTCTGTAAACACAATTCACTTTATTGCTTCCAGGCTTTAAATCTGTCAGTGCTGCTTTGAAAGGAGCTCATCTGAAGTCATTTAATTTCTGCCCCACTTTTACTTTCAGTAGATCATGTCGACTGTAAATATCATTTAACATGTTCTAACTTACTCGATTATTGTAATTATGAACCAGCGTTTCTAAACTTATGGGTTTTCCTAATGTTGCATACTTGTTATTTATTTCTCTTTGCATCATGTTCCAATTTTATAAACTGCTGAGTACTGTGACTGCAGAAAATGCCTCAAGTTGTATATTGTACAGTGAGAGGTACCAGTCTTACCTCATGTATATCACAGCTAAGTTTGGGACCATGAATACAGTACAAAGATGGCTTTGAAGAGCTGAACACTGCAATTAAAATTACTAATAGTTTGATTGTTAATATTATCTATCTTTCTCAAACTTGGAATGCTGACAGTTGAGGAGAATTATTTCCTTTCCGGGTCTCATGATTAGATTAGATTACTTTACAGTGTGGAAACAGGCCCTTTAGCCTAACAAGTCCACACCGACCCGCCAGCCACTCACACCCCTACATTTACCCCTTACATAACACTACGGACAATTTAGCATAGCTAATTCACCTGACCCTGCACATCTTTGGTTTGTGGGAGAAACCGGAGCACTAGGAGGAAACCCACGCAGACACGGGGAGAATGTGCAAACTCCACACAGTCAGTCGCCTGAGGCAGGAATTGAACCCGGGTCTCTGGCGCTGTGAGGCAGCAGTGCTAACCACTGTGCCACCGTGCCGCCCACTTTTATGCTTTTAAGGCTTTTAGTCCGAATTGTTGAGAAGCTGTTAATAATACAACAACAGAACTCTTGAGTCAGAGAGATCTATAGCACAGAAAAATACCCTTCAGCCTATTGTGTCTGCACTGATCAAAAACACCCTAACTATTCTCATCCCATTTTCAAGCACTTGGCCCATGGCCTTGTATGCCTTGGTATTACAAGTCTACATCAAAATACTTCTTAAATGCTGTGAAGGTTTCCATCTCCACTACCCTCAGAGTTCCAATTCCCATCACCCTCTGGGTGAAAAAATGTTTGTCATATCCACTCGAAACATTCTGCCCATTACTTTAAATCTATATCCCCGGTCATTGATCACTCCAATAAGGGGAAAAGATGTTTTTCCCTGCCTACACCCATTATAATTTCATACATCTCAATCAAGTCCCCTCTCAATCTCTTCTGCTCTGAGAAAACCAACTCCAGTCCATCCAATCCCTCTCCATAACTAAAACTGTCCGATCATCATGGATGGAGTGGAGAGAAGGGTGAATTGTTAATTATATTACTAAGTTAGGCATTGTAAATACTTAGTGCACTTATAAGAAGAGACTGCTGGGACACTGGGTCCTTGGTCTTTGAAACACTAACCCATAAATTACTGACAGGAAGAAAGAAAGAGCCTGAATGTGGGATAGCACACATTACATTGAGCAGTTAAGAGACTGAGGCACTGAAGTATAACTCTGTAGAACCCAGGAAAGGTAGCAGCATTATTGGAATTGTTTAGGATAATATGGGTAGATTTTACCAGGAGTGGAGATGGGATGAGAGGAAAACTCCTCATTCCCCACACCCCCAAAGGAAAATTGATGGCCATCCAACGCTCTTGATAGGAATCCTACCCTGCAGCTATAACACACACTGTGAGCAAGCTACATTAGTGCAGAGAGGAACTCCTGCCCTTCAGTGGGAGGGAGTCTTACTCACTGGAGGGAACTGCTGGCCAATCTGACTGTTGGATCAGCCATCCGGGCAGCGCCAAGAATTCGATAGTGGATGATGCCAGTACTGCAAGCAATCTCAGGATGAAGCCTACGATGGATCCCTGGATTCAGGTGGATTGGGTGTTTGTGCGAAGAGGTTTTGAGCATCTTGGGAAAGGTAGAGAAAGGCAGGGGGATGGGTTTGAAAGTCCAATTGGAGAGGAAGACCATAGGTATAGGAGCAGCATTTGGCTATTCTGCCCATCGAATCTGCTCTGCCATTTATTCATGGTTGATATGTTTCTCAATCCCATTTTCCTGCCTTCTCCCTGTGACCTTTGAATTCCTTACTAATCAAAAGCCTAACTATCTCTGTCTTAAATACACTCAATGACTTGGCCTCCACAGCTTTCTAGGGCTATGAGTTCCACAGATTCACCACTGTCTGGCTGAATAAATTCCATCTCATCATAGTTCGAAAGGGTTGTCCCTTCATGTTGAGGCTGTGCCCTTGGATTCTGGTCTCTCCTATTGGTTGAAACATCTTCTCCACGTTCACTCTATCCAGGCCTTTCAGTGTTCTGTAAGTTTCAATGAGATTCCCTCCTCATCCTTCTAAACTCCTTCAAGTACAGACCCAGAGTCCTCAACCATTCCTCTAACTTAAGGAAGGGAAGGTAGGTACCATCTTCCGGGTGGGAGTGGGCATCTTGATTTGCAAAGGACACTCTGATTTGTAAAGGGCACACTCTGTTGTTAGTTCCTTCTATTCTTCCCACCTTTCTAAATGCTTTAAATTAAAAACAGGCTATTGATTTCCACCCATCTGACCACATCAACTGTATTATGGTGTGGGCAGGGTAATATTGAGGTCACTTGAGCTTTTAACAAGCTTAATTGACCTTGCATTGTAGATTTAAATATGGCAGACGGACTGCTAATTTGAACACTCACCCACTTCCTCTGTGAAGAGGGTGAGTTTGGGGTGGGTGGAAAGATGGTGGTGGGCTGGATACCTGATCTCTGCTGAAAACATACCCAATTGGTATACTGATGTTACCCTTGTCCAATGCGTCTCAGGTAGATAGGATAGTGAAGAAGGCATTTGGTATGCATTCCTTTATTGATCAGAGCATTGAGTATAGGCGTCGGGATGTCATGTTGCGGCTGTACAGGATATTGGTTAGGCCACTCTTGAAATATTGTGTCCAATTCTGCATTTTCTTCATATTGGAAGGATATTGTGAAACTTGAAAGGGTTCAGAAAAAATTTACAAGGATGTTGCCAGAGTTGGAGGATTTGAACTATAGGGAGAGGTTGACTGATTAGGGCTGTTTTTCCTGGAGTGTCAGAGGCTGAGGGGTGACCTTATAGAGGTTTATAAAATCATGAGGGGGATGGATAGGATAAATAGACAAAGTCTTTTCCTTGGCATGGGGGAGTCCAGAACTAGACAGCATAGGTTTAGGGTGAGAGGGGAAAGATGTAAAAGGGGCCTAAGGGGCAACTTTTTCACGCAGAGGGTGGTGCCTGTATGTAATAAGCTGCTGGAGAAAGTGGTGGAGGCTGGTACAATTGCAACATTTACAAGGCATCTGGATGGGTATATGAATAGGAAGGAAATTTAAAGGGATATGGCC
The DNA here is from genome assembly GCF_004010195.1 of Chiloscyllium plagiosum. Classification (NCBI taxonomy): domain Eukaryota; kingdom Metazoa; phylum Chordata; class Chondrichthyes; order Orectolobiformes; family Hemiscylliidae; genus Chiloscyllium; species Chiloscyllium plagiosum. The sequence goes on along the minus strand of NC_057718.1, from coordinate 23,591,795 downwards.
CAAGTACTGGCAAATGGGACTAGATTAGGTTGGGATATCTGGTTGGCATGGACGAGTTGGACAGAAGAGTCTGTTTCCATGTTGTACATCTCTATGACTCCATGCCCCTTTTCTCTGTCAATAAACACTGATTCTGTTGGAAATAAAGCACAGAACTTCCATATCCACCACTCCTCCACTGTAAATTTGGCTATAAGGTGCCGAATTCAAAGATCAAACTTCCTTTCAGCATCATTGGATGAATGCAGGAGGCTGAAGGTGGAGAGGTCACAGTAGTAATTGAGGCGCAGAGTTAAGAGCACAATTGACCTGAATTTTAGAGTCATGAGTTTGCAGATTAAATGGAGGTATTCAGGAAAACCGTATCCATGTTAAGTCTCCTGAGTGGAACCACTATGCAGTTTTTGCCTTCAGAGTGTTACTACATTAGCAATGGGATAGATGCGAAGATATAGCTTTTCCTGTTTAGAGAATGTAGAACCTGGTATCAGAGGCTCAGGATAAAAGGTTTAAGGCTCAGGAAAAGAAGTTTAAGGCTCAAATCGGGAAAAGTTTATTCATTCAGTGGTTGGAGACTCTTTAGAATGTTCTCGGTTTGAGAGCCATCGATACTTGACCATTGAATTCATTCAGAGTTCAATTTTGTTAAACCATTGGATCCCAAGGAGTATGGTGGAAAAGTGGGAATAAGATAAAAGATCAGGATCTTACTGAATGGTGGAGCAAGTTTCATGGCCCATATGTGGCTTATTCCTGCTCCTGTTTCTGTGTTTCTTTCTCCAGTTAGGTCAGGCCCTGCGTTCTACACCTCAGTTATAACGTCATTATGAAGGGAAACCGCTTTCCACTGACCATATTGTTCTGAGCACTTTGATGGCAGTTTTCATTTGTGACCTATGAAAGTAACAGTTCTTATGTTTAAATAATATGCAGAGACATTTGCCTTCTCTGGCATATATTGAGAAGGGACTAAAAACATTAGCCGGTAATGTGCAGTAATTTATAACTGCCACATGGTGGTGGAACTGTGCATTAGAGAAATGTGTTGAAAATCAAGCTCTGTCTGTTTTCATTGACTTAGGAGAGCTGGTTGAAAAGAGGTCCATGAAATCATGTCACCCTCAAGCAGCAGGCACATATTTTAGCATCATGTCCTGAGGCCCATGAATTGCTGACTAAAGCTGGTAATTCTTTGTACAGATATCCCCCCCCCATCCGAAAGGAGAGCGTTCTTATGAAACCTTTCAGAAGCCGAATGGTGTAACGTGAAGAAGCATTAATTTATATTGGAAACATTTTGTCTTTCTTCAGAAAAGCCAAAATTCACTAAGGATTTCTATCAGTGAGTGAAAATCAGGTTCTAATTTAGGTCTTTGGTAAAAATGAAGTGGCGTAAAGCGAACTTTTGAAAAGAGGGGGATACCTGTATTTCAGCTCAGTTTGTAGCCACATTTCTGGAACTAAAAGCTACGGTTCATGCTGTACTGTTCTACCCACTGAATCAATCTTAGCTGAGACTTTCAGGCAGTACTGAAGGAACGCTGCAATGTCAGATTGGGTGTGTTTTGAATTTACTTGCTGAGGTTGATTCAAAATGGCACATTTTAAGAATGTTTTCCCTGGAGGGTCGGAGGCTGAGGGGTGACCATATAGAGGTTTATAAAATCATGAGGGGCATGGATAGGGTAAATAGACAAGGCATTTTCTCTAGGATGGGGGAGTCCAGAACTAGAGGGCATGGGTTTAGCATCAGAGGGGAACAATTTAAAACGGACTTCAGGAGCAACTTTTTCATGCAAAGGGTGGTGCATGTAGGAATGACCTGCCAGAGGAAGCGGTGGAGGCTGGTACAATTACTATATTAAAAGGCATCTGGACTGGTATATGACCAGGAAGGGTCTAGATGAATATGGGCCAAGTGCTGGAAAATGGGACTAGATTAGGTTAGGATACCTGATCAGCATGGATGAGTTGAACCGAAGGGTCTGTTACTGTGCTGCACATCTCTGTGACTCTATGACATTAAGAAGAACAAGGGTTTCCCTGGTGTGAGAGAAATATAGGTAAAAAGCAAACCATTCGCATCCTTATTAAATCAAGACTGATGTATGCATTAATTGCCACCTATAAACATGAGAACATATGAAAAGGGAACAAGAGTAGGTCATTCAGCCCTTTGAATCTGCTCTGTCATTCAACAAGATCATGGCTGGTCCAATTTGAACCTCAACTCTATATCCCTGCATATCCCCAATAATCCTTCATCCCCTTGGTCATCAAAAATCTATCTAACTCTGCCTTAAAGGATTTAAAAACTGTACATCCATTGCCTTTTAGAGTCACAGAGTCATACAGCACAGAAACAGGCCTGTTAAACCATCTAGTCAATGCCCAGCATAATCCCAAACTATACTAGCTCCATCTGCCTACTCCTGGCCCACATCCTCCAAACTGTTCCAATTCACGTATCCATTAAGGAAAGAAATTTCAAAGATTCATAACCGCTGAGAGAAAATGTTTCTCCTGGTCTTTGTCTTCAGTGCACAACCCCTTATTTTTAAATTCTGACCCATGGTTCTAGATTCTGTCACATTCTTTCCACATCCACCTTTCAAGATCCCCCTCAGGATCTTACTAACCTTCATGTTTTAATGAAGTTACCTCTGATTGTTCCAAACTCCAGAGGATTACAGGCCTTTCCTCGTAAAACACAATCCGCTAGTAAACAGAAACAGAAATTACTGGAGAAACTCAGCAGGTCTGGCAGCATCTGTGGAGAGAAAGCAGTGTTAAGGTATCAAGTCTGATGACCCTTCTTTAGAACCTTCAGAGGAAGGTCTAGTAGATGTTCTCTGAACTGTTTCCAGTGCATTAACATCCTTCCGTAAGTAGTGGCCAGTACTGAATAGGTGTTCCAGATGCCCACTTTGTCTCCTTGGAGAAGCATTGGTCGTCATCTCTGAGGTAGGCATGTGCCCAAACTCTTGGCCAAAAGCTGTCAAATTGTCATGTATGCCATTCCTCTGGAGCTTAACCTCCACTGAAGGTTCCCTGCTCTCTGCTGGTTCCAACATTTCCCTAAATTTATTGGTTGGAAGAATTTTATCTTTCACTGTCTTAGCATTACAGCCAGCAAAGAGGTGTAGCATAATGATTATTGCTGTTCATTTGGTAATTTACAGGGGAGGTGATGACCCCATGGTAATATCGCGGGACTGTTAATCCAGAGACCTAGGTAATGTATCTGGAGCTGGAAATGTGTTGCTGGAAAAGCGCAGCAGGTCAGGCAGCATCCAGGGAACAGGAGAATCGACGTTTCGGGCATAAGCCCTTCTTCAGGAATGCCCGAAACGTCGATTCTCCTGTTCCCTGGATGGTGCCTGACCTACTGCGCTTTTCCAGCAACACATTTCCAGCTCTGATCTCCAGCATCTGCAGACCTCACTTTCTCCTCAATGTATCTGGAGTCCTGGATTCAAATTCAATAATAATCTGGAATTAAGACTCTAATCATGATCATGAATCCACTGTGGATTGTCAGGAAAAACCCATCTGATTCACTGATATCCTTTCGGGAAGGAAGCTGCCATCCTTTCTTGGTCTGACCCACATGTGACTCCAGACCCATGGCAATGCGATTGACTATTACCTGTCCTCTCAGTAATATGGATGGGTAATAATTGCTTGCATCACCAGAGATGTCCTGGTTGTGAACATCTCAACTTTATTATAATTGAATAAATTCTACCAGTCCTGATACCCTCCGAAAAGATTTCCCTGATGACCTTCATTTGAAGAATTGGTAGGACTCACTGGTCAGAGCTGAGAGAGTAGATGTTGGGTTGGACTGGGTTGATGGAGTTCAATGTTTGACACAGTCAGTCACTTACTCCCTCTGTCTCTTTCACACACACACAATACTCAAACTATCAAAATACTCACTTCCTCATCCTTCCTTTTTCAAACTGTCTCACTTCATCACACTCAGTCACAGTTAATATCATCTTTCTCTTATATTCACTCACTAACGCAGACTCTCACTCATTCACTCCCTGCTGCACATACTTCCCCACACGGACTCGCTCACTTTCTCCCTCTCTCCCTCACTATCACTCATACTCGCACCTCTCTCATTGTTTTGCACGTACTCACTTATTCACACTATCACACTCGCTCACACATACACTGTGATACTTGTTGTCACACTCAGTCACAATCTTCTTGGATACTTGCTTACCCTCACTCTCTCCCACACTCATCCACTATACTCTGTCACACATAATGCATGTACTCTAGCTCACTCTCATCACCCTTGCTCCCCCCTTTCACACTCGCAGGGGGAAAGCAGCTGTCTGTATTGGGGAGCGGACAGCTAGAGGTTGGGATGTGGGGAATGAGGGTTAAGTAGAAGAGCCATTTGCAATCGCATTAAACTCATGCAGACTCCAGCACTCTGACAGAACAGGTGACGAAGCAGGCAAAAGAGAATATCAGCACTGCTATTCTGACATGCTCTAGTGATTGCTGTTATTCATGGGAGTAGCAAGCATTGGCTGATTAGCCTGTTGATGAGGATGATCTGACTGGGTTGGCTGCTTTGGGTACTGCAACAGCCAATGAGCCTGGCCCTGATGAATAGCGACCCCCAAACTCGGTCAATTGACCCCAATAGGTGACATGATCCACAGTTTTGGAAGCCCTGTGATAGCGCAGCAGGTCAGGCAGCGTCAAAGGAGCAGGAGAATCGATGTTTCGGGCATAAGCCCTTCTCCTGCTCCTTTGACGCTGCCTTACCTGCTGCGCTTTTCCAGCAACACATTTTTAAGCTCTGATCTCCAGCATCTGCAGTCCTCACTTTCTCCTAGAAGCCCATTGATAGCCAATATCTTAAAATTTCAGCTCATTTTGGATTACGGTTAGGTCATCACTGAGAGTCATGGCTGTTGTTAGTCAGTGACACAAGGACCTCTTAGACACAATACTGGAGAGATGTATTTGATAACCTATTATATACAGATACAAATAAATGAATGTTACCACTAGTATGGAATTGAAGTGCCTGACTTAAAGATAAAAAGCAAACAGCCTAGTGGCAGTATATGTGCTGAGACCCACAGCTTGTCATACTCCAGACTAGAATCTCAATGTGCATGTCACTGTACTGTACTTAAAGCACAAGATAAAATATCAATGTCCTTCCCTCCACTGAAGGTGGGTAAAGATTAGATTTTCACCTTTGTTTATTAATCTATTGGTCTGTAAATGCATCTCAAAAACAAATGAATGTATGTTGATGGAACGTAATACACCATTAGCTTTTTGGTGAAGATATGAATCTGTGTCATGTTGCTGGAATGTTTTTTGGAGGATCTACTAATATTAGGCAATAAGAATTTTTTTAAAGAGTATTATCGATTGTTCTATTTCAAATTTTGTTGATTGCTTTAGAACGTTGCAGCATGTGCTGCTGAGTTTGAATTTCTCAGCTACCAAAATGTGCGCAAACTTTCCAGAGCAATTTGTTGGGTATGGTTTGACCTGTAAGATACCTTGGTAGGACCTGAAAACTCTTAGGTTTTATAGTTACAAAGTATTGACCAAGCATGGGAAGTGCTTCAAAGAGACAGTTATAACAGAGTCTGCTGTGAGGCATCAATTCTGCGGAGTGCCCTCTTCACTTGTTAGTGAGCTGTATTCATCAGACACTTGTGGAAAATGACTGATTAGGAAAAACATCTGGTGAAGATGGCACTGGTCAGATTTGTCAGGGTATTATTTTGGCGAGATCATGTCAGTCTTATTGACTGAGCTAAATTTAAAAACCCTTTGGTGTCTTTAGTTGATACCTTAATTTTTCTTTCACTCAGAGACTATCTAAGTACAAAAGGAATAAAAGCATGATAAATGAGACTATCATGTCTCCTTCCCCAATCTTCCTTTGCAGTACTTTGGTAAGTAACTGCTGCATAAATGTGGATTTGATTGCTCAGTGTCACTTTTATTGAACAAATAATAAAGATGAAAGAGATTATTAACCACAAAAGTGCTGAGGTTTTCCTATCCTTTCATATCATCAGAATGTGGGTGACTATCCTAGCTTTAAGGTCTGATGTCTCACATTTCTGTGTTATGTACTCGAGCAGTGGTCTCCAATGCTTTAAAGCAGAATGTAACTTTTTAAATTTGAGTGCAAGTGAATATCCCGAAGAGAATATAGAATAAACAGTATATTTTTAAAGCCATATAAATCTAAAACTAATTTTGTATACTTATTCCATTTGACCTCTGTTCACCATGCCTCAGTGTGACCTGTGAATGCACATTATTTATCATGCCTTGAAATCTGAGTTGTAGTTTCAGGCTGCTAGTCAAACACAGTTCATCAGATGGGAATCTGAGAGGCAGGTATTTTATATGGACTTGATTATCCTCATTTGGGAGAAGATTGTCTCTCATAGAGGCATGTGGGACAAAGAAAACAATGATTCTAAAAGCATAGGATGATAGAAGTGGTATTTTTCCCTGGTTATGCGTTCCACAAAAGCATTGCCCCATGATCTGACTTTCAGCTGAATATCATTGTGCATATTAATGATCACCATAGCACCTCATTGCTTTGTAAATCAAACATCTGATGGAATTTGGTGGCCAACCCACCAATGTTTACTTGAAGAAATGGAGTTGAAACAAACACCACAGTTTGTTCCATCACATCTAATTCTTGAAATTGTCTGTTGAACTCCTTTGCTAATGTGCTTGGGTATGCACAGACATTTTCTGCATGGAACCACTTTGTCTTTGTCTTTGATTTTATCTTGTGCTCTCTCCAAACCCGAGAACTGTTCTGGCATTTTATTTTGTAATTGGGAGGATCATAGACCGGTTTCAACTTGAATGCATTCACAGCATCAATCATATGTGCTCAGTCTCTGTTCTTTCGCTACAGTTCACAGTTTAGCTTGTTCAGTTTTGACATTGTGTCTGTAAGGAGCCTGAAGTTGTGCAACCATGTACTGTCTGACTGCTCACTGCATACTTCATTCCTTGTTTAAAGAACAATGGCAACTTTAGGCATCCAGTTTAAAAATATTTACAAGCACCTTTGCAATTACAACATTTAAAAGGCATCTGGATGGGTATACGAATTGGAAGGTTTTAGAGGGATATGGGCCAAATGCTGGCAAATTTAGAATATCTGGTGGGCATGGACGAGTTGGACTGAAGGGTCTGTTTCTGTGCTGAATGACATCCCTATAACTCTATGATTTAACCACGTTACATCAATGTGAAAGATTAGTTTACTGTTGGCAGCATAGAGTTTGTTGGGTAAGGATTTAAACAAACAGTGCTGAAGAGCCCTTGCTCAAATCAAGTTTACAATCTTCTCAATAACTTTCATTACATGAGAGAAGTCCATAACTTTACTTTCTAATGCTTACTGCTGGATCTTACAGTGGTATTTGACATAAGAGGGAAAATCAATATCATTTCTGAAAAATGCAACAAAGCTGACACTTGTGCCAAGTACCAATAATTGTGTACTTGGCACAAGTACACAACTAGTTTCTTGATTGGAAAGTTTTTCTCAATCACGTACCTTTTGAATTCCTTGTAGATATCCTTACCTCTTGTTCTCTCTTTAAAGAGCAAAAAAGATGTGAAGATTTTCTTTAATTGTTATGTCTTTAAGGATTAAGGCACATAAAACCAATCAGCTGGACTGTGTCAGTCATGTCAATGGGGTTCATCAAACTGCAGTGAGAAGCAGTCACAATCCTGCTGGAGTTAATGAAAGATGTCTTTGGAGGAAGATTCCACTCGTCTTGCTATTGTAAAAGTCTGAACGTCCTGCTCTGGATTGCTCTTATTGTTCCTTCTTTGTTTTGGAAGTCTTTGAATAAAGAGCCAACAGCCACAGTTGTTGCTTCTTTAATTAAGTTGCCATCTGTGAATGATTTCTTGTGTTTTGCCAGAGGACGGCGAATGTGAAATCATGTTTCAGTGCAGGCCTTACCTTCTGCTGCTGATTTAGAAAAATAAAGACTGTTGAGCTTTCAAAACAGTTTTTAGCTTGTCAACTTTCCTTGTTTGAAGCATGCTGTTCAAGGGAAAACTATTCTTGAATTTACTGCATGTTGTTATGGTGGTGTCATTGCAATTTCTCCTTTTTACCTCTTTGGTGACATATAAGGAAAACACTCTTTTACAACTGTGAACAGAAATTCATTTTCACATTCCATGGAAGTTGTACATTTTTGGTTTCCTTTTAGATGGTCCAGGTTCATCACTCATCATCATATCTTCACCTTGTAGTTTGTAATGTCATTGTGCTGCTGCTGGTCAAACTGCAGATTACCCTCTGGATCCATGCCCCTGGAATGCCCACAATGTTGCTGCGGTTTTCAAGTGGGGAGGCATAGGAGGTCACTTCTATCTTCGGGATCTGTTTCAAGGGCTGCTGATCAGGTTACATAGCTTAGAGACTGGGTGTGGGGTGTGGCAGCATTCCCCATCATTTTTCTTTGTTCTATACAGACATATTACTGAAGGAAAAAATAACTGCAGGTCTGCAGGGAATGGGTCAAGGAGTGGGACTAACTGAGCTGCTCTTGCAGAGAGTCGATGTGGACATGATGGGCTGAATAGTCTTCTATGTTTCAGATTACATTTCAGTTTCTAATAAACCTCATTCATTTGTTTGGATTGCCGTCACAAAACTGTCTTTACCCTACAACAATGCTCCATCTGGACCAAACTGAAATATGTTGCAATAAGCTGGCAAAGCCTGTTAAAAGCAGTTCTCTCTAACCATGTGGCTTCCAAAAGGGGAGATCATGCAGAGACAAGATGATTGATGTGTGTATAGTGCGATTGACTCTCACAGATGTGCACAGGAATGGAATGCAGGCGGGCGATGAGATCGATGGTCAGAGACTGTGCAATCAACCAGACGATCCCAATCTATGTGATGGAGACCACAGTGCTCAGGACTTTACCATAAAGCCAAGGCAGCTGACTACCAGCTGCCCCTTATCCTCATTTTGTGTGTGGAATTTGGACCATTCTCACTCAGCTGAAAGAAAACAAAAATACTTACACCAAGCTGACCTCCCCCACCATAACTATTCCAATATATTAGCTATTGACCCAAGAGGACAGCTTTACTTACACAGAAATAGATTTGAACCGAACCTGGTGAGCAGGACAGCGACAGATCAGGCATGATGTTATCGCATTCCTGATTTTGTATTGAGCAGGGGAACTAAAGTCTACCATATTTTCTTGACCTGGGCTTGTTAATTTCCTGCTGAGTGAGATAGATTAAATGGTAATTATGCCCATTCCCTCCCATGTACTGATCTACAAAGGTGTAGACTGCATATTTGCAATATTCACCAACCTTTTCACATGGTCAGGCTGAATCCAGAGACCTTTAACATGGCAAGAGGCATCCAGTTGCAGATATTCAACTCCCATTTCTAAAAGATCTCATTTTTTGCACAAGGGAATAAAGGGTGGGGCTGGGCATAAATCAAACTGACATGAAACTCAAACTAAACAGAGCAAACTAAAATTAGTGCAGACCCCATTTTCACTGTCCTGCGCCTTAACCCAAAGTGTGGGTAGCAGTAATTTACGGAATGGACATAATTCATTCTGAAAGAGAGGAGGAGCAGGAGCTTCAGAAGCTCATTGTCCACCTTCCGCATTCAGACGGAAGGGGAGCTCCGATTGGCAGGAGGACAAGTCTCCTTCCGGTCCTCCAGTGCTCCTTATTTGTCCATCAGTGCTCCTTATTTGCCGACAGTGAGGAACATGCCCAATGGTTTGATGACACCGGCAAACATGTGCCCTGCTTGTTGGCACTGAGGAGTGTACACAATATGCTCTGTGGCAATGCTGAGGTTATTGACAGATTTTCAGTGTCCAAATGCCAATCAGATAACAAAAGCCATAATTTTTCTCCCCATGTGGCTCGATATTTTATTGTCTTTGCATTTGTCTGGCTACTCAACATTTTTATGTCTTTTCCCCAGTGTTGGGGTGAAGTTTAGAACTAGAGGGCATAGGTTTAGGGTGAGAGCAGAAAGATATAAAAAGTATTTAAGGGGCAACCTTTCCATGCAGAGTGTGGGATGGTGCATGTTTGGAATGATCTGCCAGAGGAAGTGGTGGAGGCTGGTACAATTACAGCATTTAAAAGGCATCTGGATGGGTATATGAATAGGACGGGTTTAGAGGGATATGAGCCAAATGCTGGCAAATAGGACTAGATTAATTTAAGATACCTGGTTGGCTTTGACGAGTTGGACTGAAGGGTCTGTTTCTGTGCTGTACATCTCTTTGACTCTATGACTCTATAAGTACTCTTGAAATGTAGAGATGGTTGACTGAAGTGTCAAAGTAGGAAACTATTTGAATCCTCAACCCTTTAATCGTGAAAACAACATGACTTGTTGGTCTTCTTTGATTTACTGGTCAGCTGATCAAAGTTAGAAAAACTATTATCATCTATTTCTGCAGTTTCAAACAGAATTCACTGTTGACATTTTCATTGTTGGATGTCAGATAGGTTATGATGAATCCTTGCTGAGTTTCAAAGTGTCAAAAATATTCAATGCAGCATGAAGCCGTGCTCAATTGACATTCTTCTTGATTATGTAAAGGGGATATTAAAAGGATTAGCTCTCTTTAATATGGTAACTGAACTGATTTTTTTTTACAGATTGACAACTTGCAGGAATTCAAAATCTTTCTATGATTTTTTATGAATGTAAGTATTATTTTTCTGCTTGAAGGGATCTTGAGCTTTATAAGATTATTTGAGAATGTTTTTCTCAACTCCTTCATGGTTCCAGAGATCAACCCGAAGTAGCAACGGAATGGCTATGGAGGTATGAGTTGAAATGGAGGTGGAAAGGGGTGAGTGCTGGGGACATACTCTGGCGTGGGGAATTCGGGAATGCTTGTGGTGGAGTGAGGTGAGGTGAGGTGTGGGCTGAGAACTAGAACAACCAGAGGGCCTGATATTATTTAAAACAACTGGTCTGTCCCATGGTTCCGTCAATACTACTTGTGGAATCAGCTGGCTTTACTCCATACAATCTCACCTCCCTGCAGAAAAGATTGTGTACGAAGGGGTCTTTATATTGAGGCAGATCTGCCATGTCACAAAATTACCCAACTTGAACCAAGTGGGGTGGCACGGTGGCTCAGTGGTTAGCAATGCTGCCTCACTGCTCCACAGACCTGGGTTCGATTCCAGTCTCAGGCAACTGTCTGTGTGGAGTTTGCACATTCTCCCTGTGTCGTTTCCTCCCACAGTCCAAAGATGTGCAGGTCAGGTGAATTGGCCATGTTAAATTGCTCATAGTGGTAGGGGAATGGGTCTGGGTGGGTTACTGTTCAGAGGTGAGTGTGGACTTGTTGGGCTGAAGGGCCTGTTTCTGCACTGCAGGGAATCTAATCAATCAGGTCCATCATGAAAATTCAGCTCATTTGCAACTGGAATCATGCTGCCTAATATTAGCAATAAACGTAAGAATACATTTGTTAGTTATCTCTTATAATGGGGATTAAGTCATAACACCTTTGTTAAAACAAATACATTTAATGTGAATATGTGCACAATTCATATTGCAAACACAATTTTAACATCTCTGCTGATATTTGTCAACCTATACCATAATACTGTCAAGCTGGGCTTGCTGTGGCCTCTGTTTAATTCAGTTCTTTTAAAAAATGTTTTCATTTCATTCAAGAAATCAATAAAGACATCTTGAAAAGTCCCCTTAGCCATTTATTTGTTATTTATTGAAGGACTGGTCAAAGCTCCATATACATCCTTGTGCAGTCTGATCAAATAGACTCATTTAACTTCCCTTAAGTGATATAAATGGAACTGTTCTATAAAATCTACATTCCATGTTGGACTGACGACAATGGATGGGAGACATTACAAGCAATAAGCACTTATAGGAGTTCATGGTTTATGAGTCAACTTTTGTAGCTTCCAAAAATCTTGTCACTGGGTGATTTAATTTAAACACCAAGATAAAATGGGAAAAAAATACAAAGAACTGTGGATGCTGGAAATCTGAAACAAAACCAAGAATTTCAGGAGAAACTCTGTAGGTCTGGGCAGCATCTGTGGAGAGAAAGCAGCCATTTCAGGTTCAGTGACCTTTCTTCAGAACTCAAATATAAAATGGGAACTGCTGGTGCTGAGATGTTTGCTGAGTTGCTGGTGAGGTAATGGGAAGTTGCTGTTTTGAAAAGTGTGAAGAATCATGTTCTTATTAAATGGAAGAGCAGGCTTGGAGGACCAAACAGCCTACTCTTGCACAAAAATCTGAATGTGACTTAATGGGTCCTCACACCTTTGGCAAGTTTAAGATTTCTTGGCAGTCTGCAGAAATTTCTGTCTTCTGCCACAACATAGTGTATTGTTCCTAAGCAGAAATACCAGCTGGCTGTTTGGTTTGAAATCTTTTCTGGATTCTCGGTTTGATCTGTCACAAATAATTGCACATATGAGCATTGCATTTCTGATGATGATGGAACTGATCCAAAGATTTTCAAAGACCCATTCTTGTAAATATTTCTTAAGATCAGACCCCTGTTCTGATGGTACATTTAGTCTTGGGTGCTACGTTCTCTGGGGAAAACTCCTTCTTCTTTCATTCTCACATTAGTTTTTCAGTAACACCAAATGCTCTTGCTGTAACCCATTTATTTGATGAGTAAGGAAGTGGTTGAATGCAGTTTTGAATACCAACCATTTTGTTGGAAAGCCGATGTTAGCACAGCACTCATCAGGCCATGTGCAGCCTGGTCTGTGTGGGTGTGGCTTAAAACACACATCTTTTTTACAACACAGCCCACTGTTAGATAAGGTAATGGTTCTGAAAGAGTTAATTTTGGAAATTAAATTTGGTTCCGCCCAATCTGATGATGTCACATAATCCTGGGCTGAGAATAAGCCAGCCTATTACACCGGGGACAGATATGTTATATTTAACTCATTAGTCATTATAATTATGTCTAAATAGACAATGGAACTTGCACCTCTTGCTATCACACAGTAAACATCTGTATAAGCTAAGTGCTTCTTATTGTTAAGATTCAATAGTGACTTATCCAGTACCATTGCTAATTAGATAGTCCCTTAGACTCAGCATCAAAAAGAGCATTGGTGACAGCACTCTGTCCCAATTACAAACCAACCCATGATTGGAACCTCAACAAATGATACCAGAATCATTTACTTACAGCATAAGATAAGTAAAAACTATGTTTCAGCTGTGAAAATTTAGGTCTGGTTAGTGCAAGTGTAGCATTGCGTATGCTGTAAAGAGTTGTTTGCAAGAGATATACGCAAAGGCATTATTTCTGAATCTAAAAATATAAGTCATCTTCTTTGCTGCATCAACTTTTACTCTACAGTCTATCATCTGTGAGGACTGAAAATGTATGCATAAAAGAAAGAAACAAAACTGAATAAAATGCGAAACTACGGAATAGTGTTTCTTACACAAAGGAATAATAAATTATTAAATAAGGATCATTTCCATATTAATTGTTATCTTCAATGTAATCTTAAAAGCTGTTACTTAATTGGAAGGATGACAAATAATTCAAGATATTTTCTTTCTACTCAATGCTCTCCATCATATTAAATCTGAATGCATTTCCAAGAAGACCTCTGCATTGTTGTCTAATATATTCAATATCATGACAGTATATAATTGATTTGGAGTTACAAAGCCGCATAAACCTAGTCAAACAATGAGACCGAAAGACTATCTGTCCAAATATTATTGTTAGACACATTTGCAATTTCATCATTTGTTTCACGTGAGGATTAAAGCAAAACATAGAATTATTTTTCACAAATTCTCTGCTCCATGAGATCTGTCTGTCTGCATTCGGTCATTAATTCTAACCAGATGGATTCAAAAAAATGCAAATAGTGCAGAACAATGCTCAGTGGAGCACCAAAAGTACGAGCAGTTGCAATCTTTAATTACGTACTTGCTAATAAATTATTACAATCCTCAATAAAACTCTTTCACCATGCAGCTATTGTATTTCTAATTAGTTCACATTTCCTTCCACTGAATGTTGAGCCTTTGTCTAATTGGTATTTAAAGCTTTTTTTAAGTAACTAGAATTATTGAAAAAATAAACTAAGTTTGCTACATCAATTAAATTTCTTTTGAGTCACCAGTTTCTGATTGCAGGGTAATTTTGAGATTATTCTATCGGAGCTCAGTTAACGTCATAAATTTGATGCTTTCTTCTTGATGCAAACCTTTAAAAACCAACTCAATGTCTATTGATGCAAAGATGAAGGTTGTGCTATCAAAAAAGATAAAGACGCAGGGACTGGGACTTCCACTCCAACAAGGCGATTAAATAGACAAGGGTAAGATAGGTCATCTGTTATGTACACACCACTCTCCAATATTCCTGTCCATTGTAACCATAGACCCTGTTTGTGTCCCTTTCGAAAGTGAACTTCACCCTTGTCAGAATTGTACAGATTGTACAATTGTACAAGTGCTATGCTCTCTGACAGAGTTTTTTGCTGCCATAATCCAAATGTTCAATTCACAAATGCCATTCTCTCCTTCTCGCTGTGCAGATGTTGCTGGACCTGGTGGTATTCCCAGCATTTTCTATTTTCAATCCAAATCGAATCATGTTGCCTTGCTCATTCTCCTCAACTCTATTATCTTGCTCTGTTTATTGCTGTTGTCAAGAGCGATTTCAATAAATACTAAGTATTATTACCCAAGTGCTCTCTTGCCCATGTCGTCACATTGTCCATTTGTTGAAATGCCAAATAAATGATCACATCAAGACACTACTGGGGCCCTGGACAGGCAGTCAGAGATAGTAACCTGCTTGAGATCAATACAGAAAAAAGTGTCTGTTTTATTTATTTGATTATGCAAAGAGTGTATGTGAGTTTTCAATTTAGTTGTAGTACTGTTGTGACACAGTGGTATTGCCCCTACCTCTGGGTCAGAAGGTCCAGGTTCCAGTCCCATCTACACCAGATGTATGTCTGAAGAGGTTGCTTAAAATAAATTCATTTACTTCTATGCTGATGACACAGAATGGCTATTCTCAAAATTTGACGAGCTTAATTCGTTACGATACAGAAACAGAGGCAGGATCTTGCCTTTTGGGTTGGGACTTTGACTTTGGGGTCAGAGAGGTCACAGCCTCACACTGTGTGGAACAGTGATCTCAGAGGGATTTTCCCTGAATTGGCCAAATTGTGGTCAGAGAGTGGTCTTATTTTCCAAACAAAGGGGGTGCACTCACAAAGCTCAAGAGACAAAAATAGGCCCTATTGCACTGAGAAAGGACCTCGCTGCCTTTTCAAGTAAGTAAAAGAGCAGGCTCCTTGAAATAGAGCAGGCTCCTCTCTGCAGTACTTTATACATTAAGTTAAAAATCGCACAACACCAGGTTATAGTCCAACAGGTTTAATTGGAAGCACACTAGCTTTCGGAGCAACGCTCCTTCATCAAACCTGTTGGACTATAACCTGGTGTTGTGTGTAAACCTGTTGGACTATAACCTGGTGTTGTGTGTTAAACCTGTTGGATTATAATCTGGTGTTGTGTGATTTATAACTTTGTACACCCCAGTCCAACACCGGCATCTCCGAATCATTTATACATTAAAGTTAACACAATGCCTGGCCAAGAGGTGGCCAGGCAGCAGGTTGTAGGAACAGAAATCATGGGCCCAATGTTTCTGTCATGGGCCTCCAGCTCCTGATCCGAACATAGCCAACCATGTGGAGCCCCAGGCCACAGTTATCAGAGCCTGATGGACCTCACCAGGCAGGATGAGAGGGTCCCATTGCTTACCTGAAGCACTTCCATCATCAGAACCCTGACTCTACTGCATAAATATCCTGCCCAGAGTGTTTTTTTTTAATTCATTGGATCCAGGCATTCCTGGCTGGGTCAGCATTTTGTTCCCATCCCTAATAGCCCTGAGACCAGTTAAGAACAACCACATTGCTGAGATCCTGGAATCACATGTAGGCCAGAGTATGTACGATTGGCTTTTTTTTTCCCTAAAGGGTATTAGGAGAATCACACAATCAACAAAGGTTTCATGGTCATCATTAGACTCTTAATTCCAGATTTCTTTTAACAAATGCAAGTTCTGCCATGGTGGGATTTCAACCCCAGTCCCCAGATCATTACCTGGGTCTCTGAAATCTAGTGGCAATACCATAGGCCATTGCCTTCCCTGCAAATCTTACAATTCAATAAGAAACTGGTTTGGAGATCCTTTACTTCCTAGTATCTGCCTCTATTCTCTCTGACTCAAGCTAATGTCAGAATTAAAGAAAAAAGGCTGATGAACAGATCACTGATATGGGATTGCAAACATTCACAAAATTGATCTTTATTGTGCTATGTTCATCATCTGAGGATGGGAGCAGAGATAATATTGTTGTGTGGATAAAAAAGATGACACTCCAATGTTGTGTGATGGACGTAGCTATTTCAGTGCCGGGAGTATAATTCTACTCTGTGACTCGTGATAGATGCGATCAGCTAAGTTTTTCAGGCAGGAGATAGAGCAGATGGCTGTGAGATAATGAAAAGTGTGTCAGCATAAAATAATCAGAGCTGCTTGAGAAGATTGGCTTTGTGTAGTTCGCTATGAGAGAGATATAAAGATTCTTTTGTTTATCCCACTATTAATTTTGAAAGCGTTCCTGACAGAAAATGCATATTCTGGTGTGCAAAGGTTCCCTGAGATTCTGAAAAAATAGGCATTGCCTTTAGCAACAAATTTTGAAGGATCTTCTAACTTAAATGAGATATTGAGGGCCCCCATCCAGAGGGAAAAGGGCAGTGACTCCCAAAAAATACTATGAAT
Organism: Chiloscyllium plagiosum; assembly: GCF_004010195.1. NCBI lineage: Eukaryota > Metazoa > Chordata > Chondrichthyes > Orectolobiformes > Hemiscylliidae > Chiloscyllium > Chiloscyllium plagiosum. Next base: position 23,574,875 of record NC_057718.1, on the reverse strand, counting down.
GACTTTTACCTATTTCTACTCTGACTATGGCTGTCATCCCATACTTTGGCCTACTGTGCTGAGGGCCTGTTTGTGTGGGAAAGGGGCTATTTTAGAAGCAAATAAATGTCCTATGAATCAATGTCCTATGACATACTTGGAATGGCAGTTGCCATTTTAGGACAGAGTATGGGCCACAAATATCCCATCCAGAAACTGGCAGTCAAATCAAAGAGGAAGCCCTGTTTTGTGGACATACAAAGTGTAAACATGTCCTGGGAAACCAGCCTGGGCTACCCCTTTTCTAACTCATGAGGTCTGGACTTGGCCACCCACATACTATGTCAGGCTCTACATCTAGTATGCAATATACTTTTAATAGATATGCTCCTGATATCATGGTCATATCATTGCAAAGAGACCGTATGGTATAAAGGACTCCATCTTACTGGGGTCACTTGCAGCATGACATGCTGAGGGAAACATGCTGCAGTTTGCAACCAAGTTGCTCAGTGTTAGCTCAGATATGACAGTGACTGTGTTTGTCTTTGATGTAAATATCAGGAGTTATACTAAATGGTGATTGAATCTTTCAACACTCTGTTACCTACAATTAGTTCTTTTTTTGACATAGCTCTCCATCACCTTCTTAAGGGTAACTTGGGATGTACAATAAATACTGGCCCAGCCAATGATGACCTCATCAGGTACGCATTCCCCAATGAAGGTTAAAAGTCCATCACTGTGTCTGCGACAGGTGACAAAGACAGAACAGATTGACAGAGATTCCTTATAATGAAAGAATGCTATTTGTATCCTATCAAGCAGAAACATTAGCTGACTGTTTAACAATTTACGATAATTCCAGTAGTTGTTAATAACTCTCTACGTAATTTCCCCAAGTGTTATCAATAAGATTTTTCCTAGCACTTTCCAAGCACCTTCCTGAAGAAGGGCCTGTGCCCGAAACGTCGAATCTCCTGTTCCCTGGATGCTGCCTGACCTGCTGTGCTGTTCCAGCAATAAAGTTTCAACTTTGATCTCCAGCATCTGCAGACCTCACTTTCTCCCCTTATCAATAAGATTACAAGGGATGGCACAAAAGCCCTATAAGCTTTTCAGCGTTGGTGAAGGGTAACTTTGAAACACCAGTGCACTGTGACATGTAAGAAATGCAATGGTAATCCAAGGCCAGGAAAAGGAATTGATTCTCCATCATTCGAGGTTGCAAGCTGATTTTTTTTTCTATTCACTGTACCCAGGCTGTATTTAAAGTAGACAGCACAACAATAAATTACAATATCTGATCATTAATAATACTGATGATGGGAATAACCCTGCTTCCGGATTAGTGGTGCTGGAAGAGCAAGCAGTTCAGGCAGCATCTGAGGAGCAGTAAAATCGACGTTTCGGGCAAAAGCCCTTCATCGGGAATACAGGCAGAGAGCCTGAAGGGTGGAGAGATAAGTGAGAGGAGGGTGGGGGTGGGGAGAAAGTAGCATAGAGTACAATAGGTGAGTGGGGAAGGGGATGAAGGTGATAGGTCGAGGGCAGGGGGTGGGTGGAGTGGATAGGTGGAAAAGAAGATAGGCAGGTAGGACAAGTCATGGGGACAGTGCTGAGCTGGAAGTTTGGAACTGGGGTGAGGTGGGGGAAGGGGAAATGAGGAAATTGCTGAAGTCCACATTCGATTTTACTGTCCCTCGGATGCTGCCTGAACTGCTGTGCTCTTCCAGCACCATTAATCCAGAATCTGGTTTCCAGCATCTGCAGTCATTGTTTTTACCTAGTTGGTTATAACCCTGCTTCCCCTGAATTCATTTGCTCGTATTACGTCTGTTTGGTAAATTAAACAACCATGATTCTCATACCATATGTGTGGTAGAAAGAGCAATGTTACCAACTGTCTAATCCAACATAAACTGAACGTTAAGCTCAGTCCAAAGAAATATTTCTGATTGCTGCCTGTAAGTGAGCATAAGAACTCGACAAAACCTGAAATGAATGGTGTTACCTTTCAAGTACATAAAAGCAGTTCACTGACTGGTCTGTGTAAACATTAAGCTCCAACTTCTCAGCATTTTGCTATAAATAGCCATGATATGAAGAGAGCCAGAAGTGGCTAGAACTAAAAGAAAATCAAAAATATGTGCAGTTACCTTCTGAAAGAGGAAGACAGGCAAAGGTTTTAGGTGAGATCCTTTATCAAATTTGGAAATCTTAGACAGACTTTTCCAGTTTCAGAGGGCAATTGATATAATGTCAATAACTAATCTTATTTCACTAACTGATGTATTAATATGAAGTCATGGTGGCTGGACTAGGCCTTTCGGCTCCTTGAGTCTACTCCCCCATTCAATAAAATCATGGATGATCTGACTGTGGCCTTAACTCTACAGTCCCACCTACCTCTCCAGATAATCTTTGGCTTCTTGTTCATCATTAGTCTATCCATGTGGTCAAACAGGTTGTTTATCAGCCTGTAAATCCTTCCCATCCACCTGAATGCAAGTGCCAAGAGCGGGAGAATCTCCCAGTCAGCCATCTTGTAAGGCAATGGCAAATCACTGCATGACTTTGCCTTTATAAGTGGACCAATCCAGTGGAACTTCTGGGATGCAGGCTGCAGGTAACTGAGTATGTGAGCATATGTAACAATGCAATCCATAAATAAATCTGATATCAAAGAAAACACTTGATATCTGATTTTCTACTTTTCTATCTGGTTTGTAAATGACTTAACACATACTGAAATGAAAGAGAAACCCCCACCAGTTCCTACTGTGTCAAACAATAGAGTCATAGAAGCGTACAGCACGGAAACAGACTCTTCAGTCCAACTCGTCCATGCTGACCAGATATCCCAACCTAATCTAGTTCTATTTGCCAGCACTTGGCCATATCCCTTTAAATCCTTCCTATTAATATGCCCATCCAGATGCCTCTTAAATGGTGTAATTGTACCAGCCTCCACTATTTCCTCTGGCAGCTAATACCGTACACACACCACCCTCTGAAAACGTTGCCCCTTCGGTCCCTTTCAAGTTTTTCCCCTCTGACCTTAAACTTATGCCCTCTAGTTCTGGACTTCCCCACCCCAGGGAAAAAAAAAACTTGTCTATTTACTCTATCCATGCCCCTCATGATTTTATAAACCTCTATAAGGTCACCCCTCAGCCTCTGACGCTCCAGGGCAAACAACCCCAGCCTATTCAGCCTCTCCCTGTAGCTCAAATCCTTCAACCCTGGTATTATCCTTGGAAAACATGCATGAAAAGTAACAATAAAATCGATATGTTGTGCATGGAACTGTGGAAATCTAAACATGTATATTAACCAGTAAACATGGGCGTGCATTGGATAGAAGTAGAGAACCTATTATTGCTCGGTCCAACCAATCAGCATCCTCTTCTCATCATGTAGAAATTGATGTTTCTTTTGAAAGTTTGAAACCTTTTTTTTCCATCCAGATAAAAACATTTTGAATTCATGTCTCTTTTTAGCAATGTTTAAGCTAGAAAGACCTATCCTAAAGTTAGGTAGTAACTACGGTAGGCCAGAACTGTTAATGAGAGTGGCTCAAGCAAAAGGGTAAAGAAATTTTCACATTGTGGCTTTATCTGAATATCTCGGCTGTGCTGCCAGCATTCAGGTACCATACACCAACATTTGCCATGTGTGGGGAGAAGGGTTAATAGGAAATTGACTGCAGTTCCTTGGAGCTGGCATGATCCTGGTCCTGTGATTGAAGAGAAAGACAACTTGGAGGAGAGCTATACTCTGGGAGAAAGTTACTTATTTAACAGAATGTATGATGGCGAAACCTACAGAAAGGTTGAGATTTGCTTGCACACCTAATAATCACCAAGGAGTAGTCCATGCAGGAACATTTATCCTTGGTGGACTGGAGAGATACGGCTTACTTTCAACCCATTGTATTTTTTTTCTCCATTCTGTCTGTGAAGAATTTACTTGGAATACTGAAGGACAAATGAACAATTTCATTAATGGTTCGCTGCTCAATAAAGAATAGTATCCACAAACTCCAAACCAGCTTCTGCCAAAATGTAACAAAAGACTACAACTAAAGGCATATCGCTATCACTCTTCAGTCTTTCCTTCTTCTGTGTGCTCTTTACACTCATATCAGAGATCTGTTCCTGGACTGATTAAGTCTCTTTCTGAAACTGTCTCCCTCATTGGATTTCGATTTTAACTCTTTCTGAATTATTGAAAGAACATTGTCCCTTCATATAATGCCAATCATCCAATAAAAAGACTCAGGAAGATATACAGAAGCATAATCAAACAGATTTTGACAGTGAGTTATTTCTTTGACTGTGACCAGTGAAGATCATTTCCCAGCTCGGATGAGGTGGGACAGGAGGAATAAATGGACTCTTGAGGCATATGGCCTCAGGTTGTGACTCTATTTTCATCCTCCAGCAATATTTTGAGGGATGGGAAGGAAACAAGCCTTGGAATAAGTTCACTTCTATGAATGGGACACTTCATGTCGTTGTGAACTCCTAAGAAGCCTGGTCCAATTAGTGTTTTTCATTGTTAGTGAAGTGGCGAGACAGTGTGTGATAACAGACCAGCTCAATAGAAGCAAGAATTCCAAGCTTATATCAGAGGGGGAAGTAGCACTGAAGAGGCTAAGTGAGGCAAAGGTGCCCTACCCCCATTATATAAAGACTTACTAATTTAGCAAAAGACATCACCATGTTTTGAAGATGGATTGCTGGACTGGAAATGTTAACTCTGTTTTCTGTTCACAAATGCTGCCAGATCTGCTGCGTTTTTCCAGGAATTCCTGGTTTTTTTTAAATTTGAAACACATCACTACCCTCTAAAAGGTAAGAAATTTTGACATGACATGGTTCACATTTTGACTGGCTCATTTCATTCCTGCTCCGTTACTGGCTCATTGGGTCCCTCAGGCAATTAACTCCCTGGCTCAGCTTTCTGTTTATTGTCATGACCCAGAATTGAACTCATCTCCCAATTCCTGCCTCCAACAAGGAAATCAAATCTAAAGGGGATTACAGCCCTCATTGTACACATTCCATATTAATACAGTTTGAGTTGCGTTGTCAGCACAGGACCTGCAACAACTGTTAGCTATTGCTGTCCTTTCTTGCAGTGTTACGAAAGGCTGAGATGTTGATGGACACAACTGAGGTGTAGGAAAAGCTGTGATTATCACAAAACATGTGGAAGCAGTGTCTCAGCTGCCCTCCTGTCTCCAAATGAAAACCTTATGGGTTCATGTTCCACTTGAGCAAGCAACAGAAGTGGGAGAGGGAGGAAATTAGAAACTGGCGACCAGTCTCACTGTTGAATGTGGATTGTGAAATCCTGTTTAAGGTCACCGTTAACCAGATCAGATCTGCTCTGGGATCTGTGATTCACTCTGACCAAACCTGTGCTGTACTGGTCAGGATGATCTCGGAGACCCTCGTGCTCCTCACGGATCTGTTCACCTACATGCAGGACAGGGGTGTGGACGCCTGCCTCATTGCCTTGGACCAGGAGAAGGCCTTTGACAGGATATCATATGTTAAAATGTGGGATGTGCTCTCCAAAATATGCTCTGGGTGGTAAGGGATCCACAATTGGATCCAAGTACTCTATGCCATCATCGTTAGTGCAGTCTCAATCAAGATGTGGGGATCATATTTGGAGTCAGGCAGGGCTGCCCACTCTCTCCTACCTTGTTTATGTGTTGTCTGGAGCCTTTTGCTGAGTCCGTCAGGAAGGATATAAGCTCGAGAGGACTGACTACTCCAGGTAGCGGAAACTTGCAGATGCAAGTCTCCCTGTTCTCTGCTTGGATCCGCTGTCAGTGCTCAGACTCATAAGCATCCGTGACCAGTTCAAACAGTTTGGGAGCCAAGGTTATTTGAGATGAGTGAAGCCATATTCTTGGTAAATGGGAATAGATTAATTTAGGATCTCGTCAGCATGGGCGAGTTGGACCGAAGGGTCTGTTTCCATGCTGTACATCTCCATGACTGTATAACTGGGCTCACCAATCCTATACCTGAAGATTACCTGAAGGTGCTGGGAATATGGTTTGGAGGGGCCAGGGCATGCACCAAAACTTTGGAGAGCACATCATCATCATGATTATGAGAACACTGCTCCCTTCCCACTATGGGTCAAAACCTGGTCATCAGGTGTGAGGTACTCTCGGGTGGCATGGTGGCTCAGTGGTTAGCACTGCTACCTCTCAGCACCAGGGACCAGAGTTCAATTCCAGCCTCAGGCGACTGTGTGTGGGGAGTTTGCATGTTCCCCGTGTCTGCATGGGTTTCCTACAGGTGTTTCAGTTTCCTCCCACTGGTGCAGGTTAGGTGGATTGGCCATAGAAAATTGCCCATAGAGTCCAGGGATGTGCAGGCTAGGTGGATTAGCCGGGGGAATGCAGGTTTTTTTTGCAGAGATGGGGTGGATCGGGAAGGGATGCTCTTCAGAGACTCGGTGTGGACTTGATGGGCCAAATGCCCCACTTCCACACTGTAGGGATTCTATTCTTCTATGAAGGTCTGGCCCATTCTCCGAGCCTGTGCCACTGAAGTCACCCATGCCATCTTCCACTTCATCTGGAGGTCAAAGGTGGACACTATGTACAAAGCTCTGGGCATAATTGGGGGATGAACAAACATAGAGCTGTCCTCATTGTGTTGATCATCTTTGTGTATGGTTGCATTAAGCTGTGTGTGGACCCTAGATACGTAAACACCAAGTGTCACTTTGTCCCAAGCTTCTACCTGTACCAGTGTGGCTAAGTATGGGCCTGGTCCTTGCACCACAGAACACCCTAAGTAGTTGGACCGTTCTGAATTGCCTGTGTCTGATGGAAACATTTACAAAAGAAAACACCTTTGTCCATGGGGAAAAGGAAATGGTGCATCCTGCTATGTGGTTCCCTGAGCAGCCTATCAAAGTCATTTAGCAAAATGCCTCATTGCCAGAACTTTCCAACAAGATAACGCTTGGCTGGTGGTAAGAAGGCAAAAGTGAGGACTGCAGATGCTGGAAATCAGAGTCTAGATTAGAGTGGTGTGGAAAGCACAGCAAGTCCAGCAGCATCCGAGGAGCAGGAAAATCGACGTTCCGGGCAAAAGCCCTTCATCAGGAATGACCTGCTGTGCTTTTCCAGCACCACTCTAATCTAGACACTATTGGTAAGAAGGGCACTGTGCATCAGATCTTTCATGCATGCCTGGTCTCTGTGTGCAGCCTTCAAAGTGGTTGCACTGGGGAAGAGACTGTCACACATCGCCTTCTGGAATGTCTCTGCAAAAAAGATCTGGTGAGAGATCAAGTGATTTTTGTTAAGGTTCATCCTGAACAGTTCCGTGATGCAGGACTCTGTGCTCTAAATTCTGTTCCCTGGGATGTACATCAAGATAAACATTGATTGTGTTTGCAAGCTTGTCAACAAAGGCACTCTTTGGTCTGCTTGGAACTTGGTCTTCTGTGTGTAAAGAGTTGACTTTGACCGAGTGTTGCAGACTGGTGCATTCCCAAGTCCAGGGAATGTGGGCGGCACGGTGGCACAATGGTTAGCACTGTTGCCTCACAGCGCCAGAGATCCAGGTTCAATTCCCGCCTCAGGCGACTGACTGTGTGGAGTTTGCACGTTCTCCCCGTGTCTGCGTGGGTTTCCTCCTGGTGCTCCGGTTTCCTCCCACAGTCCAAAGATGTGCAGGGTCAGGTGAATTGGCCATGCTAAATTACCCGTAGTGTTAGGTAAGGGGTAAATGTAGGGGTATGGGTGGGTTCGCTTCGGTGGGTCGGTGTGGACTTGTTGGGCCGAAGAGCCTGTTTCCACACTGTAATGTAATCTGTAATGTAATCTGTAATCTGTAATCTGATTATGTGCTGACAGACACACTAAAGATTGGTGCAGCTGGGAAAGAACCTCTGTTTAAGATCATCCTGCCAGTTACAATGAGGGTCTGTTCAACTATCAGACCCTCTATTTGCCACAAATGTATGTAAACTCTGTCCTACATGAGGAGGAAACACCTTTGGCTTTGCAACTGCAGGGAATGTCGATTTCCAAAATTTGTTTCTCTTTAAAATGCAAAGATGTACAGAACTGTTTTAAAACTGTGTATGTTCATAAAGATTTTTTTAATGAATAAAGTATATTTTTGGAATAAAAATGTGTACCAACATGCCAGTGTGGTATTGTCTCATAGAAGAGATATTTAACTGAAGTCCTGTACACACTCTTAGATGGACAGAAAAAAACCCATGATTTTGAAGGAAGGCATAGGATATACCTGCAGCATCCAGACCAACATTTATCCCTTATTCGCCAGCACAAAAACAGGTCTTCTGGTCATTTTCACATTGATGTTTACATACCTAAATTGGCTGCCACATTTCCTGGATTACAATAATGACTACACTTTGAAAAATTACGTCATTGGCTGAAAGCACTTTAGGATATATTGAAAGTTGCAACATGAGTATAAGTCTTTCTTGTTTTCAACATCTGACTTCAATGTACCTCACTTCTGACATTTTCTTTTTAATTAAGCAAACTTATTTATTTTGTTATGGGGTAACTTTAAAAGTGTAAATGTTATGAACAGTGTGACAGCAAAGGATGCCATGAATTGTATCATAACACATAATGTGTGCATTCATGCAAGTTAGTGAAAAATCTTTGCTGAACTGTCAAGCACTTTTATTTATTCTAAATCTTTGTACAGAATACAATGAGATCTTCTGCTTATAATTCACTGAAAGTGTTAAGAAATAATGCTTTTACTAAGACTACAGGCAATGTACTCTTGTTTAAACATTGAAATCAGTTTAATCTCTTTCTGTAAAGCAGCTCATTACAGTGTATTGAATTAGATTACCAGGTTCTTTATGTGAAGGGAAGAAAACTGGTCATCGAACTAGAAGATCAACATAGCAATTAATGGCCTATTTCCTCAGCCTGCAGAATAAGAACATTATGTGTATCTCGGTCTGTTTAAACAGAGCTTTATAGATACTGAATGTAAACTGCAAAGCAGAATCTCATATCAGAGGTTGAAGTAGGCAATTTGTATCACACAAAGTGAATGAAGAAGTAGGCCATCCTGCCAATCAATTCTATTCTATCCTGCCATTCGATAATATTACAGCTGAACATCTATATTAGCTGAATTTTCCTGCCATATCCCCATATCTCTCAAGTCTCACTGTGCTAAAAAAACTCAGTCTCCATTTTGACTATACCCATTGACTGAGCATTAACAATCCTCCAGGGTTAAAAGATTTGCAATTCTCTGAGTGAAGAAATGTCTCTCTGTCCTATTTGCTTTATGCCTTATTAGTAGGCTATGTCTCCCAATTACAGACTCCATACCCAGAGGAAACAGGTTCTAAGCATCTACCATGTCAAATATTAGACATTGCTTTGTGACCTCTCTTCCCAATCTTGAAGAATATGGACACATTCTGTTCAATCTCTCCTCATCCTTGTATACAATATTCTAGCTTACCGTAATTCTAAGTGAAGGCTGAGGATTCCATTTCCTCATGAAGGGCTACTCAGCCTGAAATATTAACTCAGATTTCTCTCCACAGATGCTGCCACACCTGCTGAGCTTTTCCAGCAATTTCTGTTTTTGTTGTTGTGTGTGTGTCTGCCTATGTGTGTGTCTGCGTGTGTCTGCCTGTGTGTGTGTGTGTGTGTGTGTGCGTGTTGACTTCATTTCCCAGCTAGTCTAAGAGGTTTTGCGCACATACAGAGTTTGGCACTGTGACAGGTGGAAAATCTTCATTCCTGTTACCTCTCTACAACTGAAGGGCTCTGTTATCTAAACAAGATTGGAGCTGTGTGAAGGTTTGGCATGGCAACAACAACCACGGGAACCATGTGATGCCACATAAAAAGGAGTAACGTGACAGAGGATGGGATGACCAAGACGGGAGCAGAAGAACAGGCTCCAGTCAGTGACGGAGATGGGTGTTTGTTAGCTTCGGGCAGCTGGACTCGAAGAGGCCCCAGGAGCTGGGAAGGTCTGAGAAGATAATGGAGGCTTGCTTATTCTATGTTGGACAGAGTTAGCGCTCACTTGAAGTCCGCAAAGCCATTTCTTATTTGGTACAGTCAGAAAGTGGAGTTCGGAGCCAACTTAACGAAGCTACTCATCTAACAAGGTGTTGCCATTGTGCCTATAAGTAGGAGTTCACGTGCAGCGGAATGCAGTCTCAGGAAATGAGATTGAACATTTGGGATGTCAGCCATTAATGAGGCAGCTTGAGTTGAAGTGGCAATTGAGGGAATTCAGAGCTCAATCATTGAACATAGAGAATAGACCAGAACAGCACATGATCAGGTCCTTCAGTCTATCACATCTGTGTCGACCATGATGTTACTTTAAACTAATTCTATCTCCCTGCACATGGTCTATATTCCTCTATTTACTACTTATTCATGTGTCTGTCTAAATGCCTCTTAAACATTGCTATCATATCTGCTTCTTCCACCTCCCCTGGCAGTGGGTTCCAGATACCTACCAATCTCTGTATAAAAAGTTCATGCCTTGCACATCTCCTTAAATCCCCTCCCCTCCCATTTTAAAACAATGTCCCCTAGTATTAGACATTTCTACCCTGGGAAAAAGACTCCAACTGCCCATGTGTGGGCAAGCCAACACATATGTATGGTTGTCTCTGAAGTCTTGCAGACACAGTTTGTTCAGGAAACACAATCTTAAGAGTTTCTTCAATCACTCTTTCAAAGGCACTCAAAGGTTTTGCCCTAACTCAACAAAAGGGCTTTTCTTTTTACAAATAAGATGAGCAGCTTGGAAGCATTGCTCCAACTCAGCTTGTTCTTAGCCAGCTTCTCTCCAAGTGAACAACATAAAACAAGTTTCTTTCCAAGCCAATCACTGTTCCAAAAGGCCCCAAACAGAGGTCTAAAGCAAGCAATTGTAATTTGTCATCTGATTTAAAGGAAGCTGTGTTAAAAACAAACTTCAATGTCCAAAATGAACTTTCAATAGCCCATTTTAAAGAAACCACTCCAAGTATTTCCGCAAAACTTGAAATGGGTACATTTTCCACAATCATTCAAAAGGATTCAACAAGGTTCAAGAAGGCAGCTCACTACCACTTCTCAAGGGTAACTAGAGACAGGTATATAATGCTGGCCAGCCAGCAACTCCCATGTCTCATGAGTGAGTATAAAATAAAGACATAGATCCTCCAATCTGTATTACTTATAAAGCATCATTGTAACACTTCCCCACGTGGATTTGCATAGTCAGCAAACATTACACTCAATCCCACTGCCTAAGTCATCCATATAGATTGTATGTAGCTGATCTCTGTAAAACCTCAGTAGTTTTACTCAGTAATTCCAAAAATATAATTTTTGTTGTGCCAATGTTTCTTTACTTTCTGTTAATACTCATGTGTTACCATGACCTAATACTAATATACTCTAATATTACTCTCAATCCTATGAACATCATGAACAATTCTCTTCCCTGAATTCTAATCAATTTGGTTTGTTTTTGAATTTGATTTCAATGGTAAAAGTTACCTTCTAGTAAAGAGTGTTGTTTCCAAAGGGCAATATTGAGAATAATTGTCAATGGCAGCATTCAAGTTATGTTCTAAAAGCATGTTCAAAGGTGTCAGTAATACACTACCATCTTTAAATAAAAATTATTTTTTGATGATCAGAAAAACAAAGCTGAAATCTTTTTCTGTACATGGAAGTGCATCAAATCAATCAAAGTTAGTCCTTTTATAAACTACTTACAATCAATTTAATTAAGGATTTTACCACAGAGGGTAAAATCTGTGATCTTCAAGGTGAGTTAAGCAAAATTAAAGAGCACTCTTCACTCTTACTTCACACTTGCTGGCTTTCTTTGGTCAACGACCTCGTCCCCTCTGCTCCCTCACTCTACAAATGACCAGCTCACATCTGACTGAATGTCAATCAATCTCTCAGTTAGTTTAGATGCCAACTTACCTGAGAAAAAGCAGTAGCTCAACATAGGCTGTACTGAGGGATCAGTGAGCCTGCGACACTCCTGCAAGATGACTGCATATTGAATCAGACTTCTGCCACGTAGCTGATCTAACATGAGGATGCTGCAGAAACAATCGCATCTTCATCTGTAAACAGGGTTTTGCTTTGTATTCACACAGCAATATATCTCCTCCAGAAATTATTAGTGTACAAAGAATATTTTTCCTTGCAGCTACAAGTGCCTAGGAAATCTTACAAAACTGTTGTAACTAGCAGTAATTCCATATTAGCAATTTGTGTTTTAATGCACATTTCCTGGAGCCCATTCACTTTAAGTATCCAATGTTAAGAAAAAATAATGTGCATCCTGATTCGTGCTATCTATGTCCATCAGCAATTAACAATAGCAGTAGCATTGCACACAAGAGCTTCCTGACCGTGATCTCTCCATCTCAGACAGTTGTTAAATATTTGCCAAACAAAAATTGCTGTGTTAACTTAGGTAAATCCGTGTTACCATGGTTCCTGAAAACCATCTTCATTTTAGAAGGAAAAGATGTGTTTTGTTTAGAGGATTGTCAGCTTGAAAGCGTGCTTAATTTCAAACAATATGTTTACAAATTTGTTTTCCTTAGCAATTTGAGACTTTAATTCACTTTTCAGTGTAGTTCCCAAAGAAATTTCCCTGATTTGTTTTGAAAAGCACTATTTTTAATAACGCTCACACGCTGTCCAAGGTGAAAGCATTAATTATGAGGCACCTTCCTTATGTTACTTCTGCTAATAATATGAATTATGTTGACAGTTACTGTGATAGAGTCCCCAATTATATTATTATTTACTGGAATAAAGTGTTGACCATTAGTTTGCAGTGTTTGTACCACCATTTAAAAGCTGGGTTTTGGGGATACCGGCAAATATATGTCAAGGAAATATTAAGGAATTGCTGAGGGTTTTGCCTCCTGTTCAGGCCTGGGAATGAATGATCCTTGATATTTAGTATGCTCTTGCATTTAACCTAGTTTGGGTCAGAATGAATTTAATTTACTAATCCTCACTTAGATTAGATTACTTACAGTGTGGAAACAGGCCCTTCAGCCCAACAAGTCCACACCGACCCACAAACCACCCAGATCCATTCCCCTACACTTACCCCTGCCCCTAACACTACGGGCAATTTAGCATGGCCAATTCACCTAATTGCACATTTTTGGACTGTGGGAGGAAACCGGAGCACCCGGAGGAAACCCACGCAGACAATGTGAAAACTCCACACAGTCAGTCGCCTGAGGTGGGAATTGAACCCGGGTCTCTGGCACCGTGAGGCAGCAGTGCTAACCACTGTGCTACCCATAGGTTCCGCTGAAGTGGGTACTTAGATCTTTCCAGTCAAATTATTAAGGAGAGAAAAACCAAACCACAAGTCATGGACTAAACACAGTTTATTGATCACAAATTCCAACTTGAAGGTAATGTTGGGTACATGAATGCTTAATAGATGTGCACAACTGTAATCAGAATCCTCTCGTAGTTGAGCAATAAATCATTAATAGACAGAGCTACTTAACAAAACAGTAGCAAAGGTTACACAGGCAATTCCCTCTTACATTGTAAATCAGTACTAATGGATGCTGAGCATTAGCCAAAACAGCAAACACAACCGGAGGTTATAAAGTGGTGAAATTACTTGAGTTGGAAGATGTACTTGAAGTGGAATTTTTTTCAGAGGTTACAGGGACAGAACAAGGGAGTGTGACTAAATGAATGGCCCTATCAAAGTACCGGCACCCAGGGCAGAATGGTCTCCCTCTGAACTGTGTCGTTCTATGGGTAAGTCCCTAGTTTGCTAACAGCTTAACAGTTCTGAATAACCAATCTTGTAATATCTTAATTCAACATGTGTGGCTAGCAAAACTTAGAGCTTACACAACCTAATCCTCACAAGTGACATGTCTGAGTCAATCTTTTGACACCCTGGAAGACAGCATTCAATTTTGGAAGTCAGTGAGTTGCCTTTTGATGGCAGCATTATCTGTTGGATCCCACTGACTGTATTTCGTACAAGTGGCAGTATCTGAGCTGGCTTCCCCTTTCCATGGTCTTGGATCTTAACAAGCAATTCCTTAGTTGGCCTGCTACTATTCCATAGGATGTCTTTGCAAGCTTTCTTAAATCTAGTGGCAACAGAGGCAGTTCAACAGCATTGAGGTGCTGATCACTTAATACCAGCTCTGCTGAGAGGAGCATGTAACAGCTGACGTGCCTGGAATTCAGTGCTTACAGAAACACCCAGGATGAGAAGAAACCTGTTTCAGTGATATTTCCAAAATTAGCCATCTCATGGCAGTCCCTGACTTGAGACTGACCAAGAGAGAAAGCTATATCTAGGGGAAGGCTCTAAAAATATCAAGAGACTTTGTCACAAACGCATAGGGGTACCCAACACTTCAGCACCGCTTGCTCCACATATAGATCAGGCATTGGATATGAGCATCATCCTAGAACCCAATGAACGGGTGTGGAAACAAGGCATCCTCGAGACTGAAGGACTGGTTTGGATGAAGAGGAATCTCTGTGATTTACTTCCATTCCTAATATTATCTTACTGCAAAGTTATCTTTATGCTTCTCTGAGGTAAATGTTCTTCAGAATTTAGATTCGAGACAAAAAAAACCCACAGATGCTGGAATCCAAAGTAGACAGGCAAGAGGCTGGAAAAACACAACAAGCCAGGCAGCATTAGGAGGTGCAGAAGTCGACGTCTCGGGTGTAACCCTTCTTCAGGACCTGCACCTCCTGATGCTGCTTGCCTTGCTGTATTCTTCCAGCCTCCTGCCTGTCTACTTTAGAATTTCGGAGCAGGAAGAGACCATTCATCCCCTTAAGCCTGCTCCACCATTCTGGATAATGGCTGATCATCTACCCCACCTCAGGCCACATTCCCAGTCTATTCCCCTTTCCCTGATATCATTAGAATCTATATAAATTGACAAAAAGACTGGTACTTCCAAAAAGACAAGAAGAGAGAGAGAGCTCACTTTCTCTGGAAAAAGATTGCCATGGACTGTCTGTTGTGGCTAACTTTTGAAGATTTGACACTAATTAACCTGAAGTGTGCAAACACTCTATTCTGATATACAAAAGGACAATGTTCTATATTTCTTGATTCATTCAGGATGCAGCTGATATCAGGAAGTCTTCTACCAATCAGTTAGAAAAATATGGATACCTTGGGGATGTTTCTCTCTCTCTTTACGTCCCCTTGCGACGCACCCCCCCAACCAACCACCACCACACAAAACAGATTTTGGCCAGGATTGTTACCATGGCCTCTGGGATCCAAACACTGGGACAAAATGGCACCCTCAGGCAGGTACTGGTTCAGGACAGAGGTGGGTACTGCAGATGCTGGAGATTAGAGCCAAGATTAGAGTGGTACTGGAAAAGTACAGCAGGCCAGGCAGCATCCGAGGAGCAGGAAAATCGACATTCTGGGCAAAAGCCTTTTATGTAGGTGACCTCCTATGGGCTGGATCTCCATTGAAGAATGGGATGTAGATGCTGAAGCTTTGACCCCTCAAGTGTTCTATTTAATGAGGGTGGCTTCTGCTGAGGCAGGTCAATGATTAAGAGTCAACCTCAACAAGGAAGCACCCTGCGAGAAGGAGGAAAAGGAATTTAAAATAAGACGACCCACTTAGATGGGTTCATTTGGATGTGAGGGGGTGTTTGTGGCCTTCCCTGTCTCTGGTCCCTGTTTTGGGGTATGACGTCTTTGGCTCCCTTGCTAGCCACAGCCAGTGATATAAGGTAGCTGATGGGGTGCACTGCTCTCAGCTTGTAGTTTCGCAGAAGTGCCCTTAATGGGAGGTTCAATGATTTAAAATGGCTGCCCACCAGCCAGGGGCCTGCATATCCATGTTGGTTATGCTCCTGGGAAACATTCTTCACCATGGAGCTGCAGGAAATCATCATGACACAGTTCCCCACTATTTAGCTTTATTCCTGCCAACCGACACATCACTGTGGAAACTTCCTGAGATTTGTGTCTGACGTTTTCAATTCCACCCCAGAAGGAAATCCCAATAAAACTGGTGAATAAGACACTAGTCCAACGCATCTTGTATACTTCAAAATGGAACTCCAGTATGACCAGAACATCCATTTCCAAGTATTACTTGTCTTCACCACCTATTTCTCCCCCAGGATATCACTGCTGTTGTCACTCTTCAAGAGAATATAATCCTCTAGAGGCTTTCTTTCACATAAATGAGAATGGTACCTTCTTCATGTTCCTTTTGAAGCCTGAAGCAGGGAGTAATGGCATCAGGTGCTAATAAGAAGTGTCCGTAGTATTTGGTTTCGCTGCTTTATAGCCATTATTTTAGAAGAGTTTATGTGGAAATTATCTGAGAACTTCTGTGTCAAACATCCTTTGGTTGACAATGGAGGATTGTTACTCACAATTAATTCTGTCCTGCAATTCACTCACTCATGTTCAGTTCACCCAGTGGCAGGCTACTCATTGGCTTGGGAGCAGCTTCAGCACATCCATTCCTGATCAGGAACAGGAGCAGAAGCTGCACTGCTGTCTATTCCTCAGCTACAGAACAGTGGGGATAACTGCTCTGGCTGCAAGCAGGTGAGATCTCAACACAGGGCCTCCAGACAGATGAGGTCCCTAACTCAAGAGACTCAAACTCTCACAGCAAAGTCCTTGCTAAGATCTGGATCCCCCAGAATAGACTTCCCTCCCAATGGATCAGGCAGACGTGCACTAGTGCCATCAATGAACCCATCACTGGAAGGACAGCAAGCAGACAGTTGTGTATATCATACACTAGGCCATTCAGCCCCTCAAATCTGCTTTGCAATTTGGAAGGGGAAGACGGTATTAGTGGAAGGTGAGTTATGGGTATGAGTAAGAAATAGGCTGAAGGTAAGTGTGAGTGTTGGGGCTGATGGTTGTGAATGTGAGGTTCCTGGAAAGGGAGGAAATGAACAGATTTGTAAGTTGTGTTGATCTGAGATATGCTGTACACTTCAATAGTCCCAATGCTGAACTCCTGCATCCTCTTAAGTGAACTTTCTCAGCTTGGAGTGACCATACCTCAGCTTCTGACTTCTAGCTCAGTTCTACTCACACCAGTCTAATTGGAGAGATTGTCTTCCCCCTGCTGGCCTTGGGGCTACACAGCAGAATTAACAGGTAAGAGTGGGAGAGCCACAGGGTCACCATTCTCAGATCTTCTCTTGAATCTTGTAGCTGCTGCAGCTTCCATAGCCCATGTGTTGTCTGATGTTACTAACACATGCCAGGATCTCTTCATTAGATGTCATACCTTTGACCAATTTGACACATGAACTCATGCACTTGTCCTGATTGGAAAAGGAATCTGAAATGCCAAAGCTCAAATAAAGAGGCTCAGCTAAGATTTTTCTTTATTTGGTTTTCTGACCGGTTATTGGTGCTGCTCTTTCACTGGAGGGTAATTTCTAAAAGTCCCACCGACTGACTCTAATTCTCTCACTGTAGATGCTGATATTTCTAGGATGGTTGGTTTTTATTTCAAATCCCTGACAACCATAATATTTTCCTTCGGTATCTCCTTTTGCCTCATTTACTGTTCATGGAAATTATTATCCTCACTCAGAATTAATCAATGTTACATAGAACTAATAGCACTGCCATAAAGAACCCAATGCTTTCAAAAACCAAAACTCTAATTCCTACTGGGACTATCAACAACATTGTGTGTCATAAATCAGACCCACCAATAAAGAACGAATAACTGGCTTTTCCAAAACAGCCATTCTCCAGAATTAGAGTTGACACATTGTACGTTAAGTTTTCCAGTGGGAGCTTTTTCAAGTGAAAAATCATAACCGCTTCCTTTTACATTTATTTTACTATCACACTAAAACTGACAAGTGTAAGAAATCTTTCATTTGCAGGACCCCATAATGTTCAAAGTTGTTGTTTTGTCACCAAAGTGTTACAGGGGCTGCACTCTCATTAGAAAGAAGCGACTGGTGGTGATTTAACCTGAGGGCCACTAGACCTCAAGCAAGAGAAGAGATTGAGAAGGAGAGTCCTTTGTGGTAATCTCAAACCAGTGAAGGGAATTGAATCCACGCTGTTGGCATCACACTGTTTTGCAAACCAACAATCCAGCCAACAGAGCTAAACTGATTCAAAATATAGCTTCAAAGAAAAGACAAACATGTTAAATTGCCCTGTAGTGTCCAGGGATGTGCAGTCTTGGTGGATTATCCATGGTAAATGCAGGGTTATGGGAATAGGGTGGATTGGTCTGGGTGGGTTGCTCTTCAGAGGATCAGTGACTCAGTGGGCCAAATGGCCTCTTTCTGCACTGTAGGGATTCTATAATAACTTGGAGTTTCTTAATGGTCTTGCATTTCAATGCATGAATGTTAGAGCAAGAACAATTGCATCATTCATTATTTTGGAACGTGGTAAAACAGCCATTAGATATGTGCACTTCATGTTCCTAATAAAAATCAGCCTTGTAAGCTAAGCATTTTACTTTTTGAAACAAACACACACATTGAGTAAGTTCGCTACTGAATGCATTACTGACACAGAAATTGCTATGGAAAAAATAGTGAATTATCAGCATCTAGCATTATTATTCATAAAATAATCTCATACTTCATGGTAAAGAGGTATGTCAATGACTTCTGATTCTTCACAAGTTGTTGAACAATGTGAGCTGCCCTGCTATTAAACTTCAACAAACTTTCAACGGTGACCTCCCCATTAATGATCATTATATGTCATGATATTGTTGTATTCACACTGTTAATCTGACCGCACAGCCATTTCGGGCTAATAATTGATGGCATAAGGACCGCGGTATTGATGTGATTTGTGACCCAGACATGAAACCTGACCTTCGAGGCCCAGGAAGGGAACAGATGAAGATATCGATTCTCCCACCTGCTGACAGTGACTTGTTCCAATACATTTTACAATCTGTTTAAAAAGTCTATTTCTGGCAGTACTTTAGCACTTGTCATGCTGTCCACATTTCTGTTATTGTCAGAAAGCAATAATTTTCAGGATGTCAAGCTGTTTTGACATTCTGAAATGTAAATGAGGTGGAGTTCTTTCAGAAAATAATTTTGGAACACAGTAAATGAGTGGAAATGTTTGTACATTTTGCATATCTATGTTGCCATTCAAGCATTAATAACAGTGCAACAATTTGCAAAGACAATGGGTTATAATGCCCTCTGCTTCTCCTTGCTCATGTAAAATAGTTTTTGTACTTTCTCTTGCTTTCTTTCTTCTTCTTCCTCTGTCTTAATTCACTCCATTTCCTTTTTCTGCATCTATTTAATTTACTGGATTTCACTCTCTCATTCTGA
Source organism: Chiloscyllium plagiosum (assembly GCF_004010195.1). Classification (NCBI taxonomy): domain Eukaryota; kingdom Metazoa; phylum Chordata; class Chondrichthyes; order Orectolobiformes; family Hemiscylliidae; genus Chiloscyllium; species Chiloscyllium plagiosum. The sequence continues at coordinate 23,555,494 of NC_057718.1, read as the reverse complement.
TTATTCTGTTTCCTCATGGTTCCAAGTGTAGTTAGTTAAGGAGTTAGACCATTGGTTGCAATGTTTGTGTGGTTACAGATGCCTCACTGAACAACTGGACAGTGATCACTCAGTATTCCCAACAATCTGAGCACAAACAGACTGCGATCTGAAGAGTGAGGAGAAATGTTCAATTCAGCAACCGACACCAATTGTGAAAAAGGCGATTGAAATATTTTAGATAGTGTAGAAACAGAGGCAGCTTCACTTGAGTAGTCCTGAACCATGAATCATGTGAGACCTATCAATAAATTACCAGCATCAATCATAATTCTCTGATCTCTTCATGTGGAAGGTCTGCTACACAGTCACTTCATTGTGACTGAGGTATCTACTCTTGCTGCAATCGCAGCTCCTATTGAAGATACTGTCATGGGTGTATTACTATGTTGTTGGGTTGGACTAGTTTCAAATGATTCTCAAAGACTACTTAGTACAAAACAATCTAACTTTACTATAATGCTTATGAACATGAGAATACTCCTTTAGATTAGTTACTGTCCATTCTACTTTCTCTTGACTCTCAGATCATGAGTGTGTGTCACTTCCTTCCACGACATCTATTACAGTTACCCTTTTATATGACTTAGTTTAACATATTGCATTATATTATAATGGAGCTGCTGGCACTCCTGCTCCTGTCCCATTCAGTGGTATGTAGAATGCAAGGACAGCCTGTGACCTACAGAACCCATCAAACCCCACCATGGACATCCCAAATCTGGAACTTGCTTGCCATCTTTAATTGGATGGTATTCCTGGAAGTGACTTCATAATTGCACAATATCCCCTGTCATGACGAGCTGCCAGGCAAGGGCCGAATTTGTTACACATCAAACTGTTAAGCTCCTGGTTGAGAATGGATGAAATTGGTCCCTATGTGGGTCGCATTTGGTCACAACACGTTATTTGTAAAAAGGATTCTATCTCTGTGCACTCTTTCCTGAGAATATAGAACGTGGAACATAGAAAATTACAGCACAGTACAGGCCCTTCGGTCTTCGATGTTGCACCGCACTGTGGAACCAATCTGAAACCCATCTAACCTACACTATTCCATTCTCTTCCACATGCCTATCCAATCACCATTCAAATGCCTGTAAAGTTGGCGAGTCTACAATTGTTGCAGGCAGTGCGTTCCATACCCCCACTACTCTCTGAGTAAAGAACCTACCTCTGACATCTGTCCTACATCTATCACCTCTCAGTATGAAGCTATGCCCCTTTGTGCTATCCATCACCATCCTAGGAAAAAGGCTCTCACTGTCCACCCAATCTAACCCTCTGACCATCTTGTATGTTTCTATTAAGTTACCTCTCAACCTTCTTCTCTCTAACGAAAACAGCCTCAAGTTCTTAAACTTTTCTCATAGGACATTCCCTCCATACCAGGCAACATCCTAGTAAATGTCCTCTGAACCTTTTCCAAAGCTTCCACATTGTTTCTATAATGCAGTCACCAGAGCTGCACCCAATACTCCAAGTGCAGCCACACCAGAGTTTTGTACAACTGCAGCATGACTTCATTGTTCCGAAACTTGATCCCTCTACTAATAAAAGCTAACACACTGTATACCTTCTTAACAGCCCTATCAACCTGGGTGGCAACTTTGAGGGATCTATGTACATGGACACTGAGCTCTCTCTGCTCATCTACACTATCAAGAATCTCACCATGAGCCCAGTACTCTGCGTTCCTGTTACTCCTTCCATAGTGAATGACCTCACACTTTTCTGCATTAAACTCCATTTGCCACCTCTCAGCCCAGCTCTGCAGCTTATCCATGTCCCTCTGTAACCCACAACATCCTTTGTCTCTACCCACAACTGTACTGACCTTAGTGTCATCCACAAATTTACTAATCCATTCTTTTATGCCCTCATCCAGGTCATTTATAAAAATGACAAACAACAATGGACCCAAAACAGATCCTTGCGGTACACCACTAGTAACTGAACTCCAGGATGAACATCAACCATTACCCTCTGTCTTCTTTCAGCTAGCAAATTTCCAATCCAAACCATTAAATCACTTCAATCCCATGCCTCCATATTTTGTGCAATAGTCTACCGTGGGGAATCTTCCAGCCCCAAAATGAACTATTGGTTTAAAAGGATCCAATTTAGTCAGGTTTTCTTGAATTAAAAGAAAGAGAGGGTTTATTAATGATAAAATTGCAAGAATAAATAGTTACTTAAAACATGTACACATAGAGTAGATATATGACTTGAGTCCAAAAGATACAAATTAAAAAAGGACAAACAAATTAGTCTCTCATTTGTTTTTGAGAGATTATAAAAGACAAACAATTAAAGGTTGACTGCAGATGTTTGTCTGTGTTTGTGTGTCTTCATCTGTCATGAAAGAAGGCTTGATTTTTCTGACTGTTTTCTTAATGTGAAAGCTACGGTGAAAGATTTCTGCTGTGCTTTGGAATTAAGGTTGGAGCAGTCCTGGCAGTGAGATGGGCTGGCTTTTGAATCTGAGAGATGACTCTTTTGTGTGCAGTTCTGCAATCACATCTTAGGAAGGAAGGGATTTGCTCTGGAGAGGATGCAGAGGGGATGTACCAAGATGCTGTGGATAGTTGAATGCTGTGGCCATTGTAGTGGATGTTAACCAATGCCTTGGATATTAGTAATTGAACAGCCGATTTTGGGATTCTTGACTTTGTAGGTTGATTGAAACTGATTCCTTTCAGCAGTGGCTGACAGATTCCCTCCCGTTTCTTCACCGGCAGTGCAGGGATGTTCTCAGCGATATGGCCCTTGCAGCTCACTATTCCATACATGAGGCCATCAGGTCTCTAACACACGCAAACCAGAGGGAAGTTTGTTTTTAATCTCTGCTTCTCTGTATTCTTGACAGTGTCGTGGGGTTGCGGGGGTGGGGGTGGGGGAGCAAAAATATCTCTCACCTTGACTACTTTCCTTATTTCTCTTTATTTTCATCAACTGAGATTTTTCCAGAAGACTGAAAATTAAGTTTGTAGTGAATTTTCTCTCTTTGGAAAACAATTCTGGGTAATCCAAGATGGAGGACGGGAAAAATTTCTGGCTGTAACAGCTGCTCCATTTTTGAGGTGTTGGAGGTGATTTCCTCGAATTCCAGGAGCATCAATTACTGTTTTATATGCTGTTGCATTGTTTTGGAATTTTGGGTAAAAGAAAATCAAAACAACAGCACTTTTAAAAGGAAGAAGAACAGACAAAGGAAGCACATGGTGAGGCCAGTGCAGGGGAGAGAGAGAGAGAGAGAGAGAGAGAAAGAAACTGACACCACAGTGTTTCTGCACAGTTACTGTCTATGCTGTTTGAATTCATGTACTGCTGGTCATCGGAGTGCGTCTGGGAAAATTAACAAACTGTGAAATTCACAACTGATCTTGGAGGAACTGTTGGGCAAAGTTCACAGCACAGAAACAAATAAGTGAATTGTTTTAAGTGTGGCCTACAGAAAGTCTGCAGTACTGAGTAGAGTGGATCCTTTCTTGATTATATGTTTTTTGAGATATGTCTCTTGATTAAACTTAAATTATAAGCCATAACTATTAGTTTAACCTGGGGCAGTGTTTTTTAGAGGAATAAGACGGTGTTGTTTTCTGGGTCTGTAGATTGTGAGGGAGCAAAAATGGCCTTCAGTAGAGTAATATGCACTTCTTGTCAGATGTGGGAGTTTAAAGAGAGTTTAAGCGTTATTGCGGATTAAATCTGCAATAACTGCTGTTGGTTGTGAATCCTATCAGATCAAATGCATCGATTGGAGAGACAGTTAGAGTCAATGAGGAATTTGCAACAGCAACAGCATTTGATGGATGGCGGTTATAGGAAGGAAGGAAAGTCTCAGATACAGTCGCATAGATGGGTTAACTCCAGGAAAGGTAAGAAAGGTAAGCACCGAGTGCAGGAGTTTTTTGTGACTATCCCATTTCAAACAATTATGCTGTTTTGGAAAATGTAGGGGTGATAGATTCTCAGGGGAACTTAGCACAAACAACCAAGTTTCTGGTATTACCATAAGACCATAAGACATAGGAGCAGAAGTAAGGCCATTTGGCCCATCGAGTCCACTCCGCCATTCAATCATGGCTGATGGGCATTTCAACTCCACTTACCCACATTCTCCCCGTAGCCCTTAATTCCTTGTGACATCAAGAATTTATCAATTTCTGCCTTGAAGACATTTAGCGTCCCAGCCTCCACTGCACTCTGCGGCAATGAATTCCACAGGCCCACCACTCTCTGGCTGAAGAAATGTCTCCGCATTTCTGTTCTGAATTTACCCCCTCTAATTCTAAGGCTGTGTCCACGGGTCCTAGTCTCCTTGCCTAACGGAAACAATTTCCTAGCGTCGACACTCTCCAAGCCATGTATTATCTTGTAAGTTTCCATTAGATCTCCCCTTAATCTTCTAAACTCCAATGAATACAATCCCAGGATCCTCAGCCGTTCCTTATATGTTAGATCTACCATTCCAGGGATCATCCGTGTGAATCTCCGCTGGACACGCTCCAGTGCCAGTATGTCCTTCCTGAGGTGTGGGGACCAAAACTGGACACAGTACTCCAAATGGGGCCTAACCAGAGCTTTATAACCAGAGCACAACAGTGCTTTTATATTCCAACCCTCTTGAGATAATTGACAACATTGCATTCGCTTTCTTATGAACGGACTCAACATGCATGTTTACCTTCAGAGAATCCTCAACTAGCACTCCCAGATCCCTCTGCACTTTGGCTTTATGAATTTTCTCACCGTTTAGAAAGTAATCCATGCTTCTATTCCAAAGTGCAAGACCTCGCATTTGCTCACATTGAATTCCATCAGCCATTTCCTGGACCACTCCTCCAAACTGTCTAGATCCTTCTGCAGCCTCCCCACTTCCTCAGTACTACCTGCCTGTCCACCTAACTTTGTATCATCGGCAAACGTCGCTAGAATGCCCCCAGTCCCTTCATCCAGATCATTAATATATAATGTGAACAGTATTGAGACTGGCTCTAATGCAATGAGGGGTACGTCGGGGTCCAAGAGATCAATTGTGTTAGCGGACTCTCTAGTCCGAGGTACAGACAGATGTTTCTGTGGCCAGCAGCGAAATATCAGAATGGTGTGTTGCTTCCTTGGTGCCAGGATCAAAGGTGTCTCAGAGACAGTGTAGAATGTTCTCAAGGGGGAGAGGGGCCAGCAAAAGGTCATTGTCTACATTGGAACCAATGACATAGGAAGGGAAAAGGCTGAGATTCTGAAGGGAGATTACAGAGAGTTAGGCAGGCATTTAAAAGGGAGGTCCTCGAGAGTAGTAATATCTAGATTAATCCCGGTGCTACAAGCTAGTGAGGGCAGGAAAGGAGGACAGAGCAGATGAATGCATGGCTGAGGAGCTGGTGTATGGGAGAAGGATTCACATTTTTGGATCATTGGAATCTCTTTTGGGGTAGAAGTGACCTGTATGAAGGACGGATTGCACCTAAATTGGAAGGGGACAAATACACAGGCAGGGAAATTTGCTAGAGCTACTCGGGAGGATTTAAACTAATAAGGTGGGGGGTAGGACCCAGGGAGATAGTGAGGAAAGAGATCGATCTGAGATGGATACAGTTGAGAACAGAAGTGAGTCAAACAGTCAGGGCAGGCAGGGACAAGGTAGGACTAATAAATTAAACTGCATTTATTTCAATGCAAGGGGCCTAACAGGGAAGGCAGATGAACTCAGGGCATGGTTAGGAACATGGGACTGGGATATCATAGCAATTACAGAGACATGGCTCAGGGATGGGCAGGACTGGCAACTTAATGTTCCAGGATACAAATGCTACAGTACAGACAGAAAGGGAGGCAAGAGAGGAGGGGGAGTGGTGTTTTTGATAAGGGATAGCGTTACAGCTGTGCTTGGGGGGAATATTCCTGGAAAGACATCCAGGGAGGTTACTTGGGTAGAACTGAGAAATAAGAAATGGGATGATCAACTTATTGGGATTGTATTATAGACCCCCTAAATGTCAGAGGGAAATTGAGAAACAGATTTGTAAGGAGATCTCAGCTATCGGTAAGAATAATAGGGTGGTTATGGTGGGGGATTTTAACTTTCCAAACATACACTGGTTCTGCCATAGTGTTAAGGGTTTAGATGGAGAAGAATTTGTTAAGTGTGTACAAGAACATTTTCTGATTCAGTATGTGGATGTACCTACGAGAGAAGGTGCAAAACTTGACCGACTCTTGGGAAATAAGGCAGGGCAGGTGACTGAGGTGTCAGTGGGGGAGTACTTTGGGGCCAGCGACTATAATTCTATTAGATTTAAAATAGTGATGGAATAGGGTAGACCAGATCTAAAAGTTGAAGTTCTAAATTGGAGAAAGGCCAACTTTGATGGGATTAGGCAAGAACTTTCGAAAGCTGATTGGGGGCAGATGTTTTCAGATAAAAGAACGGCTGGAAAATGGGAAGTCTTCAGAAATGAGATAACGAGAATCCAGAGAAAGTATATTCCTGTCAGAGTGAAAGGAAAGGCTGGTAGGTATAGGGAATGCTGAGATGACTAAAGAAATTGAGGATTTGGTTAAGAAAAAGAAGGAAGCATATATCAGGTATAAACAGCAGATTTTGGGTGAATCCTCAGAGGAGTATAAAGGCAGTAGGAGTACACTTAAGAGGGAAATCAGGAGGGCAAAAAGGGGACATGAGATAACTTTGGCAAATAGAATTAAGGAGAATCCAAAGGGTTTTTACAAATACACTCAGGACAAAAGGGTAAGTAGGAAGAGAATAGGGCCCCTCAAAGATCAGCAAGGCGGCCTTTGTGTGGAGCTGCAGAAAATGGGGGAGATACTAAAGGAGTATTTTGCATCAGTATTTACTGTGGAAAAGGATATGGAAGATATAGAATGTAAGTAAATGGATGGTGACATCTTGAAAAATGTCGATATTACTGAGGAGGAAGTGCTGGATGTCTTGAGATTCATAAAGGTGGATAAATCCCCAGGACATGATCAGGTGTACCCTAGAACTCTGTGGGAAGCTAGAGAAGTGATTGCTGGGCCTCTTGCTGAGATATTTGTACCATCAATAGTCACAGGTGAGGTGCCGGAAGACTGGAGATTGGCTAGCGTGGTGCCACTGTTTAAGAAGGGTGGTAAGGACAAGACAAGGAACAATAGACCAGTGAGCCTGACGTCAATGATGGGCAAGTTGTTGGAGGGACTCCTGAGGGACAGGATATACATGTATTTGGAAAGCTAAGGACTGATTAGGGATAGACAACATGGCTTTGTGCATGGGAAATCATGTCTCACAAACTTGATAGAGCTTTTTGAAGAAGTAACAAAGAGGATTGATGAGGGCAGAGCAGGGAATGTGATCTATCTGGATTTCAGTAAGGCATTCAACAAGGTTCCCCATGGGTGACTGGTTAGCAAGATTAGATCTCATGGAATACAGGGAGAGCTAGCCATTTGGATACAGAACTGGCTCAAATGTAGAAGACAGAGGGTGGTGGTGGAGGGTTGTTTTTCAGACTAGAGGCCTGTGACCAGTGGAGTGCCACAAGGATCGTGCTGGGTCCTCTACTTTTTGTCATTTATATAAATGATTTGGATGTGAGCATAAGAGGTACAGTTAGTAAGTTTGCAGATAACACCAAAATTTGAGGTGTAGTGGACAGCAAAGAAGATTACCTCAGATTACAACAGTATCTTGATCAGATGGGCTAATGGGCTGAGAAGTGGCAGATGGTATTTAGTTCAGATAAATGTGGGGTGCTGCATTTTGGGAAAGCAAATCTTAGCAGGACCTATACACTTAATGGCAAGGTCCTAGAGAGTGTTTTCCTATCAGAAAGATGTTGTGAAACTTGAAAGGGTTCAGGGAAGATTTACAAGGATGTTGCCAGGGTTGGAGGATTTGAGCTATAGGGAGAGGCTGAAAAGGCTGGAGCTGTTTTCCCTGGAGTATCAGAGGCTGAGGGGTGACCTTACAGAGGTTTACAAAATTATGAGAGGCATAGATAGGATAAATAAACAAAGTCTTTTCCCTGGGGTCAGGGAGTCCAGAACTAGAGGGCATAGATTTAGGGTGAGAGGGGAAAGATATAAAAGAGACCTAAGGGGCACAATTGTCACATTTAAAAGGCATTTGGATGGGTATATGAATAGGAAGGGTTTGGAGGGATATGGGCCAGGTGCTGGCAGGAGGGACAAAATTGGGTTGGGATATCTGATTGGCATGGACGGGTTGGATTGAAGCATCTGTTTTCATGCTGTACATCTCTATGACTTTATGACTCTATCTACGACAACTTGTCAATGTGATTTTCCAGTTTTTTTCTCTCCCAGCTACCACAGAATTTAGTCATATAGTCATAGTGTCATGCAGCACAGAAACAGACCCTTCAGTCTAATTAGTCCATGCCGACCATGTTCCAAACTAAACTTGTCTCACCTGCACCTGGCTTATATCTCTCCAAATCTTTCCAATTCATGAACTATCCAAATGTTTTTTCAACATTGTAACTGTACCTGCAACCACCACTTTCTCAGGCAGTTCATTCCACACACAAACTCTGTTAAATAGTTGCCTCTCGTGTCCTTTTTAAATCTTTCTCCTCTCACCTTAAAAATATGCCCTCTAGTTTTGAACTCACCCAGTCTCGGGAAAAAGACCCTGTCATTCACCTTATCTATGACCCTCATGATTTTATAAACCCCTAAAATTATTGCTCAACCTCCTACGCTCAGTGAACAAAGTCCCAGCCTTTCCAGTCTATTTTGATATCTCAAGCTCTCCATTCCCAGCAACATCCTGACAATTCTTTACTGAGCCCTTTCCAGTTTAATTATATCATTCCTATAACAGGGCGACCAGAACTGCACACACTATTCCAGAAGAGGTCTCACCAACATCCTGTACAACCTCACATGATGGCCCAGCTCCTATACTCAAAGGTCTCAGCAAAGAAGGCAAGCATACTAAATGCCCGAATCTTATGCCCGAAACATCGATTCTCCTGTTCCCTGGATGCTGCCTGACCTGCTGCGCTTTTCCAGCAACACATTTTCAGCTCTGATCTCCAGCATCTGCAGACCTCACTATCTCCTCATAAATACCTTCTTAACCATGCTTTCTTTCCCTTAATCAATGTCCCGGTCACTGATCTACCCATCAGGGGCAGATCTTTCTCCCTTTCTCTTAATCTATCCTTCTTATAATTTTATACATTTCAATCATGACCCCTCCCAATCTCATTTGCTCAAAGGATACCAACTCCAGACTATCCAATGTCTCTTCATAACTCAAACTCTCCAGTCCAGGCAGCATCTTGGTACATCCCCTCTACACCCTTTCCAGAACAAATCCCATCCTTCCTATGATGTGATTGCAGAACTGCACACAAAAGAGTCCTCTCTTAGAATCAGAAGCTAACCCCTCTCGCTGCCAGGACTTCTCCAATCTTAATTCCAAAGCACAGCAGAAATCTTTCACCATAGCTTTCACAGTAAGAAAACATCAGAAAAATTAAATCTTCTTTCATGACAGATGAAGACACACAAGCACAGACAAACATTTCTATGTCTTTTATAAAAGCAAAAAATTAATTGCAATTAAATCTGGATAGGTCCATCCGGAAGAATGATCCACGGTCAGGTCAGCCACCAAAGATACCTCCAGAATTCCAAATGGAAATTGAGACTGACATTGGGATTGTATCCCAAATGGGGAAATAGAGCTTACAGATGGAAATTAGATTAAAATACAGCTTACAAAGATCTCTTACTTTGAACATCTGTCTAGATGACCTGATTATGTCATTAATTTGTTTAATATGAAAGGATATTTTGTGGTAATTGATTTGAACATTATATCTGTAACTCGGACCTCAAACAATATAACTTCAAGACTCAAATTGGTTTCTACATATATACATAATTTATTAGAAACCTCAGGCAAAGCATGCTGCCTTCAAAAGACTAATTTACACCTGGTAACACATTCTCTGACATTGTTAGTTGGTACCACTTCTATTATAAAACAACAGATATTCTGTCTCGACATGAAAAGCACCTTGTTATGGAATATAATCACACCTTTCCTGTACTTTAGTCATTAATACTCAAACTCCTATGTCACCTTTCAAAAGAAAAGTTTATGTCCAAGTATTTGCGGCCTCTAAATTGACATGAGAAAGAACACTTGAAGGAGATTAAAAAAACACCAACATTGTGACCACTGGCTGAAACTGAAATTAAATTCTAAACATTTTCACAGCAGAGAGCGGCGCGAGCTGGGCGGAAGTGAAGTTGGAGCCCAGAGCTAGTCGGGAAGGTAAGTGATTGATATTTGAGTGGGTGTGTTCTAGACCCCAGGCCCTACATAGTAGGGCCTCCCTCCCATCCTCCTCCTCTAACCTAACTTTAAAGTCCACAGGTAAGCTACTCAGTGTTCTTGTTTTGGAGACGAAGTGTAGAGTAATGGCAGCGCAGGCAGTGGAATGTTCCTCCTGCAGGATGTTTGAGGTAGGGGTGACCACCGATACTCCTGCCGACTTCATCTGCAGGAAATGCAGTCAGATCCTGCTCCTCACAGAACGAGTTAAGGAACTGTAACTGGAGTTCGATGAACTGAGGATTATTCGAGACGCTGAGAGGGTGATAGATAGAAGCGACAGGGACATGGTTACGACAGAGAACAGAGGTAGCTGGGTAACAGTTAGAGGTGGGAAGGAGAGGAAGCAGGCAGTGAAGGGATCCCCTGTGGTCGTTCCCCTAAACAATAGGTATACCGCTTTGGATACTGGTGGGGGGGACAGCCTAGCAGGGGTAAGCTGCAGTGACCAGGTCTCTGGCAC
>NC_057718.1:23513194-23541438 GCF_004010195.1 Chiloscyllium plagiosum | reverse complement strand
ACCTTTGGAGTACTGTGTGCAGTTCTGGTCGCTTCACTTTAGGAAAGATGTGGAAGCTTTGGAGAGGGTGCAGAGAAGATTTACCAGGATGTTGCCTGGAATGGAGAATAGGTCGTACGAGGATAGGTTGAGCGTGCTAGGCCTTTTCTCATTGGAACGGAGAAGGATGAGGGGTGACTTGATAGAGGTATATCAGATGATCAGGGGAATAGATAGAGTAGACAATCAGAAACTTTTTCCCCGGGTACAACAGAGTGTTACAAGGGGACACAAATTTAAGGTGAAGGGTGGAAGGTATAGGGGAGATGTCAGGGGTAGGTTCTTTACCCAGAGAGTGGTGGGGGCATGAAATGCGCTGCCTGTGGGAGTGGCAGAGTCAGAATCATGGGCGAACTTTAAGTGGCAATTTGATAGGTACATGGATGGGTGCTTAAGCTAGGACAAATGTTCGGCACAACATCGTGGACCGAGGGGCCTGTTCTGTGCTGTATTGTTCTATGTTCTATGTTCTATTAGACAACATCTATTTAACAGCAACTGGACAACAAACTTCAAAGAGGCAAAGTTTCACCTTAGCAGCAGAATAGTACACTCTCTATTACAGGAATGAATGAATGATTTTATTGCCATGTGTATTTTATCATAAAAAGACAATAAAATACAGTGAAATGCTTTCATTTGATGCCATAACTTGGCGCCATTTTGTAAAATAAAGGGTGTAGCTTAAAAAGAGTTCATGCATCCTGAGCCAGCTTATCACCATCAGTGACGCCTGCACTGCTATCCCTCCTCTGCCCCTTTGCCACTGTCTACACCAGACCCAACCAATGAGGAAGTCGCCAATCCTCAGGCACCAGCTTTTGCCACTGGGTCTTCCTCAATGACAGATCACAATCAATCTGTGGTAATTCTTCTGATAATATATTAAAATTTGTCCATTAGCACTCGTGACCATCACAGCGTTACACAAACGCAGAACAGTATTGAAACTTCAGATGCATTCATGCTGCAATTGAAACAAACATTCCAAATCTTTGACCAAAGAACAATGAAAAACATAGGCTTGCACTCATTGGCCATCAGACTTTTGGGCCTTCTGGCAGTCTTGAAGATGTCTGTCGCATTGCTCACAAAGATACATCGAAATATCAACAGTCTAATTGGAGCAGAAATATCATTCTTTGGGTGAACAAAGTTCACAAATTGATTGGGAGGTGGACATTTTCAAATGCCTGGTCATTCCATTACAGAAAGTAGATAAAAATTGCAACTATTGAGACTGTTCCTCACAAGTAATAGCTGAGAAACACCGTTAAAATATGGACTACATTCATATAGTACCTTTCACAACCTAAAGACACACTTCGGCATCAATGAAAGTATAGACAATGGCTCAGCACTGTCCTCTCTGTGTCACAACCCTCTGGCTTTGTGTTTCACTCCAGGGCTCGTGCAAAAGATACATCAAGGCTAACACTTTACTGAGGGACATGGTTCTGTCAGAGGTTGGTTTTTCATTTGAGATGTTGAGGCCTTACCTGTCTGCCAAAATGGATATATATTTTAAAAAATGTCAGTATTTGAAAGAACAGAATGAGAGTTATCCCCTGTGTCCTGGTAAATATTTATCTCAGTCAACATTGCAAAAATTAAAATGATCTGATCATTGCTGTGTCTCGGAATTTGTTGTATGTTGGTTGTCATGTTTCCTACATTACTACATTGATTAACTGCAAATATACTTCTTCAGTGTAAAGTGCTTTGCGATGTCATTGTGAAGGTCACAACATAAATGCAAATCTGTCTTTCTTTGAAACTGAGTAACTCCTGCAATGCTGTGAAGAGCTGTGAAGAGATTGGCATTGCAACAAATATTACAGACTCCAGCCCGGTCAAAGTGAGAGACGAAAGTTTTAAAAAGGACGTGAGGGGCAACTTCCTTCCACTGAGAGCGGTTTGTGTGTGGAGTGAACTGCCAGAGGAAGTGGTGGATGCAGGTACAGTTATAATGTTTAAACAACATTTGCATAAATACATGAATAGGAAGGGTTTGGAGGACTAAATACCTGCAAGTGGGACTAGTTTAGTTTGGGAACATGAACGTTTGCATGGACTGGTTGGACCGAAGGGTCTGTTTCCATGCTGTATGACTCTATGACCTTGATATATTTTCAGTATTCTTTAGAAGGTACATTAAGATTTAATTTTCCACTTTTAGCACCATGATCTGCAAATAGTCAAGCAACAGCCTGACATAGTCATACTCAAGGAATCATATTTTGCACGCATTGTTCCAGAAAACACCATCACCTTCTTTGTGCATGCCCCATCCTGCCAGTAGAACAAACCCAGCAGATGTGGTGATACAGTGATATACAGTTAGGATGGAACCGTCTTGGGAGATGTTAACATTGTCTGTGACTCAAGAAGTGAGCAAGGAAATCTGCTGATTGCCACCCCCACCCCCCCAGCGCCCCCCAGCAAACCGAACACCATGTTGGAGAAAGAACTACAAGTGGCAAAGATGCAGAATGTACCTGGGTGGGTGACTTCAATGTATATCAACACCACTACTGACTCAACTGGTTGAATCCTAAGGGAAATACCTGTTATTTAGGTTTGCAGCAGATGATAAGGGAGCCAACAAGAGAGAAAAAAACATACTTGACACCATCCTCACCAATCTGACTGTTACAGATGGATCTGTCCATGACAATGCCAGTAAGAGTGACTATTGCACTGTCCTTGTGGAGACAAAGTCTCATCTTCACATTGAGGAGACTCTCCATTGTGCTGTGTGGCATTACCACCCCCATACTAAATGAGATAGACTTTAAACAGAACTAGCAATTCAAGACTGGGCACAAGATGTCCAGATATGATGTGTACATGAAAATCAGGACAAATCATACTGTTCTATCAGTCTACTTTTGAACATTAGTAGAGTGATTGAAACTGTCATCAACAGAGCTATCAAGCAGCCTTTGCTTAGCAATAACATGCTCACCAATGTTCAGCTTAAATTCTGTCAGGGCTGTTAAAAAGCTCCAGACCTCTTTATAGCCTTGATTTAAACATGGACAAAAGGGATGAATTCCAGAGGTGACGAAAGCATCTTTTGACATCAGGTTGTATTTAACTGAGTGGGGCTTTGAGGAGCCCTAGCAAAACTGGAGTCACTGAGAATAAGGGAAGAAACTCTCCTCATCTACAAAGACACAAAATTTAAAGACTGCACATAGGAAGATGACCTTGAGATGAACTCAGTCATCTCAGCTCCAAAGCATCTCTGCAGGAGTTCCTCAGGGTAGTATCCTAGGCCCAACCATCTTCAGCTGCTTCATGAATGACGTTCCATCCATCGTAAGGTAGAAGGACGGCTGTTTACAAATGATTGCACAATGTCCTGCTCAAAGCAGTAAGACAGCTTCACAAACTAATTTACATTTTAGTAAAAACAAGCACTGAGCTTTATTTTGAGAAGAATAAAATTTGTTGTGATCCCAGCTGATGTGATTACTGGAGGAATCGGATATCAGAATGCAATCTGATTTAATTGATCATGTCTTTTTGGTTTCAAAGAGATAGTCTTCCTCTGGCAGCTCATTCCAGACATGCACCACCCTCTGCGTGTAAAGGTACCCCTTAGATTGCTTTTAAGTCTTTCCTCTCTCACCATAAATGTATGCCCTCTAATTTCAGACTCCCCTACCCTGGGGAAAAGACCTTGACTATTCACTCTATCCATGCTCCTCGTGATTTTATAAACTTCTATAAAGCTCAAGAGCAAGAACTCTGAACAATATCTGTCAGAGGGCTCACAATTATTTGGGTAAAAGCAAGGACTGCAGATGCTGGAAACCAGAGTCTAGATCAGAGTCGTGCTGGAAAAGCACAGCAAGTCAGGCAGCATCCGAGGAGCAAGAAAATTGACGTTTCGGGCAAAAGCCCTTCAACAGAGTTTATTCCTGATGAAGGGCTTTTGCCCGAAACGTCGATTTTCCTGCTCCTCGGATGCTGTTTGACCTGCTGTGCTTTTCCGGTACCACTCTAATCTAGACTCACAGTCATTTGGGGCAATTCTTTTCAGATCACATGAAAGAAAGTTGCCTGTGTTTGAATCAATCACTTTCTCAGGCTTCAAAGATCTTCCCAACACTTGCATTAATGATTGCAAGATATTACCTGATGTGAGGGCAGTGAGTTGTATGAGAGTAGATACATACATTTGGATATTCCTCACAAGTGTCGAGGTCAGGAAGTGAATTCATCAACGGTCCTAAAATAATGAAGGAAAATAGCAGGAGAAGGCACAAACAAAGACAAACAAAATCTACAACAAAGCTTTTGAGCTAAACCAGTCAAACGTGAACCCAGAAAATAAAATCACAGAAAGTGTTCTGATAATGCCCTGCCCAGATGTATATAGATACAAAGTCAATTGAGATAGCTAAAAGGTAGAAAGATATTCACTCGGCAAGCAAAGTTATTAAAGGCAATTTTAAAAATGTAATGAGAAAGCAGAGCTTGCATTACATTAAGAAGCAATGGTCCATGACCTGTTTATGTTTTAGGAATCTCTCTCTCAGTCACAACACACAAAAAAATGTTCTTCAGGAGCAAGAACTTGACATTCCTTGATTGTCACATTATGTAAGTTGTCATTGTACAGTCTAGGAAAAGTTAAGTTTGAAAATATTAAAGGAATTTCAAAGGTATACTTTGAAAACAAAAATTAATGCAGGGCAGTGGGGAAAGAACGAAGGAGTGGAAATAATTGGGCAATGCCTTCCCCACATGCAGCAGTTCAAGTGACAGCTCATCATCATCTTCTCAAAGGCAATTATGGAGAGGTAATAAATGCTAGCAATGTTCACATTAAAAAACATAAAAATTATAAAGATTAGTTTATTGCATAAAAGAATTGCTGCAGTTATTCAAGTAAAAGTGAGAAAAGTATTAACTAAAAATGCATAGACAATTCCAAAGGTCAATACAAGAACAATGAACTGAATTGTTTTCTGTGCCATCTAATCCTGTGAAAACAAAAGCTGATGCAAACTGAGAGCATTCTAATTTGATTCTAAGTAGTGTTAAAGCCACACACTGGGTCTGTCTTCAGACTGGTCTGTGAACTAAACATTTGTACAACCTCATAGCTACCTCCTTTAAATTTTCAATTGTCAATGAATTTTAAGTTTAATTTTAAATTTTCAATCAGTCTACCCTCAATAACTAAGTGACAGATAGGCATTATTTATCATGTTATCACGCATTACTGACTCAACAAAAACCTGATCTCTAATGTGCAGTTTGGGTTCTGTAAGGGCCACTTAGCTCCTGATCCCATTAAAACTGAATTTAAAAAGTGAGGTAAGAGCGAATGCCTTGATTTGACTGAGTCTGGCATCAAGGAACCCAAGCAAAACTGGAGTCAATGGGAACTGAGGCAAACTTTCCACTAGTTGGATTCAAGATTAACACAAGGGAAAGTCATTCTAGTTCATCAAAGCCAGTTATCTCAATCCCAGGACGTCACTGCAGAAGTTATTCAGGGTATGTCAATGGTCTAACTGTCTTCAGCTGCTTTGCCAATGACCTTCCCGTCATTGTAAGGTCAAAAGTGGGTATGCTCTCTGGTGATTGCAGAACGTTACGCAATACTTGTCACTCCACAGATCCTGAAGCAGTCTGTGTTCATATGCAGCAAGATCTGGATGCCATTCAGGCTTGAGCTAATAATTGGCAAGTGACATTCACACCAAGTATCAGGCAATGACCACCTCCAACAAATAAGAATCTAACCACTGCCCCTTGATATTCAATGGCATGACCATTGCAGAATCCCTACCATCATCAGCCTAGGATTTAACATTGACCAGAAACTGAACTGGACCAGCCATGTAAATATGATGACTGCAAGAGCTCATCAGTGGCTTGGAACTGTGACAAATAATTCACCTCCTGACCCCCAAAAGTCTATCTACTACCTACAAATCAAAGGACAATATATGACAGAGGAATATAATGGAAGACTTTCCACTTGTCTGGAGCTCCAACAACACTTAAGAAGCTTGATACCATGCAGGATAAAGCAGTCCACTTGACTGGTACCCTGCTCATTATTTTTAACATTCACACCTTTCACTCCTTTGGAAACAATGTCTATAATATAAATTGCAGCAACATACCAAGGCTTCTTAAACAGTACCTTAAAACCCCACAACCTTGACCACATTGCAGAATAAAGACATGCAAACATTACCATTTGCAAGTTTTCTTCCAAGTTGGAACACCATTCTTTCACTATTGCTGGGTCACAATCCTGGAACTGCCTTCCCCACATGCAGCAGTTCAAGTGACAGCTCATCATCATCTTTTCAAAGGCAATTATGGATAGGTAATAAATGCTAGCAATATTCACATAAAAAAACATAAAAATTATAAAGATTAGTTTATTGCATAAAAGTATTGCTGCAGTTATTCAAGTAAAAGTGAGAAAAGTATTAACTAAAAATGCATAGACAAAGATTAAAAGTTGTTTCGGATAAACTATACTTCTGGGATTTTTATTTCTAGATGTGTTTCTTTTTAAAATGAATGGGTTGACCCTAAAGTCAAATTCAGCAGCTATGGTGACTTCTATGGAGGAATAGCCATTATTGATCTTTCTAGTGGACAACACTACCTACTTCCCTGTGGTTATTGATTTCATTATGAAGAGGGCCATAGTGGGTGCAGACTTCAGCAGTCTGACAATCCTGGAATTTGCAGGCAACATCACCTTGTTGGCTGAGAAATCAGATGTGCTCCAAGACATGACATTCTTTCTTGAGAACTGTTTAGCCAAGGTTGGCCCATTGATCAAGCTATTGAGAAGATCAATGCAATGGTGACTGGATAGCAAAAAGACACACCCACCGCCATCAAGAAACAACATCAACCACCTTCCCCATCTATGAAGTAACAACTCCAAAGAAGGTGATGTAGACAGAACAACATTCGCATAAAAATTGGCAAAGGGAGATCAGTCCTCAAGCGAGAACACATGGTATAGGTTTGCAACATGATGATGAAGCAAATTCATAGTAGTATCAACCACAATCTATTCCAGGGAAACATGAAAGAAAGCAGCAAATTTAAAACATACGTTGAATATCTTCCACCAGTGTTGTCTACATAAGATGTTGGGCATCGCTTAGAGAGACAACATCACACATGAAGAGGTACAATAGAGGACTGTTCTAAAGGGCATATGCCCGAAATGTCGATTCTCCTGCTCCACGGATGCTGCCTGGCCTGCTGTGTTTTTCCAGCACCACATTTTTCAACTCTGGCACTCCAGCATCTGCAGTCCTCACTTTCTCCCTGTTCTGAGGTGCCTCCAGGACACCATGACAGAGAGATGGCTGAGACCGGGTGGTGATGTATTTGGCTCCTGGACCTAGCCCCAGAATAGTGGCAGCAGAATAGAGATGGAAAAAGACAACCTTCAAGAGCAGGACACAATCTGGAAGAGCGAAAGTGGTTGTGATGGACATTGAACTGCATGGGACTGGAGGAACTAAGTATGAGTGAGTCATAACTAGCTCTACAGATAAGAGTCTGATAAGCTTTCAGTAAACATGCATGGTGACAGATGTCTATTATGGTTCAACCTTAGTTGAAAACATTTATCTCCTAGTCCAATGGCTTTTAACGTAATTCTCAATTCAAAAGACTTGATGCAAATGCTTATTTTTCGTGGATTATCTTTAAATATTTGGAATATCATAAGTGCATGTTTGTGACTATGGGTTCAGTCAAGTGGGTCAATGCATTTGATGAACCTGATGGAAATGATTGGACTGGAACTGCACAGCTAAACCTCATTGTTTAAGCAAAGCAACCAAGCTTCAGATTCAACCTTCTGTACAAAACCTTGACAGTTCTGTGAGGCAACATGGTGCAGAGAACGAAAGGAAGTTGTTAAATCAAAAAGAATAAAGACGTTTCTCTCCTGTTATTTCTTTTTGAGTGACAAGACGGATAAACAGTAATATGACTTGCATGCCGCTGGATAAATACGATCAATGCCAACAGGGGAACTTTGAAGTCTTTGCATGTCTGTTCATGTCTTATTAGCAATTTGTGTTAAACAGCTTGAAGCCAGTATAGGGTGCACTGACATGACACAGTCAGGATCATGTTCAACTTCACACCCTGAGAGAGATAAATTGATGGGTCAAATTGGCAGCCTGGTGTGGAACCCACCTGATTTTCAATCCACAATGAGACAAAGTTCAGGTCAGATTGGTTATCAGCTTTGCCAGAGCAATGTCCCAAGTTAATTTACCCCACATGTTATGGAACCTTTCCTAAAATATGGATGCTTGATTTTTTTCCATACGCTATATATATATATAGTGATAATAAAAGTTGCTCAACATTTTATCCTTACAGATCTCCAGAAAACTGATGTAAAACCAAATCAAACATAGAAAGGGACAATGTTAATGTCAATTATGTAAAAAGTAAATGCTTATGATTATTGTGGTCATGTGCCATTTTTATTCCACTTGAAGTTGAAGAATTTGGGAATTTGCTGGACAATTTCTAGCAATGATATCCAACCACTGGTTAGCTGTTTTCCACCTCTTCCCATGAATAGAGAGATCGTTTCTCTGCTGCTATCTTAACCCTCCAAAACACTCGGAAACAAATGTTTATGATTATTTATCATAATGCATTTCATCTCAAAGCAGACATCAAAGTGAAATGACTATTTTATGCCTATGTGTATTGTGTGCAAATATTTTCTGCACAGGCAGTAGAGACAAGATAGGAAAGTATACAAGATGTGGAATTTACAATGCTGCAAAATCGGGGAGCCAAGTGGAGGAGGTGTTAAAGTGGAATTGAAGACAAGATCAGCCATGACCAAATTGAACTGCAGACCACAGCAAACAGATCTAGCAATAGAATCAGCTGGGTGGCTGCAGACAGTGTAAATCTTCCAAGTAAGTCCTCAATACTCCTTTCTGGGTTCTGAAGTACTTAACCAGATCTCGCATGGAACATTACTCTCTTCCTTTTCCTTGCATTCTGTCCCTGCCACACCCTCCACCACCCCTCCTTTCCCACAACCACCACTTATCATATCCATCCAGCAAAATCTCACTGCAGCTGAACAGCTCTCTTCTTTGGCCACACTACCTTCCTCTGACGCCCACCTGAGTAGCTTTTCATAATTATTCGTATCCTAGATGTGGGCATCCCTGGCGGGATTGGCATGTGTTGCCCATCAATGATTGCCTTTGAATCCAGTGGCCTGTTGGAACCATTTCAGACTTCAGTTAAAAGTCAAAGACATTACTGAGGGCCTGGGGTCAGCTGTAGGCCAAATTGAGTAAATGTGGCAGATTTCTTTCCCGAAAAGACATTAGTGAACACGATGTTCGGACGTCAGAGCAACAACTGAGGACATTTCCGTTAATTCCTGCAGTGCGGCACAGTGGCACAGGGGGCGGCATGGTGGCACAGTGGTTAGCACTGCTGCCTCACAGCGCCAGAGACCCAGGTTCAATGCCTGTCTCGGGCAACTGTCTGTGTGGAGTTTGCACATTCTCCCCGTGTCCACGTGGGTTTCCTCCGGGTGCTCCGGTTTCCTCCCACAGTCCAAAGATGCGCAGGATAGGTGAATTGGCCATGCTAAATTACCTGTAGTGTTAGGTGAAGGAGAATGGGTCTGGGTAGGTTGCTCTTTGGAGGGTTGGTGTGGACTTGTTGGGCCGAAGGGCCTGTTTCCACACTGTAAGTAATCTAATCTAAAAAAAGATTATTCTTTACCTGGATGTGCTTGGTAATGGCAAGAGATGTCGGTAAAATAAAAGAAAATTGGCATTTATATATCAATTTTTCACATCCTTGTCAGATACCAAAGCACTCCACGTTCACTGAACTGCTGCTGATGATGAGTTCCTGTTTGTGAATGGATGTGAATGTGACAGCCATTTGGCAGAGAAATTCCAACAGCAACTTAAAAAGGGATCAGAATTTTTCTTTTGTGTACTACTGGTTGAGCCAAGAATTTTGGCAAATTGTTGGGAGGTTCCTCTTCTACTGGGTGGCATGGTGGCTCCAATGGTTAGCACTGCTGCCTTACAGTGTCAGGGACCTGGGCTCGATTCCACCTTTGGGTAACTGTGTGGAGTCTACACATTCTCTCTGTGTCTGTGTGGGTTTCCTCCCACAGTTCAAAGATGTGCAGGTTAGGTGGATTTGCCATGGGAAAGCGGGGTTGGGGTGGATCTGGGTGGGGTGTTCTTTGGTGTGGAGTTGTTGGGCCAAATGACCTGCTTCCTCACTGATTCATCAAGGGATGAATCCTTTGATGAATCAGTGATTCATCAAGGGATTCTATGAATCTTTTACATCCATCTGAGGAAAAGACAGGATGATTGGCCCTATTGAAGTTCTTTAGCGCATGACCTGACATAATACTTCAAAGACGAGTCCAGTTGATGGAGGTGTTGTTTTCCAGATGGAATGTTATACAAGGCTATGTATGCTCAGGTGGACATAAAAGATCAAACAGCATTCCTGGAGGAATTGTCCTCATATTCAGGTCTGAATTTATCTCTCAACCAACAACCAAAATGGAATAAAGAAAACCAAAAAACTGCAGATGCTGGAGATCAAAAACAAAATCAGAAATTGCTGGAAAAACTCAGTAGGTCTGGCAGCATATGTGGAGGAGAAAGTGAGGTCTGCAGATGCTGGAGATCAGAGCTGAAAATGTGTTGCTGGAGAAGCGCAGCAGGTCAGGCAGCATCCAGGGAACAGGAGAATCTGCGCTTCTCCAGCAACACATTTTCAGCATATGTGGAGAGTAAGCAGAGTTAATATTTCAGGTTCAGTGAGCTGCCTTCAGAGCAGAAACCAAAATGGAATATCTGGTAATTTATCTCCTTGCTGACTATAGGGTTTTACTGTCCACTAATTAGATATTTGCTGTAAACCAAAATACTTAATTGGCTGTAAAGTGATTTGAGACATCGCGATAACATGAAAGACCTAACATTGATTCATCAAGAAAGATAGTAATGATTCCATTTATGGTTGAGAGGATCTGACTGATCTTATGTCTCGAATATTTCACAGCTGTGAACTTCTCCCGAAAGCAGGATGGCCAGGAGCTTTCAAAGTAGCAGGCTTTTACATTGAAATGGTTGGCACTCGAAACTGGGCACTCCCAGGGGAAATCGACTATGTTGTATTCCTGTAGCCAATAGAGCCTCATTGCTTTTGATGCTATATCTTAGAGCCCAGTCTTTCAGTTAGCTAAATTTGCAAATACATCAACACAGATCTAAAATTTGCTCAAAGTTTGCAGCGCATTTTATTTTCATTACTTTTTTCTCATGCAGAAGTGACATTCTTTCAAAAAGTCAAGCATTTCATTTACAAGACATGATGTTCTCATTAGCGAATAAGACTGCCAGTGGGATTGTTGAGGATTTGGTCACAGAGATATCAGCATTGAGCAGCTTGAAGCACCATTGTGCCAACAAAAGGTCAGAAACGTTTTGGTGCGTAAGTAATTGGGAGCTGCCTGAAACGTCAGGCTGCAGTGTTTGTGCAATGAGTTGCTGTCACTATAAACTAATTGTTCTGCAGAGATAGATGCAGGAATCTTGTCTTTGCATTGTTTCAAATATTAATAATTGAACATTATGTTGCTTGTATTTAATTCAATTTTCTTGTCTGTTGTACCACATACAACATCATGGCTGTGACATTGTTTTATATTTGATTAAGTTGCAGTTCCCTTTAATGGGCAGTCATCTTTTTGTAATTAACTGTGTAGTAATTAATTAAAATAAACGTGTCAATTCAAAAGACTATTTGAATGGGTTTTGAGCTGACCATTTGTTTGGAATTGATGTGGAGACAGCCCAAAAGCATATAATAATCATGTTGCTATGGTGAATTCCGGATCTGCTGCTTTAAAATTACTATTGCTAAAAATCAATTTTCCAGCACTAGTTATTTTAATTTAAATGAAGATAGTTTGATTCAAAGTGTTTTTTTTCTCTCTTTTGACCTGGAAGAATAATTTATTTTAAATAGCAAAGTGTTTTGTCTCCACCCAAGCTGAGATAAATGGGAGAACAAAGCAATCAAGAAATTGTAAAAAATGATCAAACAAATATATAAAAGGATAGGAAAACAGTTATGGGAACTGAAAATAAGGATTGATTTTACATCAAAGCTCAAAATCAGGAAATTTGAATCTATCATGCTTTTCTAAAGCCCCATTAATTATCCTGTTACATGATTGATATGCAGTTATTCTTGATCTTATATCAATAGCATAGACTAGGGATTACTCCAATGTAACATAATAGCAAAATACTGCAAACTGTAAGAAAAGTAAAGAAAATGCTTGAAATACTTAGCAGGCCTGTGAAGTGAGACAGTTCCAGTTAAATTTTATTGGTTACCTTACATCAGAACTATTCAAAGTCTTTCTGTTTCTGCGTGTGTAATGCAAACCTCCTTTCAGCCACCAGTTTGCTAATCCCAGATTTGCGATAAACAAACAGGAGGCTGGAAGAACACAGCAAGCCAGGCAGCAGCAGGAGGTGGAGAAGTCAACTTTTCAAGTGTAACCTTTCCTCAGGAATTCTTCAACTTCTCCATATCCTGATGCTGCCTGGCTTACTGTGTTCTTCCAGCCTTCTGCTTGTCTACCTTAGATTCCAGCATCTGCAGTCCGTTTGACTGAATAGCATTGTAATGTTAAAAACAAATTTTACCTTGCTCCATTACTTCCTATTGTGCTAATTCTGCAATGCAATAGAAAGAAAGATTTACATTTCCACAGCACCTTCCATATCCACAGGGAATTCTGAACAGTTATTCAGTCAATGAACACTTTTGAAATGTCCTATCATTGTGAAATTGTAGAGAAGGTAACATTCAATTTGAGCACAGCAATTTCTACAAAAATATTGACTAGATGGTGCGTTTTGTATGTTGCTGATTACTGGATGAACTTCAGGATTACACCCCGGCTCAATTTTGGAGAAGTGTTATTCTATCTTTAATTTTCTCCTGAGAGGGAAGATGAACCTTCGTTTAAGATCGCATACAGAAGGCAGCACCTTTAACAATGAGGAACTCCCTCAATACAACAAGGGTGCATGGGACTTAAACCATTGACTTAAGAGTGAGGATGATACCAACTAAAATATTATTTTCAACAAACACATTGGCAAGCAGTCTGGAACTCAAGATTCTAGGAACACAGCTTATTCTATTTAAAAGGTAAAAAATAACATGTAGCATATAAAACATCTTTGGGAAAGGCAGAGGTGCAATCTGTACTGTAAAAGTAATCGCAATACTCTAAGTCTCTCAGTTGTTTTAACAAAAAACAATTCTTATTAAGGATGAAAGGAAACCCATCACCCTATCCTCAAGATAACTTAAACTGAGGAATAAACGTGACTTTACTCACACCCTGCGTTTTTAAAGGCAATTCAACAATATGGCTATGGCAGTAAGTAAGGAAAAAAGGTGAAAATAACCACAGAGAAACTCAACGGGTCAGATCGGAAAAAAGTGAAACCTGACATTTTCAGCTTCTGATAATGCAGCATTCAATTCCAGCTTCTGATCTGTTGTCATAAACACAAGCCCCCGAAAGTATTTCAGATCCTCCTGTTGTGACTGAATTTGGTTGCAATCAGACAGGATTTATCAGAGGCAAACCTACTTTGGTTGGCAAGGTTATTTTACCGATGATCACAGATAATTTTGATGGTTTTGCAGTTTGGGGAATCACAAGCAATGTTTCATCTCTTTAAAACTGCCAAACTCTAGTAAAGGTTAGCACCTCTAGCAGCTCCAAATCCTACTGTCATTCAGGCCTGAGAACTTTAAACAGCTAGAAGGCTTTGAGATTTGCTTCATACAGAAGTGCAAAGTAAAAAAGAACTAATAGGAACTTGGAGAATATGATAAAAGAAGTTGTTGTCAATGTTTGACCTGTAGGAAATATCCTGCTTTTTCTTTCTGAGAGGGCAGAGAGATTTCATGTACTGATCAAATGTTGTTAGATGTTACTTGCTCAATGATAAATAAATGCATTGTATACTTTAGAATTGTAATAAGGTTTGTACTAAAAAGGGATTGCATCAAGGTAGTGGATACTTTCCAAAAGCATAGGATAATTAGCAGACAAGTTTTTCCATTTACGGCCATGTGACGTGACTGAACACAAGCCTAGATAACAAGGTTAGTGAGGACACCCATGACTCATCTATGAGCATTATCTATGAATGAGCCATCCATACCCCCAAACCATGAAGGGGTCCAGAAACTGATAATCAGGCTTTTATTTATGCATCCTTGAAATATGAGTGTCACTGGCAAGGCCAGCAATAATTGCACATCTGAACTTTCAATCAAGATGGTTATTAAAAAATTTTAGAAACCTTTAAAACTTTTATGGATGAGCGATAAATGCAACCTAGCTAAAATTACTGATGTCCAAGAAGGATTGATTCGTTGAAAACATTGATTCAGTTGTGGGATGTGGGCATCACTGAAGGTGGTGTGGAGCTGCCTTCTTGAACTGCCACAGTCCCCCCACTGAGGGAGGGAATTCCAGGATTGACTGCTGCAGTTCAGATTACATTGGGTACACACACCTACAGCGCTGTGAGAAAGTGAGTTCTTGGATTTTGACAGAGAATCAATGCAGGAAAGACAGTAATTTCAAGTTAGAATAGTGGGTAACTGGCAAGAGAATTGCGAGTGGTGGTGTCATCATGCATCTGCTGCCCTTTGTCATGGATTTGGAAGGTGCTATTGAAGGAGTCTTTGATGAGTTGCTGCTGTGCATTTTATAAATGACCCTCACAGCTGCCACTGTGCTGGTGTGCTAATAAACTGTGAGCTGCTGTGTCCTGAGCATCTTGAATGTTGTAGGTGCTGGAGGCAAATGTAGAGTATTCCATCACTCTCCTGGTCTGTAGACAGTAGATAGGCTTTGGGAGTCAGAAAATGAGTTTCTCACAGAAGAATTTCAAGCTTCTGATTTGGTCTTGCAGTTATAGTACTAATATGCCTTGTTCATTTAAATTTCAGGATGTTGACAGTGGGATATTCAGCAATTGAATGTCGAGGGGAAATGGTTGATTCTCACTTGCAGGAGGTGGTAATTGTTTGACACTTGTTTGATGTGAATGTTCGATTGCCATTGTACAGTTGCATTTAAAATCATAAGACTAAATTCAGAAGATATATATGATGCTTTAGGAAATGCTGGTAAAGATAAGATTTTATAATGTTACAATTGAGGAGCGCTCGGTATTCAGATTAAGCAGGAAGATAGCCAGGTAGTGAAAATAGAACTGGAGTCTAATCTTCATGCACTTGTAAGCTATTATTTACAGAGCCTTTGTAAACATGCATCTCCACACTCAACAACCACAGTTTCAATCTGTCTTTATAAATAGGAGTGCAAGTGTATCCCTGATTAATTCCCATCACCCGAATATAATTAAATACTCAATTAATTTTATTCCTTCGTGGATGTCAGTAATTTTGACTAGACAGCATTTATCGTTCATCCATAATTGTCCTGGGAACGATAGTGCTCAGCTGCCTTCTTGAACTGCTGCAGTTATTCGGTATAAGTGCAGTGCTGTTAGGGAGGGAGTGCCAAGATTCTGACCCAGCAACACTGAAGGACAGTGATATATTCTCAAATCAGGATGGTGTGTGACATGGAGGGCAACATGCAGCTGGTAGTGTTCCCATGTATCTGCTGCCCTTGTCCGTCTCGATGGTAGATTCATGCATTTGGAAGGTGCTACCGCAGGAGCGTCTGTGATGGTACACACTACTGTCACTGTGCAGCAATGAAGGGGGGAGCGAATGTTGAATGTTTTAAATGAGATGCCAGTAAAGTGACCCTCCTTGACCTAATGGTGTCAAAGTTTTTGAGTGTTGTCAGAACTCAAGGCAGGTAGAGAGTACTCCATCACACTCCAGACTTGTGTCGAAGAGTATGATGCTGGAAAAGCACAGCCGGTCAGGCAGCATCCGAGGGGCAGGAGAATCCCCGTTTCGGGCTGTTCCAACCTTTCTACTTGGCACCGCTCTCTTGAACTTTCCTACTGTCCATCTTCCTTCCCAACTATCGACTTCACCCTCCTCTCCGACTTATCACTTTCACCCCCACCTTCATCTACCTATCACTTTCCCAGCTACCTTGCCACCCCCATCACATTTATCTCTCAGCCCACTTGGCCCACAAGCCTCATTCCTGATGAAGGCCTTATGCCTAAAACGTCGACTCTCCTTGGATGCTGCCTGACCTGCTGTGCTTTTCCAGCACCACACACTTTGACTATGATCTCCAGCATCTACAGTCATCACTCAAGACTTGTGCCTTGTAGGTGGTGGAAAGGCATTGAGAAGTCAGGAGGCGGATTACTCACTGAAGAATTCTCAGGTTCTGACCTGCTCTTATAGCCACAGTTTTTATATGACTTCTGTTCAGTAATAACTGAGCATGTTCATACCTGGGGGTTCAGCAAGAGTAATAACATTGAAAGACAAGAAGGGATAATTAGATTCTCTCTTGTTTGAGATGGTCACTGTTTGGAACAATTAACAGAGAGGAGAGAGACAATTTGGAGTTGTTTCTAACAATGTGTAATATTATGTTAGTTGAAAGATTTGTTCTCCTTGGAGCACATTACCCATGGTTTCTCTTTTTCCCTTCAACAGAATCTTCACAGGGGTTCTGCCTGTTTTTAATTAGTTTCTGTTTGGCAGAGGTAACTATAAAACCTATAATCTTCTGAATTGAATATGCCCCAGGCTGGATTTGCATCAGCATTTTTTTGTTGATATTAAAATTGGGTTTACAATAAATGAATGAGCTGCAGTCTATCTGTGGTAGGGTGAAGGAGTGCACAAAGCCAGATTGGGGAGTAGCTGTGTCTATGTGGAAATGTAAGCAAAACAGAAATGGCAAATGTCTAGAGAACTGAAAGAACAACAACCAACAAAACAAGATTACCAACTCTCCTTAGCGAATACAGATGGAAACCACTAGCAACTGGGGCTTACCAGTGGAAATCAGTGGGGCTTAAAGAGGAGGAAAACAAGACAAACTTGCACAATGGAATGATGGGTCACTAATGAGCATAAAATTTAAGAAATGTATGGATCCATAAAGAATTAATCAGTAATATCTACAAATTATCTTCACTAGATTGAAAATTTGAAACACAAATGAAATTTCCCGTGCCACATGCTGGACAGAAGGTGAAACTGCAGCAGGTGAAGCATTTTGATCAGAATTCAGAGATATACTCATTCAATTAATCACACAGGATTAAAATCTGGGCTGCCGTGGGATTTCAAATCCCACTGTGATAAATTGTGAAATTGAATCCAATAAAATCTAATGACTTATGGAATGAAAAGACCATGAAAACTGCAGCAGATTCGTTAATGATAATCAAGAGTAGAACTCATCATGCCTGTTCCTCCATATCATAAAACCTTGTATAATCAGCTAACTCTATAAACCTCCCTTTGCTCCTTGATCTCTTCGGTTCAGAAAAGCCTACCAATCTCACTGTCAATATTAACAACTAGCTCGTTGTGGAGAAGGTTCCAAACTCCTAGAAGCCTCTACATTGAGAAGTCTATTCCAATTTCACTCCTGAAAGTTTTGTTTTTAACACTTCAGCAATGCTCCTAGTCTTCCACCTCCCATCCAATGGAAATAGTTTCTCTCAATGTAATCTATCTGTTCCCCTTAATGTCTTGAAGATTTCAACCAAATCTCCTTTAACCTTTTCAATTGTCCAGAATTGATTTGTTTAATTTATCTGTGGGGAAATGGTTGCAGAGTGGAGCTTCAATACTATTCAATGGACCAGAGTTCAGGGGCACAGATTAATGCTTGAAGGACATGGGTTCAAATCTCAACACAGTAGGTGGAATTTAAATTCAATCAGTAATTCTAGAATATAATGTGGGTGATTCTATCATTGATTACATAGAACATACAGCAGCAAGGAACAGGAACAGACCCTTCAGCCCACCAGGTCTGTGCTGACCATGATGTTATTCTGAACTAATTTCATCTGCCAGTACATGTCCATATCCCTCTATTCCCTGACTTTTCATGTGTTTGTCTAAATGGCTCTTAAACTTTGCCAACATATCTGCTTCTACCACCTCCTCTGGTCAGATGATCCAGACACCTACTACCTTCTGCATAAAAAAAACTTTCTTTGTACATTTTCTTTAAACTTTCCCTCTCTCACCTTAAACCTATGCCTCTTAGTATGTAATATTTCCTCTCTGGGAAAAAGACTCTGACTATCAACACCTCATAATTTCATGCACTTCTATCAGGCCGCTCCTCAGCCTCCGACACTCCAGCGAAAACAACTCAGGCTTGTCCATCCGCTCCTTCTAGTTAATACACGGCAATCCGGGCAATATCCTGGTAAACCTCTTCTGCACTTTCTGCAAAGCCTCCACATCTTTCCGACTGTATAGATCCCCAAAACGTTGCCTGGGTCTTTGGATTAATAGTCTGGCGATAACACCGCTAAGGCCACCACCTAACCATAAACCCTTCCAAGTGGCGCTTGCAAAGCTCCCTATGAGGAGATTGGTGTCCCTCCTGTAACCCTCCTTGTATAGGTCTCATCTATCCTGGAATAGATCCCAAAGATTCAAAGAAACCCTCCCTCCTACACTAGCTCTTTAGCCACTCATTCATCTGCATTATCTCCCCACTTCTGGCCTTATTAGCACATGGCAGAGAGAGTAATCACACCATCCTGGAGACTTGCTCATGGTCAGTGAAATACTTATCTGTGCCCCTGACTATAGAGTCCCCTCTCACCACTGCTTGTCTATACTTTGACCATCTCTGCTATACAACAGTGCTAGTCATGGTGCCATTCATCTGCTGCTGCTGCTGCCCCCTGAGAGGCCATTCCTCCCAACAATACCCAACATGATATTCCTATTTGAGATAGGAATGGCCACAGGCAATGTCTGTCCACAATTACTCCTTTTTCTGGTGGTCACTGAACTCTCCTCTGGCTGTGTAACCCTTCCTGGTGTTGTGACCAGTTTGCTAAACATGCTATCCACAACATTCCCAGCCTCATGGCTGCTCCATAGTGAGTTCAGCTCCAGGTGGTCCGTGTGGCATATCAGGAGCTGCAGCTGAACACACTTCCTGCAAATGGAGTTGCCACGGAGACTGGAAGTATCCCTGATTGCCCACATATTGCAGGAGGAGCATTCCACAGGCCTGGATTCACCTGCCATTGTGAACTTTATCAACCATAACCAACACACGATGAACCAATTCTACATCCTTACCCACTACTCACCAAAACCAGATTTCTCACTCTCACTGTCCATTCCTAACAAACTACAATGATAAGAGTAAATACTTTATACTCTGTCTCCCTCCTGACATGACTCGCAGTCTCTAAACCTGGTTTCTGAGCAGCCAAGACTATGTCACTTTGAGTCATGACATCACCTCTGGAGTTCTGAATCTGGATTCAACTCCAGTCACACTGTGATCCTCCGGTTGTCCTCAGTCCCACTCTGACTGACCTCAGTCCCACTCAAACAGTCCTTAGTCCTGCTCCAAATGTCCACAGTCACTGAGTCATGCAGCATGCAAACAGACTCTTCCGTCCAACTAGTCCATGTCAAACATAATCCCACACTAAACTAGTCCCACCTGCCTGCTCCTGGCCCATTTCCCTCCAAACCTTTCCTATTCTTGTACTTATCCAAATGTTTTTTAAACCTTGTCACTGTACCCACATCCATCAGTTCCTCAGGAAGTTCATTCCACACATGAACCACCTTCTGTGTAAAAGATTTGTTCCCATGTCTTTTTAAAATCTCTTTCCTCTCACCTTAAAAATATGTCCCTAATCTTGGAATCTCTGAAGAGGATTTGGACAGGCTCAGTGAGTGGGCAAGAAGATGGCAGGTGGAATTTAATGTGGGAAAATGTGAGGTTATCCACTTTGCTCAGATGTGCACAGTATTTCGAGAGGCTGTAAATTGGAGAGAACAAAGGGACTGAGGTGTCAGAGTCAATAGTTTGCTAATGACTAACTTTCAGCTGGAGTAAGCTATCAGGAAGACTATCACAAGAGGATTTAGGTCTAGGAGAGTGAAGCCTTGATTCAGTTGTATCGGAACTCAATTAGACCACACCTCTTGCTCAGTCCTCACCCCGACTCTGACTGACGATAGTCCCACTCTGAATGACCCCAGTCCCAATTTGACTGACATCAATCCAGGCCCAGCTCATCACGTATTTATCCATAGCTCCTGCCACAGTCAACCTCTATGTTTGCTCTGCTGTGGTGTGCTGCGATGTATTGTGTTGTGGGTGCTGTCACTCTGACTGACCTTAGTCACGTTCACTAAAAGCCTTCTCTTCTCTCTTTTTGAGCGGAAGTAAGGCCATTTGGCCCATCGAGTCCACTCCGGCATTCAATCATGGCTGATGGGCATTTCAACTCCATTTACCCACATTCTCCCCGTAGCCCTTAATTCCTTGAGAGAATGAACTTTGCCCATCTCACCCAGTCTGGCCTGCACATAAGTTTCCACATCCACAATAATGTAGTGGTGACTTAATCGCCCTCTGAGCGAATCAATCTGTTCAAGGGAATCAGGACTATGCAACAAATGTTAGACTTAGTGGTGCTGACTGTATTTCATGAAAGAACAAGGAGGAGAAACCCCTTGAAGTCCTGCATTGCACTCTTTCAAGGCCAGTATATCCTTCCTAAGTTGGAGTGCTCAGATGACTCACAGTCCTGTAGCTGTGTTCAAACCAGAGCTTTTTACACTGAAGCACAGCTTCTATCTCCTTGTATTCTGCTCCTTAGGATACAAAGGCTAGCACTCGATTAGTTTTTTTTATCATTTCCTGCATCAGTTCATGACATTTAATGATCTCAAGACCAACACTGTTTCCAAATTATCTCATTTGAAAAGCAGTTTGGTCAGAGTGGATGGTCCACAGGTCAGAAACATCACAAACCCCCAATAAGTCAGAAACTCTACAGCATGGATTGAGACTGTTCAGCATGTCATGCCATTTGAAGGTCTTAGGCAATATGCCTGGCTTCCTTGATTTTATTTTGTTGCCCTACAACTGTTTTTTCCCCCGTCAAGTATACATGTCATTTCCTTTTTGAAAATTGCCAGTCATTTTGGTTCCTCCACATTCTCTATAATGGATGTTCATGGATGCAAACTCTCTGGGTGGTGTTCCATAAGTTGTCAAATACTCAGTGGAAGCTCAGAACAAAACCTTTTTGCCTATAAACACATTGCTGACATTGACGAATGCTGCTGAGCAGTCTTGCTGCTATTCCTTTGCATTGACCTAATGTGTCTGCTCTCTTAAAATAGATGAGTATAGAGCTCAAGACAGAAATACTGTAAATTAGATCGAGAATCTGTAGATTAGAATATCAATAAAGCAAATTAATGAAAGGACATCTTAAAAGACTTATGCGGCTCGAAGTGTAAGTATTTGCTTGTTCTGTGGTATTGTACTTATTCAAGGTGCCCAATCTTTCACACTGTTTTGATTTCTATTCATGTGGTCTGAGCTTTATTCAAGCTTGGCTTTTTAATCAAACACTAAGGCCTTGAAATCCCAGTTTCTGTGCTTCACTGCCAAAAGTGCAGCTCCTGTCTTTTCTACAGCTCTGATATAATTTCTGTTTTCTCAGAAGAACACATGAAATAGAAGCCGGATTAGACAATACAGCTCCCCTCACCACCCCCCCCCCCCCCCCCACCCCCCACCCCCCCAAGCATCCTTCATCATTCAGCTCCTGGCTGATCTACCACAATTCCATTTTCTCATCATCTCCCCAAACCTCTTGATTCCTTTCATGTTCAAGAACCTGTTGACCTAATATCTGCATCTTCTTATCAATCGTGCATCCACAAGCCCTTTGGGTGACAGAAGTTCAAAGAGTCACAATCCCTCAAAGTGGAGAAATTTCTCCTCATCTCAGTTCAAAATGGCTGACCCTTTCTCCTGACATTATGATCTCTGGTTCTAGACTCTCAGCATCTGTCTGCTCATTAGAATTTTGAAGGGGAGGGGTGGATTCAGCTTCCCATCACATACTCTCTTCCGAAATTACAGCTTTCAGGGTTAGTCAGAAGCAAAATTGTTGAGAATTCAGTGGGCATCACAATCCATGGGACAATGTGGGGAGTCCCTGAGTTTACTGAGAGACTGGATCTCTATCTTGCAGTATGAAAATGCACTGACCTGTTTGAAATCATGTTCAGATATTAACTTTGTGGTGGTACTGAAATATAAACTAGTACAGTGACATTCCTCTGATTCATGCAAAATCTTGCAAAATTTCGGACTGCAGTTAAATAGGGAGGAATGCCAACAAAATGACAACCTTTAAACCTTCCCCAAACCCCAGAGAAATCCACTGCATTTATGTCCTTTACAACCATTGTGGTTTCTTTATGTAGATTAGAATCCCTACAGTATGGAAACAGGTCCTTCAGCCCAACAAGTCCACACCGACCCTCTGAAGAGTAACTCACCCAGATCCATTCCCCTACCCTAGATTTTCCCCTGACGAACACATCTAACATTATGGACAAACCTGACCAGCACATCTTTGAATTGTGGGAGGAAACTAGAGCACCCGGAGGAAATCCACGCAGACACGGGCAGAATGTGCAAACTCCACACAGACAGTTGCCCAGGGCTGGAATCGAACCCGGGTCCCTGGTGCTGTGAGGCAGCAGTGCTAACCACTGAACTATCATGCCACCCGGCAAATTCATCTGCTGCCCACATTCCAACGGTATAGTACAGGTAAATGGAGTTGGAATAGCTTTTTTGTTGAGAAATACTATTTCCATTGCTTCGCATTTTAGTTAATATTACACCTCTTCTGCATAGTCATATAGTGATGGTTGATTAATTTAATTCTTGTAAGGTTTTTCTTGTAACAGAAGTAAGCAGAAAGATCAGCTCCATGGGCTGACTATGATTTGTTATTTCAGCCTTTCAACACCACATAGATTCCTGTATTTAATTGGGTCCTCAATATGAGCTTATATACGAGCGGGAGGCGTGATAAATCTTGCTGCTGTATGAGGTTTGGCGTTGCGGCTTTGTAATGCTTTGTCTTGCCTGCTTTCATACAAGAGTCATAGCTGTTCCCTCTGCATCAACTACAGGCAGAGCCACCACTAGTGCTGACACAACCCTGCTAATGTGCAAGAAAGATTGAGAGAGTTCATTTACTGCATGCTGGCCAAGACAGACCCACAAGAGGCAGAAATCGTAAAGTAATGACCCAAATAAAGACAAGGCAGAGCTTTCAGAGATTATTGAGGGGCATTCAGGGCCATGCTTGCAGCAGAGTACAATGAAGTCGGAGGAGAATTCCAGGGATTAGGCTCAGGGTTAGGAAAGGCACAATATTTGCAAGCAGAGAAAGTAAGGAGTGTTGTGAATGAATGGCAGGATTAGGAGATAGGAACTAGAATGGCTTTAGGAGGGCCAAGGGGAGAAAGGAATATCCCCATCTTCTGATTACCCTACAACAGGTTAGCTTCTTAAACCCCTACAATACATTCACCAGACATGCAGCAGAAACCTAGTTTTCACCTCTATAACACTTCATTTCATGTTATGAAGATGGAACGTGACCAGTTCAGTGAAATTAGCCAGCTGTAGAGGACAATTTCATCTCCATTCATTAGGTAACAACAGAATAGTATTATTATGAAACAGGAGCACTGCACTTTCTATCTTCGAGCTGATACTGCCCAGGTTTCTGGCAGTTTGACCTGACAATTAAAAGGGTAGTCCATGTGCAAAGTAGAAACAGAAATGAGACTTATTAATCAATGTATGCTGGAGATAGCAATAGGAATAATGCTATTTTGGCCGACTAGAAGGTGCAATGTATACTGTGTTCCAGCTACATTCAGATAATTGACAGGGAGTGATCCAACCAGAGACCCTCAAAAGGGGCTGCTCTAGGTCCCTCATAAAGTGTTTAAGAATCAGTTCATAGAGTCATAGTGATGTACAGCATGGAAACAGACCCTTTGGTCCAACCCTTTGGTCCAACAGACCCTTTGGTCCATGCCGACCAGATATCCCAACCCAATCTAGTCCCACCTGCCAGCACCCGGTCCATATCCCTCCAAACCCTTCCTATTCATATACCCATCCAGATGCCTCTTAAATGTTGTCATTGTACTAGCTTCCACCATTTCCTATTAAACCTTTAAGAAAGTGTTTCCTACAGTATCAGGAAAGCATCAATGTCACTTTTCCTTAAGATGCTTTCCCTGAGACAGTTTTCCTTCCCATTTGGCTAGGAAGTCGCTTCAAAAACATTTGCCAATGAAATGTGAATAAATCAAGGAATGTTGTCAGCACAAAGAAGACTATTCCCCCTGATGTGTTCACGCTGCCTTCCTGGGTGAGCAACTCAGCAGGTCCCATTTCACTGCCTTTTTCCCGCACTCCTGCTCATTTTTCTAACTTGATTATAATCACCGAGTATGCAGTACTTTCAGGCAAAGGTCGCCTGACCAATTTATGAACATAAATTTGGAGTGTCGTTGGTGATGGCCTTACTGGACAAGTCAGATTCAAGAATGAAACTTGGCTTGAGAGACTGTGTTGTTTTAGTTGGTTAATACAGTCATTAATTACTGAACCATATCCACGTGAAGATGCTGGTTTTCTTTAAAAACTGAACATACATTTATTACAGAAAAGAAGAAGGAAATAAACGAACTGATATACAAACGGGAGCCAGTTTAGAAAGATCTTAACAAAAAAGCAAAACGAAGTTTCAACCTGTTACCCAACAACTGTTAAAGAGACCCAAGACTAAAGAAATAATACTTCTAAGTAAATCTTTAAATGTGTGCTTAACTGATTGCTTCCAGTTTCTTTCCTAAGGGACAATTTTCTGATTTCTTTCCAGGTTTGAAGGATAAACTTTATGTCATTCGAGGCGCCTAAACTTTCTCAGTTCTAACAACTTGAAGACTCCATTCAAGCTCCCTTGGTTTGGAAGTTCCAAAGATTAGAAAATACTGATTCCCCTGAGCTGACCTTTACTCTTGTTTCTTCCGAACTTCACAATGATTCATCTGCTATGGTCAAGAGAACTAATGGATATATTTTGTTTGTGTTGTCTGTCATAAACTCAACAGTATAAACATTTTATTCATTAAGCAGCAAGAGTTCTGTCAGGCACGTGATTGTAGTCGCATGTTTCCTTCGCAATTATGTTGTTAGGTCATTGTTCCAGAATTACTTTCTGAGCTTTCGAAAGAAACATATTCATGGAACTGATTAAAATCTCTTTGCCTCTATTTTAAAATTCAACTTTCAAAAGTAATTATATATACTGTTTGTCACAAAACCATATTAGTTTTGAACATAACCAGAAAGAACAGGGCAACAGTCTTTGCTCTCTCTGTCTCTAAACCTGTCTCATTTAGGTTTGTGAGTTGAAAAACCGATGAAAAATTTCATCACTGCAAATGAAGAGTTATTCAAAAGGAAGTCAGAATCATCACCATTGTCGATCTCGCTATCTCTTAAAAAAAAACCCAAAAACCGCGGAGACTGGAAATCAGAAGCAAAATCAGAAATTGCTGGTAAAGCTCAGCAAGTCTGGCAGCATCAGTGGGGTGAAATCAGAGTTAATGCTTTGGGTCTGCTGACACCTTTTCAGGACCTATCTATCTCTGTCTTAAATATGCTTGAAAACTTAGCCACCATTACCTTCGCCGAGATTAACCCCTCTCTGACTGAAGAAATTCCTTCTCATCTCAGTTCTAAAGGAATGTTCCTTGAAACTGAGGCTGTGCTGTTGTGTCCTAGTCTCTCCTACTAGTGGAAACATTTTATCTATGTCCACTCTATCCAGGCAACTCAATATTCTACAAGTTTCAATCAGATCCATCCTCATCTTTTTAAACTCCATCAAGTACAGACTCAGAGTCCTCAACCATTTTTTATATTACAAACCCTTCATCCCTGGGATCATTCTTGTATACCTCCTCCTGGCCATCCCCATCCCCAGCAAATCCTTTTTTAGACATGGGGCCCAAAACTGTTCATAATATTCTAAATGCAGTCTGACTAGAGCCTGACAGTCTCAGCAGTACATTTCTGCTCCTGCATTCTAGCCATCTTGAAATGAATGCTAACATTACATTTGTCTTCCTAACTGTGCCAACTCAGCCTGCATGTTAACTTAAAAGAATCCTGAATTAGGATTACCGAGTCCCCTCGGATTTCTGAGCCTTTCCCCATTTAGAAAACGACCTATGCCTCTATTCCTCCTACCAAAATGAATAACCTTACACTTTCCAACATTGTATTCCAGTTCTGCTTCCTCAACACTACCTGTCTCTCCATCTATCTTTGTGTCATCTACAAACTTAGCAACAATACCCTCAGTTCCTTCATCCAGTTTGTTAATATATAATGTGAGTAGTTAAAGTCCTACCATTGTCTCCTGTGGAACTCTACTAATCACCAGCTGCCATCCTGAAAAAGAGCCCTTTAACCACACTCTCTGCCTTCTGCCAGTCAGCCAATCATTTAACCATGCCAGTAGTTTGCCCCTAACACCCTGAGCTCTTATCTTAATCAATAGCTTCCTGTGCAGCACCTTGTCAAAGGCATTCTGGAAACCTAAATAGATCATGTACATTGGCTTTCCATTATCTGACCTGCTCTTGCAAGTACTTCGCAATCTCATCATTAATAATGAATGCTAAAGTCTTACCAATGACTGAGGTCAGGCTAACCAGTCTATAGTTTCCAATTTCTGCCAACCTCTCATCTAAAACATCATTTTCCAGTCCTCTGTGACTCTATCTGACTCCATTGATTCCTGAGAGATCACCACCAATGACTCTACAATCTCTTCAGATATCTCCTTAAGAACCCTGGGATGTAGTCTATCTGGTTTGGATGATTTATCCACCTTTAAACCTTTCAGCTTCCCCAACACCTTCTCCTTAGTGATGTCCACAGGATGAGGGAGACAACATAAGCTAGTTGTTATACTTGATTAAGCGACATAGTTTAAGTACAGAAAGCCATTGTATTCATACCAAATGCACATACATTGCCAGAACTGTTTGTTGTTGAAGGCCACGCAGTTCTGCAAAACTATCAGGTTAATGTCAAGAGTAGCTCCATACTACCACCATGAGCTCTCAGTAAGGATGGAATTTTGAGAGTGGATGGTGAGAAAATAACTTGTGTATATTTGTTCTGATGAACCTACATGTCATAGACAGGCTACTACATATTTCTGTCTTCTTCCTTTTGCACTGAGTACAAATCAGAGAATTTTCCCAAAATTCTCCCTACAATAATCTTTCAATCAAAGAATGCACTTACGGTTGTTATCCAAAATCTCACACCACACATCCTCCCTAACCCATCCCATACCTTTCAATAATCCTCACGGGTTAGAGCAAGCTGCCTATTTATAATCTATTGGCACCAGCCACAAGAGGTATCCACAGATGAATCTTCTGTTCAACTTTGTGTTCCTTTTTTCAGTACATGGCTGTTGCAAACTAATTTTGTCTTAAGTGACAAATAATCCGATGTAATATGCTGTTGCATTTAAGTTATTTATTTGATACTTAAACACAGTTAAACATTACTTTGGCAATGGATATGGCTCAGGAGGTTTTAAAAAATGAGGAAGACGAGTTTGAAATGGGAATTTCAAAATAAACCTACAGGTTAAAAATACCCCCTTCTTGATCATTGCTTTAAATGTAGATAAAATTCTCTCAGTTGGGAGTAAAAGGTCAAGAGAATGGGACAGGTATGCAACCAGCGACGGTTATGAAAAATATGGTTCTGAAACACTGATAAGTTGATCAATTTGAAATTCTGTTCAGTGTTGCATAATTAGAGTCTGTGGTGTGGGTTATACATATGAGTTTCTGGATTAGTGGTGCTGGAAGAGCACAGCAATTCAGGCAGCATCCGAGGACAGGCAAAATCGACGTTTCGGGCAAAAGCCCTTCATCAGGAATAAAGGCAGAGAGCCTGAAGCATGGAGAGATAAGCTAGAGGAGGGTAGGGGTGGGGAGAGAGT
>NC_057718.1:23486262-23512718 GCF_004010195.1 Chiloscyllium plagiosum | reverse complement strand
GATGGTTTGGTTTATGCGAAGGTTGGTAGGGTGGGAGGTGAGCACCAGGGGCGTTCTGTCCTTGTTGCGGTTGGAGGGGTTGGGTCTGAGGGCGGAGGTGCGGGATGTGGATGAGATGCGTTGGAGGGCATCTTTAACCACGTGGGAAGGGAAATTGCGGTCTCTAAAGAAGGAGGCCATCTGGTGTGTTCTATGGTGGGAGCAGATACGGCGGAGGCGGACGAATTGGGAATACGGGATGGCATTTTTGCAAGAGGTAGGGTGGGAAGACTCCCCACCCCCACCCTCCTCTAGCTTATCTCTCCATGCTTCAGGCTCTCTGCCTTTATTCCTGATGAAGGGCTTTTGCCCGAAACGTCGATTTTGCCTGTCCTCGGATGCTGCCTGAATTGCTGTGCTCTTCCAGCACCACTAATCCAGAATCTGGTTTCCAGCATCTGCAGTCATTGTTTTTACCTTATACATATGAGTGCCATTTAAAGAGCTGCACATTACCAACAAAAACACTAGCTGTCTAATGTGCTTCTTTTCACTTCTACCTTCTCTGGACAAAAAGAACCAGAAATGACATCACCCACCTTAAGAAACCAAGACCTACAAATAGAGAGGTGGGACATACCACCAGCACTTCACCAGAGAGTCTCACTGATGAGGTTACCTTGTATGGTGACGAAACATCTGAAAACAAATCTTCTAGCTCAGCGAGCTAACTTACATACTTATCATCAACCTGAACTACAAATCTTCTCATGAAAAGAAATCTTCTCCTTTTAAAACATTTTGTGACTAAAAATGGGATTGATAGCTGACTGAATTGTGTCCATTTGGTCTGAGTTTGCTCTGTGAATTCCACTGTTTTAAAATTGTATGTCCATATACTTTATGAAGGAACAAGAATATCTCAATCAACGACAATGCATTCAAAATCTCCTTCCACTATCAGAAAACTCCATTTCTTAACCTTTGATTGGCACTGACCTGTATTGAGGTTTTCAAGCTGAAATTTTCCAAATGCATCTATTTAGCTGGACCTAGAAGAAAAATAATACATTACAGATCACACAAAGGAATTATTCTGCATCATATTTAACGCTCAGCCTGAGTAAGCTGATTGTCACATGTCTTACTGCAACATAATGACTCTGTGATGCCATAACCTGGACAGTTTAAGCAAGACCAATGAGTAATGTCAGAACCACGAGAAAAACAGTAGACTTCCCTGATTTATTTTGTGTTGCTATGGATATTGCTAAGTAACTTTCATTTGCTGAGACATGGACTATTTTCAAAGCCTTCATGCAATGAGCATGCTTGCTCACATCATCTGAGCTGCCTCAATGGGAGAAGTTGGCTTATCTTGAGTTCTTGTAGACATAATCACAGACATTCTGTCACGGTAAAAAGGATCCACAAGAGAAGGTGAAATGATTGAAAAACCTCTTAAAAACCTCACCAAAGCTTTGTCATTAATCAGCAAATGAAAGCCTCAAACTTCAAGAGACAAATGACTACATCAAATTTATGTTATTTTTGTAAGTGATCACTCAAATTAGGGTGGAATGCGGTGACTTAGATGTCAATCAGATTTCAGGCTTTTGTGTGAAGGTTCAAATCATTGTGGCAACATTTGAAAATTAATGCACATGGATGAACAAAACATCACAGAGGAGATCATTCAGTACCTCATCGCTGTGCTGATCAAAAATGAGAGTGATTCCATCTAATCCCATTTTCCAGCTCTTGGCCAATCATTCTGTAGATTACTGAAACTCAATCGCATATTCAAGTGTCTTTTTTGAAAAAAAATAAAATGAGGGTTTCTGCCTCTGCTTTACTTATTTTGTGCATCATGCACTCATAACGCTGAGAGATGCCAGAGCTAGGATATAGTGAAACTCGCATATTCAAGTGTCTTTTTTGAAAAAAAAAAAGAGGGTTTCTGCCTCTGCTTTACTTATTTTGTGCATCATGCACTCATAACGCTGAGAGATGCCAGAGCTAGGATATAGTGAAACAGTCCAACCTTGGGTAATGCCGCTGCTGACTCTCAAGCTGACTCCAGCACAGTTAGCTCGAGGTCAAAGCCTGGTCTTTGCTTCTTTGTGGCACTAGGACATTGACTGCACCAATCTGTGATGTGCTTCTATTTCCAATGGCAAGCTTTGTGCTAAGGACACATAAGGACCATGAACTATGCAGCAACTTCTTTTTAAACAAATAAACACTTACAGCAGAGCACACAGTCAACTCTTAATGTGCCGCAGTAGCTTGGCACCAATGTACAAACACAAAAAGCACTGGTAAAGCTGGCCCTAGTTAAACCTTAACAGTAATCATTTCCATCTTGCCTTATAATTCATTTTTGCATTCCATACTCAAACTCAAATGTGGCTGTAAAATCCCTATTCCATCACCTTCTGTAAACAGGTTTCACAGTTACTGACCTCATGTAACCCAAAGAAGGAATATTAAAACCACTAGCTTCGAGTAATGCCTAATGCTTTTGTTGATCACTGAAGCCAAATGATTTTGAGGCTTCTGTTTTTAACAAGGAAAAGAAACACTCATCAATGAATGAATTTATCCTTCATGTCCAGTTTGTCTCATATTGCCGGAAGCATAATAACATGCTTGGTAAGCTTGAACAGGTAGGGCTTAATATTCTTAAGTGTTACATCACTCCTCGTGCTTCATTGTTTGTAAACATAAACAGAAGTTGCCAGAAAAGTTCAGCAGGTCTGGCAGCATCTGTGAAGAGAAATCTGAGTTAATGTTTCGGATCCATTGATCCTTCCTCAGAATTGTTCTGACCCATTCTGAGGAAGGGTTACTAGACCTGAAACATTAACTCTGATTTCTCT
This sequence comes from Chiloscyllium plagiosum, assembly GCF_004010195.1. Classification (NCBI taxonomy): domain Eukaryota; kingdom Metazoa; phylum Chordata; class Chondrichthyes; order Orectolobiformes; family Hemiscylliidae; genus Chiloscyllium; species Chiloscyllium plagiosum. The sequence goes on along the minus strand of NC_057718.1, from coordinate 23,509,857 downwards.
CCATAGATGCTACCAGACCTGCTGAACTTTTCCAGCAATTTCTGTTTCTGTTTGTGATTTCCAGCATCCGCAGTTCTTTTGGTTTTTATTTCATTGTTTGTAAATGTCACTTTGTTAGAACAATTACAGTCGCTTTGAGCAGGTTAAGTGCCACATTTCTAACCATTTAAGGATTTTGGTGAAGTTTACATCAAGCTTTTTAATTTGAAGTTAGGACAACAGTTCATGCTGGACACACTAAGTTGCCTTTCCTTTCAGCTGTGCACAATATTGAAAACATCCATGTACGTATTCTGGGCATGGTTACTGGGCTTCTAAGTTATTTTCTAATCAACCTGCTCAGAGATGTTAGGACACACCTCCAGAGTAGGTGGGACTTAAACCCAGGCCTCCTGGCTCAGAGGTAAGGACATTGCACTCCTCACTGAGCTGTGAACAACTTGATGCTGAATTGCCTACAATTGTGACAAATACAAAGTCCTGTTATATATTGAAGTTTTACAAACTGTCTAATAATAATAATAAAGTTGCAATTACTTAGGTCTTTATTCAATATTAATCTGCTTCATGGATGTAATAAAGGCCGGTACTGAGGGAAAAAAATGGATGAGTTATGGGGGCTTGTGGAAATAAGATAGGTGAACAAAAACTTGAAATAAAGGGGTCCTTCCAAGAGTGTTTTGAAAGAAAATAATGTAAGGAAGTGATAAGGGTTAGATTGAAATTTAGGGAGGACATTCCATAAAGTGAGGAATGATAGACAACTTTAGGGTATTAGTGAAATAGATCTTCCAGAGTTGGAGTCAGAAACTACAAGGATAGGGAGAGAATCAGAGCACAGAGAGAATTAAACTTGAGAGTTTAAGATTGGAGGCAACTAATGACCAGGATCAATGTGGACTCAGGGTCTAGGTGAACACTCTGATATAGCTTGGGACTGTAGACAAGGACAGATGATGTGAGTTCAGAATTTTGTTGTAGGGCTGTAAAGGTTATGGAAGTGCAAAAAATAATGGCCTTGTTCTCACAGGATTTAGCTTGAAAAAAGTTCAGATTCATCCAGAAGTGGATAAGCTATCTGATAGAGATTGTGAAGAATTTGAGTTGGCTGTTGGCAGTATAACTGCAAAGGCTAATCACAAAATGGTGCATCAGGTCACCAAAGGTAATACGCGGGTGAAAGAGAGGAGGAGGAGGAGACAAAAACAGATCCTTCATGGAGATAGCTCTGGTGAACAGGAAAGGGATGGAGATGTTTGGTTAATTATATGGGTTAGGGTGGAACCAAGAAAATGACATTCCCTGGAAGTGACCTACAAGAGGGGAGATATTGGAGGAAGACTAGGAGATTGATTTCCTCCAGACAGCTGAGTAGTCAGGAAGGCAGGGAGTATCACACACAACCTTCTTTCTGACTTTGGTGAGAGATGTGTTGCTGCTGTGGAAGGGGTAGAAGCCGACGACAATCGCACCTAGATCAACTAATATAACAAATTCAATACTAAATGTGAATGGTTTGGTATTAACACCAATCAAAATGATTTCCCGCTTGATTAGAATAGAAGAAACTGGTTATTGTTGAAGATTAAATTAACCCTATTTAGGAACATTAAGAGCAGCAAATCACTCAGGAAGCAGAGAATGCTCATTTACAATATAGGTAGCTGCATGACTCTACACCCTCAGTGTATTAATAACAGGTGGAGGGAAGGTTCACATTGGCTGGGGTTGAAGTGTGGATACCTCTTCATTTAGTGAGAGGCTGCAATTCTAACACTTCGCTCACTTAGTTTTAAGTTGGAAGATATAAAATATAAGCTCTGAGTTTTACATGTCTGCATCCTCACTGCACATTGGAAGCAATCAAGTAAAAATACTTTAGCTGCATCTTGAAATACAGTCAAGCATAAAAATACAGGAAATAATTGAGAGTTATGTTTATATCATGCATTTTCACCACTCAAAAATAGTTCAAGCTACTTCACGTAAGAATCACCACTTGTAAATGTAATGACTGGTGCTATGTTAAGTAGTCATTATTCACAAAGAAACAACAGCAACAAAATCAATGACGAATAAAAGCCCACTCAGAAGGGTCTGAGTGAGGAACATCGGTCAGGAGAAGGACCTATTCAAAATTGTCATCAGTCCTTTACCATCCATCTCAACCATTAGAATTTACTGATTGGAATCCCATACAAATAATGGTAATTATTGACAGCACAATATTCTATCAATTCAACTTAATGCCAGTCTCGTTTATGTATGTAACCACAAAGAGATTCATGAATTCAGAACCTTCTAACTCAGAGAATGGAGCTCTCTCACATGCTCAGAAAGTAGTGTGCTTTCCTTCAAAGATGAGCTTGCCTTTTTCATTGCAATTTTCTCCCACATCATGGACTATTTATTGCACATTTGATCTAAGGATGGCCTCTGCCAGTCTGTCTCTAAAACTAGGCATCAGGAACTGTGAAGGGCACTGCTCCTCCACATTTTCTCCATTTCTCTGTGAGGAAGCCTTTGGATTCAAGGAGGTAAAAACAATGACTGCAGATGCTGGAAACCAGATTCTGGATTAGTGGTGCTGGAAGAGCACAGCAGTTCAGGCAGCATCCAAGGAGCTTCAAAATCGACTTTTCGGGCAAAAGCCCTTCATCAGGAATAAAGGCAGTGAGCCTGTCGTTTATTTCACGACATGGTAATCCTCTTGCAAGGATGCCTGCCTTGAAGAAGTTTTCCTCCTCTCTCTACAAGAATCTCAGGGAGTCCCTCTCCCACTGCAACTCCCAGGTCATTTCCTCTACCCTGAAGCTCTTCAACCATGTTGTGAAACAAACTCGCTACCACAGCCACATTTGCTTTCGGACTTGTCCTACCTGCCTATCTCCTTTTCTACCTATCCACTCCACCCTCTCCTCCCTGACCTATCACCTTCATCCCCTCCCCCACTCACCCATTGTACTCTATGCTACTTTCTCCCCACCCCCACCCTCCTCTAGCTTATCTCTTCACGCTCCAGGCTCACTGCCTTTATTCCTGATGAAGGGCTTTTGCCCGAACGTCGATTTCGAAGCTCCTTGGATGCTGCCTGAACGGCTGTGCTCTTCCAGCACCACTAATCCAGCCTTTTGATTCAGTCAGAGTGGGATGAAATGTACTTCACCGATCCATTATGAATGTAATGATAAATTTCCACAACAGGTAGGACTTGAACTCAGATCTTCTAGCCCAACGATAGGGACATTACCACTGTACCACAGCAATGCAAGCTGTGATTGCTTCCTCATTATTGAGCACGCATGCCCTAGCAACCTGAACTGTTGCTACAACAGCCAGATGGGGGCAGCTGGCCAGTATTTGTCTCCAGTTGCTAGACACCACCAGCAACTGTATTAGCTTTTAGCTATGATTCTTGTCCACGTCTGGTTGTGTACTTAACAAAGACTCTTCTCTTCCCTTTGATTTTGAGCTTTGCAAAATTACAATCATCATTTGAGGCAGTTTTATTTTTAATCAAAAGAAAAGTCTCCAAAGTTCGATTTTCGAATGGATTGAGTTAAATGCTATAAGGTGTATCAGAAAAGAAAATTGGTGAATTAATTGTTTTTGACTCCACCTGACCTGACTGCAACTGAAACATTGTGTCCATAACTTCATTCTCATTGAGTGCTTTACATGATAGATACATGCCCCAGTTTTTTTTTAAGAAAAAACTTTCCAGTGTGGCTTGCAGGTTCAACAAGTTAGTACAAAATGTCAGGCTCACATTAAACCAAATGATTCCAGTGACCACAATTAATAAAGCTGCAATTCACTTGGGGGGGCAAAGACATTTGTACTCTTGGATGCCTTTGAATCCATTGACACTAAATTTTTCTGGCAGTGTAAAGGCAGTCTTAATTAGCAGGGCCAAGTTTCTTCTGACATTTACAAATTAATTAACCCTGGAGAATATGGTGGGGTAAGTAGTTTCATTCTGAAATGTAGGTCAATATCAGGTTTTAATGAAGGATGCTTGCTGTAATTGGTAAGAACACTTCTCTGGTCTCAAAGGAAGGATTGGTCATCTTGCCATGAGTGGAGGGAATAAGCCACACTGACTACCAGATGAGAAGAGCAATGGCAAACAATGGACACAACCTCCTGAGCTGAAGGTACATAACTGGTGAAATCAGATGACATTGAAGCTGCTCTGTTTGATCAATCAGTAAGTTATTATTATCACTTCCAAATAAATTATTCCTTTATGAAACTTGTAACTTATGGTGCTTGAGTGTACTTGTAATGTGTGATCAGCTCCCGAATATTTATTAAAACAATGAGCATATTTTAAAACCAACACTTTGGGTGGAATTCTACCAAGCCCTGAACAACTTGGCTATGACAACAAATTGGGAGAAGTGCATGAGAACTCAAGTGATGTCTAGCTTGACGTCAGGGGCAACCATCTTCTCAGGGATGAATCTTACCTCTTTTCGGTAAAGTTGCTTTGAATTTTTTGGAGGGATTCTCAGTGCAAGGCCTAATGAAATCTTTTGCTGTATGTTATCAAACCTGCCTGATTAACTATCCATCCTGTCTCTATGGCATTCCTTTATCTCCGTTTCTAGCCCCAAATTACTACACATTGTTCCCAAAGCAACACGCCATTCAATCAACGCCTGCCAAAAGACCAACATCCCTGGCACCCATATCATTTCCCAAAAGGCTGCTGAACATCTGGACAACTGTTGGCAAACTGGTGACACCCCTCACTAACAACATAGTGGCACAGCAGGAAGAAAACATAAACAATGTTTCCCAGTGGTTCAGGTGTTGAGACAAGACTCTTGCCATGCAGCATCAAGATGCCAATTAACAGAGATTATAGTTTGTATGTTATCACACTCAGCAGCTGCCAATCATTACTGTGCAGCCTCCTATTGTACTACTCAGGTGCCAAGAGGTTGCTGGGCAATTCCAGCTCACTGATTACTCCTCGTACCAGCCGCACTTGGAGTATTGTGTACAGTTCTGGTCACCACATTATAAGAAGGATGTGGAAGCTTTGGAAAGGGTGGTACTACTCAGGTGCCAAGAGGTTGCTGGGCAATTCCAGCTCACTGATTACTCCTCTGTACCACCATGCAGCCGCACTTGGAGTATTGTGTACAGTTCTGGTCACCACATTATAAGAAGGATGTGGAAGCTTTGGAAAGGGTGCAGAGGAGATTTACTAGGATGTTGCCTGGTATGGAGGGAAGGTCTTACGAGGAAAGGCTGAGGGACTTGAGGCTGTTTTCGTTGGAGAGAAGAAGGTTGAGAGGTGACTTAATAGAGACATATAAGATAATCAGAGCCTTTTTCCAAGTATGGTGACGGCGAGCATGAGGGGACATAGCTTTAAATTGAGAGGTGATAGATATAGGACAGATGTCAGAGGTAGTTTCTTTACTCAGAGTAGTAAGGGTATGGAATGCTTTGCCTGCAACGGTAGTAGATTCGCCAACTTTAAGTGCATTTAAGTCGTCATTGGACAAGCATATGGACGTACATGGAATAGTGTAGGTTAGATGGGCTTCAGATTGGTATGACAGGTCGGCGCAACATCGAGGGCTGAAGAGCCTGTACTGCGCTGTAATGTTCTATGTTCTATGCTGTGCACCCAGTACCAACACCCCAGGGAACCCACCAGAACAGCAGCTGCATGTGCCCCACATCCATGGACATTGGCATCCAACATGTGGCAGATTCTCATGGCACATCTTCATTTAGAGCGAGCCTCTGCTCTATAAAGCTGTACATCGGCGTGCACTGACAACTATCACTGGAATGTTTACAATCATGGAGAGGCATAGAATGGGTCAGGCTGCAACTCAGGCTGCTCATTTGCTGTCTTTGGGGTCTCATCATTTGGAGTTGTTTGGCTAAGGAAGTGCTGGATGTCTTGAAATTAATAAAAGTGGATAAATCATGGAATACAGGGAGAACTAGCCATTTGGATACAGAACTGGCTCAAAAGTAGAAGACAGAGGGTGGTGGTGCAGGCTGTTTTTCAGACTGGAGGCCTGTGACCAGTGGAATGCCACAAGGATCGGTGCTGGATCCTCTACATTTCATCATTTATATAAATGATTTGGATGTGAGCATCAGAGGTACAGTTAGTAAGTTTGCAGATGACACCAAAATTGGAAGTGTAGTGGACAGCAAAGAAGGTTACCTCAGATTACAACTGGATCTTGATCAGATGGGCTAATGGGCTAAGAAGTGGCAGCTGGAGTTTAATTTAGATAAGTGTGAGGCGTTGCATTTTGGAAAAGCAAATCTTAGCAGGACTTATACACTTAATGGTAAGGTCCAAGGGAGTGTCATGCAATTCTGGTCTCCTTCCTATCAGAAAGATGTTGTGAAACTTGAAAAGGTTCAGAAAAGAATTACACGGATGTTGCCTGGGTTGGTGGATTTGAACTATAGGGAGAGGTTGAATAGGCTGGGGCTGTTTTCCCTGGAGTGTTGGAGGCTGAGGGGTGACCTTATAGAGGCTTGTAAAATCATGAGAGGTGTGGATAGGATAAATAGACAAAGTCTTTTCCCTGGGTTGGGGGAGTCCAGAACTAGAGGACATAGGGTTAATGTGCGAGGGGAAAGATATAAAAGAGACCTAAGGGGCATCTTTTTCATGCAGAGGATGTATGGAATGAGCTGCCAGAGGAAGTGACGGAGGCTAGTACAATTGCAACGTTTAGAAGGCCTCTGGGTGGGTATATGAATAGGAAGGGTTTGGAAGGCTATGAGCCAGGTGCTGGCAGGTGGGTCTAGATTGGGTTGGGATATCTGGTCGGCATGGACGGGTTGGACCAAAGAGGCTGTTTCCATGCTGCACATCTCTATGACTCTATGATTATGACTGTCATCATCACTAATGTCTCCTCTGAAAGTTCTCTTCTTTCTCCCGTTCCACATGAGTGCAGTCCCTGGGTCATTGGCCAGGGAGGAGGGAGCCTGTCCTGCAGTAGAGCTCATTGGCTTTGAAGTATTGGTCTTCCAACCCTGGAACAGTTTGTACCTAGAGGGCCCAGATATGCTGAGTGTATCCTTACCAGAGGCAAGAGCAGCCTTCTTGCCTTGGCAGGTGGGAAGGCTGGGGTGGCAAGCAGGGTGGAGGGAAAAACCTTGGCCACCTCTGGAATGTCATTAGAGGAAACCTCTGAGGGCCTTAATATGGTTTCTCCTCTGGCTGGAAGCCTCTTGGCAGCGCCCTGTCTCCTTGTGAGGAAGGGGGGCATCTGGAGTGAAGGCAGTTATTGGCGCAGTGAATGCTGGTGCAGGTGGGGGAAAGATGGTGAGACGCTCCAAGTGAGTCAGTCAGCAAAGCAGAGGGCATGACGTATCTGTAATGTAGGGGCATTGGAGTGGATGACAGTGAGTAAGAAAAGCTGCTGCATACAACAGTGAGAATGGTAGAACAAGAGCCTTAGTGGAAGTTCGGCATTTTGGACAAAATTTAGTGAGTGCTAGGCAGCAGGTTAATGACACTTACCTTGGCAGAGTGGAGAAGGTTATTGGCACACCTGGGTATTTTTCAGAACTATGGAGACTGCACCAACTGAGTGGTGGCCTCTGGCCAGGTTGTCAGTATCTGGTGGCATGGTCTCCTCTCAGGGCCTCGGAGGAAGAGGGCAACTTTCCTCTGCACCACCTTATCTACCAGAACCTCATGTTTCCTCATGGATGCCCATCTCCCCCATTCCCACCCCTTACCCTGTCTGCCATTGTGTTCGCCCAACTGGGTACAGCCAGTCAGCTCTGGGAAGCCAAGCACAGCAGTTTGCCAAGTATGGTTCTGGTGTCAGCGGTACCAGTCCTTTCCAAAATAACCCAGTGAAGGTGCAAACGTGAGTCCACAGGGAGCAGGAGAATTGGGCTAATATCAGATGAGAGGTGCGCTGTAGGGGCATGTAGACAGTTAATGAAGTAAATGATAGCAAAATAAATTCTCACAAAGTCTTGCAGGAAGAAACCCTCCATAAAACCTGATGAAATTGGCACAGCCAAGATATGGGAAGATTCAGCATTTTGATTTTTTTTCAATTACTTCAATTAATATTTGTTTACTATGTTCCCTCAAGATTAAACAGAGCATCAACAAACTTGAAGATGAAAACAAATATATTTCTCTCTGTAGCTTTACTGCAGTTTTCAGTGGCTCAGTGGCTCAGTAGTTAGCACTGTTCCTCACAGGGACTTGGGTTTGATTCCAGTCTTTAGCAGCTGTCTGTGTGGAGTTTGCACATTCTCCCTGTGTCTGCATGGGTTTCCTCCAGGTGCTCCAGTTTTGTCCCATAGTTTAAAGATATGCTGGTTAGGTGGATTGACCATGCTAAATTTCCCATTGTGTCCATGGATGTGCAGGCTTGGTGGGTTAGCCATGGGAAATGTAGGGTCACAGGGATGGGGTGGGTCTTGGTGGGATTCTCTTTGCAGGGCTCAATGTGAACTCGATGGTTCGAACAGCCTGCTTCCACATTGTAGGGGATCTATGATTCCTGCAACATCAGTTACTTCAGCTGGTGTTAATAAGTGTTTCGTGTAATCAAGGTTCAAATTAAGATGCCACATGAAATGGCTTTCAATATAATATTGAAGCTGGACAGTGGTTAAAGCCACATGAATATCCATAAAATTCCATTTTATTTTTTATTTATTCATTTTGTGAGATATGGGTGTTGCTGGCTGGCCAGCATTTATTGCCTGTCCTTAGTTGCCCCTTGAGAGGGTGGTGGTGAGCTGCCTTCTTGAACAGCTGCAGTCCATCTACTGTGAGTTGACCCACAATGCCATTGGGGGGGAAAATTCCAGGATTTTGACCCAGTGACAGTGAAGGAATGGCGATATATTTCCAAGTCAGGATGGTGAGTGGCTTTGAAGGGGCACTTGGAGATGATGGTGTTCCCATCCATCTGCTGCCCTTGTCTTCCAGATGGAAGTGTTTTTGGGTTTGGAAGGTGCTGCCTGATGATCTTTGGTGAATTTCTGCAGTGCATTTTGTAGTTAGTACACACTGCTGCTACTGAATGTTGTTGGTGGAGGAGTGAAAGTTTATGGATGTGGTATCAATCAAGCGGATTTTTGTCCTGGATGATGCCAAGCTTCTTGAGTGTTGTTGGGGCTGCACCCATCCAGGTTAGTGTGGGGCATCACACTCCTGACTCGTGCCTTGTAGATGGCGGGGGCTTTGAGAAGTCAGGAGTTGAGTTTTCCTTTTCCTAATCTCTGACATACTCTTGTAATCACAGTGCTAATGTGGTGAGTCCAGTTGAGTTTCTGATCATTGTTAACCCCCAGGATGTTGATATTGGAAGACGCCCTGATGGCAACACTGTTGAATGTCAAGGGGTGGTGGTTAGATTGTTTCTTATTGGTGATGGTCATAGTCTGGCATTTCTGTGGTACAAATGATACTTGCCACTTGTCAGCCCAAGCCTGGATGAAGGACAAACAAATCATTACATTTCTATGATTCTATTAAAGAGTGGGTATTTGTATTGTTATTGGCATCCTCCAGTATTAATTCTAGGCTCCCTGGACAGCACTTGTATGTACGCAGTAATGTAATTAGGCTGAAATTGGCTCAGTTAACGATAGCACATAAGATTGAGATATAGACTGAAAGGAAACTAAGCTCCTTTCATTTAAAAGGAGAGGGTATTTCTTTGTAGACAGACAAAGAGCAGAAATGATAAAATTGAAAGGAAACGCTCAAACAGAAAGACCAATTTAAAGCAGATATTGGATCATGAGATGGTTTTGATTATTCCAGACCTCAATCACCAGTGTGAATAATAGACAATAACTTTGAGCTTTTTAATCTTTATTCTTGGAGATTCTGATCTCAGTCTATATAACAACACATGCATTCATATTTCATTTTACTTCCAGTGAATTTCTTAACAGATTTCCAGGGCCTTGTAAGAGTTTTGCTTTATCTCTCACCTATTGCAAATAAATTTTAAAAAGTTTAAAATAATAATGAATTCTTGCAATTTCTTGGGAAAAAATCTATTGTTCTCATCACCCTTTATTTCCTGGATGCAAGATTGATTTTTGCCCATTTGACTTTCATTTATTGGAAATTGTTTCAATTTCCTTCGACATTAAGAAATCGGGATATTACCCGGTATTCATTAAACATCTCTATCTTGAGAAGCATAGATCATCTCTTGAGGAGTAAAGGTTCAAATACTCCTAAGATGCTTGTCAAAAACAAATGGGTTTCATGTCTGCTGTTCCGGTAAACAATTGAAAGAATTAGGTTTAATCTTTGTAAGCGTGATCCTAAAAACAATGACAATGCACATGGGTCATGTTCATCAGATCAGACAGCAATCTTTATGCTGTGTAAGTTATTGAATGTTGTAATCCTGAACAATAACCAACTGCTAATGCCAAGAATTCAGACGAAATATAAAAAAGTGAGATTGGAACCTGCTCATATCATAAGTTGAATTGTTTGTTAGTAGTTTACAAATCTTTAGATTTTTTTGTTTTTCAGCCAGTTTGGGCACAATTTCTGCAGTTCATTACAATGGCCGTAAACTTTGCTGTCTCCCGTGGACTTGTTTGTAAGAGTGGGGGGGTTGGGGGGGGGGCGGGATAACGGACTAGAGCCTCATCAAAGTCATGGATATAGAGAAGGTTGGGCCAAAGACTATGACTGCCTCCATTGATGGTTCTGTAGTTTGCAGCTTTACAGATATCCAGCATATCTCAGAAGGTCCAAATGTTGACCAAGTGGTCTACTCCCTTTCTGAAGGATAATACTGGATTCCATCATGGGCTGGTGAGGAAGAGATGCCCAGATGTGGTTTGTGCTCTGAGTCCCACGAACAGGAAGTCAGGAATATATTTTGTGAATACAGGCACACTTCCAGCGCAAACAAAAATGGTGCCTGAGATGTGCCTAGAGTGTGGCAGGTGCTTGACAAGGCCATGCAAGCAGCATGACTGCGAGGTAGATCCACATAGTCCAAGCAAGGCACTGAGAGGCCATGAATACAGTTATCCCGCCCTGACTGTCAGAGTTACAACAGTAAAAACAATGACTGCAGATGCTGGAAACCAGATTCTGGATTCGTGGTGCTGGAAGAGCACAGCAGTTCAGGCAGAATCCAAGGAGCTGCTCCTTGGATGCTGCCTGAACTGCTGTGCTCTTCCAGCACCACTAATCCAGAGTTACAACAGTGCCCAATTTTGTCTTTTTCTGTCTGATTACATGTTGATGTGAATACATATATGCTGAAAAATGTGTTGCTCGAGAAGGGCTTATGCCCGAAACGTCGATTCTCCTGCTCCTTGGATGCTGCCTGACCTGTTCCACTGATTCAATTAAAAAATTCTCTGGGGGAAAGATTGTAACATGACTAATTTCAGCTCCACCAATCAGATGGGAGAAATAAGTTAGACTCCTATATCCTAGTCGCTATCAATTAGATCCTTCTTGGTAATGTGTGAATGTGTAGGGCCCTGGCTAATAACAGTGATCAGCTCTGCTATTTCCCATGTTCAAACAGCCCAACAGAACTCATTATACAGACTCATGCACAGAGAATGACTAACTCGTCTAATAAGACTGTTGGCACAAAGCTGCTGCATTCCAGCACTAGTCATTGACTTCAGGAGAGATGAGGATTAATGCGAGTTACATTAATTTGGCTGCCACCCAGCAGACATGAATAATTCCTGTATAACTTTACCTGCTTTGCTGGATTACTTAAACGTTCCTTCTGAAAGATTTGTATTACATAAAAGAATTCAAAAATGAAAACTATGCTCATTAAAAAAGAAAAGTGTGTTTGTTCTGATGTTGAGCCTTATGTTGGGCCAATCAAAGCCAACAAGCTAACTTAATAATGCCTCTAGACAGCCCGTGAAGAATCTTCAGTACCCTTAACACTTATATAATAACAGAAGACGCCTGAGGGAGAATCTGATGTTCTAAAACAGTGTGGAAATGCACAATTTGTGCTTTCAGACTGTGAAAGTAATTAATATGGTACGGTGCTGCAAGAAAACATAGAGTCATAGAGATGCACAGCATGGAAACAGACCCTTCGGTCCAACCCGTCCATGCCGAGCAGATATCCCAACCCAATCTAATCCCACCTGCCAGTACCCGGCCCATATCCCTCCAAACCCTTCCTATTCATATACCCATCCAAATGCCTCTTAAATGTTGCAATTGTACCAGCCTCCACTACATCCTCTGGCAGCTCATTCCATACACATATCACTCTTTGCGTGAAAAAGTTGCCCCTTAGGTCTCTTTTATACCTTTCCCCTGTCACCCTTAAACCTATGTCCTCTAGTTCTGGATTCCCCGACCCCAGGGAAAATACTTTGTCTATTTATCCTATCCATGTCCCTCATAATTTTGTAAACCTCTATAAGGTCACCTCTCAGCACAAAAAAAAACATAATTTATGAAATCCATGGAATTATACTTAAGTTAAAGCAGAGCCTTTAATGACCTGGTGTGAGACTTGTTCTTTGTTGAACCTATGCAAAGTTTTGATGAAGTTTACAAAGGGTTGAGGTCCTGGTCCAGTTTTTCCACAGACTGGAGTTCAGAGTAAGTACCAGCAGAAGTGACAGCTCTATATCTCCATTATTTCCATTTTGAGTACCACAGTAAAACACTGGCAAAGTGGACAGTCAGCCCATTATCCAACATTCATTTGTTCTCCTACAATTCTCTGACAGGCAGACAACCTTCACCAGTCTACTAGCTAGTGGGTGAAGATATAGATCTTGCTCCAGCTCAAAGCCCCACTCACTAAAGTTGTTAAAGGGGAAAGTGCATTGCATTTTGAAATTTATTATGAATCCAATTCTTATTATTATTTAGTTTACAGGAAATGTTTAACACTATGAGTGAATGAAAAACTGATTCAGCCTCTGTCAAAAGTGAAGATGAGAATGAGAGTGATGAGTGTGCTGGGGAGAGGGGTCAGGCATAAATATTTGGCACCAAATTTTGGTTGCCAATTCAGAAGGAGATAAATAAGAATAACATAATTGGGCTCAGGAGGAAACGAAGAATGCATTTTCTTAATTTATTGACTGTTCTACAAATAATCCAATATATGATGTGCATTCAGACACATCAGAATCAGACTCGAAATACTGGGAAGGCAATAATTTGAAAACACAACCACAATGAGGTGTGCTGGCCAGCAGTTCATGCCTTATTTATACATGAATATGATTTTAAAAATAAATAGGATTGAAACATTTTCCCTAATAAAGATCAATTGACTGTGAAGTGAAACAGAAAAACATTTTGTCCACCTAACGTCATTTTCTACGATGAAATAAAGCACAGACACGAGCTACCTTTGCAAAACACATGTGTGAATAGCATTTAAGAAAAACTGCTGAAACAATGAACAAATAACAAGGAATAAAGCCTGCTCTTCCATTCAGTAAGATCAAGACTAATCTGATTTTAACCCCAACTTTACATTTCTGAATACCTCCAATCAATTTTAATCCACTTGGTAATCAAGAATCTACCTAACTCTGTCCCAAAAATATGTTACATCTACTGTTTTTTGAGGAAGTGTTTCCAAAGACTCACAACCCTCTGAGAGAAAGAAATGTTTTCTCATCACTTTTCTAAATCGTGCCCTCTTACTTTTTAACTTCTGACCTCTAGTTCTAGATTCTCCTACAATAGGAAACAAAATTTCCACATCTATACTGTCAAGACTTCTCAGGGTCGTAAATGGTTCAATTAAGTCACCTCTGACTCTTGTAAATTCCAGAGGATACAGACTTAGCCCTGTCTAACTTTTCATCATTAGGCAATCCACTCATTCTAGGTGTTAATCCAGTGAACCTTCTCTGAACTGCTTCCAACAGCTTCCAATACTGAATACTCTACTCAGTATTCCAAATACAGTCTCGCTAATGATCTGCAAAACTGAAGCATAACTTCCCTACTTTAAGATTCAATTCTTCTTGTAATATTAGCTGTTCTAATTACTTGCTGTGACTGCATACTTACCTTCTGGCATTCATGCTGTAAGACACACAGATCCCTCTGGATCTCAGAGCTCTGCAACCACTATCTTGATAATTTACTTTCTTTTCATTCCTTCTATCAAAATGGACAATTTTGCACTTTTTCCATTTGTACTCCATTAATAGATTCATTGAATCACAGAGCCATAGAGCGACAGAGTACGGAACAGACCCTTCGTCCAAACATTCCATGCTGACAATAATCCTGAACTAAACTATTACCACTTGCCTGCATTTGGCTCATATTTCTCCAAGGAGAAAGTGAGGACTATAGGTGCTTGAGATCAGAGTCAAGAGTATGGTGCTTTCATCGGGCTTTTGCCTGAAATGTTGATTCTCCTGCTCCTCAGTTGCTGCCTGACATGCTTTGCTTTTCCAGCACCACGTTCTCGATGCAGATCCCTCTGAGCATTTCTTATTCATGTACTTATCCAAATGTCTTTTAAATATTGTAGCTGTACCCGCACCCATCACTTCCTTTGGAAGTTCATTCCACACACAAACCACTCTTTGTGTAGGAAAAAGTTTTTTGGATCTTTCTCCTTTTACCTAAAAAATATGCTTCCTACTCTTCAAATTCTCCACCCTAGGGAAAAGAGACCTGCCATTCATGTTATCTATGCCTCTTGTGATTATAAACCTCCATAAGGTCACCCCTTAACCTCCGACATTCCGATGAAAAGCATTCCAGTCTAACCAGCCTCTTCTTATAATTGAAACCCTCGATTCCCTGTCCACTCACTTAACCTAACAATATTCCTTGGTAGGGTCCTTACATCTATGTCACAACTCACTTTCCCACCTATATTTGGGTCATCAGAAAATTTAGCTACCATATCATTGAGCCCTTCATCCAAACCATTTCAATAAATTGTAAGGGGTTGAGTCCCCAGCACTGACCTCATGGCATATCACTGTCAGCCTGAAAAGGACCCACTTATTCCAACTCTCGACTTCTTGTGAGCCAGCCAATTGTCTATCCATGCCAATATGTTACCCCTTACACATGAGCTTTTACTTTTATAATAACCTTTGAAGTGACAACATTTCAAATGTCTTCTGGAAATCTAAATGCAGTATATCCACAGGTTCTCCTTCATCTACAGCACAAGTTACTTCTTCAATTAAACCCAATAAATTAGTCAAATATGATTTCCCTTTGACAAGATCATATTGCTCTGCCTGATTACCTTCAATTTATCCAAGTGTCCTGTTATAACTCTCATAACACCTTCTAAAATTTTCCCAATGACAGGTGTTGGTCTAACTAACCTGTGGTTTCCTACTTTCTGCCTCCCTACCTTTTAGAATAAAATAGTTTCTTTAGCTCTGTTTCAATCTAAAGGATACTTCCCTAAATCTAAGTCATGGAAAATTAAAACGAACACACCAATCATTTCACTAGCTACTTCTTTTAAGGTGCAAGAGTGAAATCCATTGGGACCTGGGGATTTGTGAACTCGCAGTTCCAAGAATATACTCAGTGCTAGATCCCTAAATGTAATTTTCTTGAGTTTCTCGCTCTCCTTACAATTCCTGATTTAAAGCTGTTTCTCGAGTGAGGACTGATACAAAATATCTGTTCAATTCTTCTGCCATCTCTTCATGTTCAATTACTAATTCTCAGTTTCATTTTCTTTATGACCAACATTTACTTTGTCAACTCCTATCTTTTTTCAATATCTGAAGAAACCTTTCCTCATAATTTTTATAGTTTGGCTAACTTTATCTCATGTTTTAATTATCCCCTTCTGATTAATCTTTTAGTAATTGTTTTTTAAATACATTTTTAAATACATTTCTTTGAGTGTGATATTATTTTTGACTTTTTTAGTTAAGCATGGATGGTAGGTCTGTCCCTTAGAATTGTTCTTATTTGTTGGAATGTATCTATTCTGCACTTTACAGAATATGTTTGCCACTGTATCTCTATTGAAATATCCCTCCAACTAAATTGCCGATTCACTTTTACTAGTTCTGCTTTCCTGTCCTCATAATTGCCCTTGTTTAAATTCAAAGTATTAGTCTTGGATCCACACTTTTCTCCCTTAAACTGTGTGTAAAATTCAATCATGTATTGGTCACTGCTACCCAGGGGAACTTTTGTTATGAGACCAGTGATTAAGTGGTGAAAACCAGGTCTAGTATAGCCTGCTCTCTGATTGTTATCAATAATATGCTAGTCTAAACATTCAATTAATTCCTCCTCCTCACTACTTTTTCCCACCTGATTTCTCCAGTATATATATAGTATCTTAAGTTAAAGTATCCTAAGATAATTGCTATACCCTCTTGACAAGCTTCCATTATTTCTGCCTTGATATTCTGTCATACCATGTGATTGCTGTTAGGGGGCCTGTATTCAATCCTACAAGTGACCTCTTGTCTTTATTGTTCTTCACCTCTACCTGGATTGCTTTGATTTCTTATGGTCATAAGACCATTAAGAAATAGGAACAGGAGTAGGCCATTTGGCCTGTCAAACCCATCTCCACCATTCAATAGGATAATGGCTGATTCAACATTCCTCATATCCATTTTCCTGCATTTTCCCTATCAAAATTTAGTTCCGTAATGAGCAGCAATCTATCTACCTCAGTCGTAAATATATACAACAACTCTGCCCTCACAGCTCTCTCAATCAATGAGTTCCAATATCTCACAATCCTCTGTGAGAAAATAATTCTTCCTCTTCTCAACTTTAAATTGGTGCGTCTTTGTTCTGACTTAAGATTATCCTTCTCTATTGTACTATTATCAACTTTAATTAACAGAGCCACGAGTATAGCTTCCTGTTTTTCCTAAATGTCATGTCCTCTTCAATATTCAGATCCCAATCTAGGTTATCCTGCAACTACACTTCAATTATGGCCATGTATATAGGAGTGGCATGGTGGCTCAGTGGTTAGCACTGCAGCCTCACATCACCAGGGACCTGGGCTTGATTCCAGCCTTGCCTGTGTGAAATTTGCGCATTCTCTCTGTGTCTGCATGGATTTCCTCTGGGTATTCCAGTTTCCTCCTGCAGTCCAAATCTGTGCAGGTTAGGTGGATTGGTCATACTAAATTGTCCAGGGTGGGAGGTGTGGATCATGGAGGAATGGTCTTCCGAGGGTTGGTGTGGATTTAATGGGCTGCATAGCCTGCTTCCAGGCTGTGGGGATCATATGATTGATCTTACTTTGTACTACCAGCTTGTTTTGTTTTGAATGCTATGTGCATTCAAATACAGTGCCTTACACTCTGTCCTTTGATTATTTTTGTAATCTCTAGTTGCATGTGTTGAGTTGCTCTTGGATCTGCATTCTTTGTCCCTTTCTGTCCTTGTCTATCGTTTCTTACATTAATTCCTTCCTTGTTGCATTTTCCCTACTTTTTGATTCAGTACAAAAAGATATGGGCCCATGCCCCCACCATCTAGTTTAAAACTTGAACTACTTCCTTAGATATGTGCTTGGTAAAGACCATAAGACATAGGAGTGGAAATAAGGCCATTTGGCCCATTGAGTCCACTCTGCCATTCAATCATGGCTGATGGGCATTTCAACTCCACTTACCCGCACTCTATACACAGCACTTGATTCCTTGCGAGATCAAGAATTTATCAATCTCTACCTTGAAAACATTTAATGTCCCAGCCTTCACTGCGCTCCGTGGCAATGAATTCCACAGGGTATAGCATATCACCTACTGTTTTTAATTCAAAATTCACTCTTAACAACATTAAAAGCTTCTCTCTAACTCCAAAGTAAAACATCTGCACAGATATAATTACAGAGGCTTTACCAAATCCAGTTGGGATAAACTGGAACACAGTTTTGCCTGCAGTGCCTACATCAATCTTGTAAAAGAAAATAAGCTCATCCAGTTTATCTGCTAGATGTCATATTAATGAGGATTTGTAACTCAATAGAGGTTAACTTAATAAAAAGCAAAAGTGTGGTTGTCCACCAATAAAAATCACAGAGTGGTGACTCTCAAATTGATGCAGCTCCATTGGACACACCAGAAAGTCTGCTAGAAAGGTTATGCTCAGAAACAAACACAGAAATCGCTGGAAACATTCAGCAGGTTCTGAGAAAGGGTCACTGGACCAATAATGTTAACTGATTTCTCTCCACAGATGTGCTGAGTCTTTCTAGTTTTGTTTCTGATTTACAGCACCAACAGGTCATTCAGTTTTTAGAAAGGTTGTGCGAATAGTTTAATCACATAATTGTGTGCAGAGGTGATTCCTTTGATAATTAAATTTTAAGAAGAGTTTGAAATCTGATTGAAGTCACTGTGATTTCAGTATCCATTATATGAACACTCAAACTATGGCATCACGGAAACTCTGTCACAGTAACAGCGAGGATACACCAGATCGATGTAATGGCCTTCCAGCTTTATAACCTTGGTTTAAATCCACTTTAAGCTGAATTCATAGAGGTCTACTTTCACTGCTAAGGCAGCAAGCACTGCATAAAATGAGATTTTCCCATGCTCAATCTGATCTCAGGAGGTTGTGAGCCCTAGGATATTAACCGGTGCTTAATTTGTGATCACTGGACAACTGCAATCGTTATATATTACACCAACTGACTGGAATGGAAACTGGAAAGTGTCAGAAAAGTGAAAGAGCACCTTTCCAAACTGAAGAAGCTGGAGCCAAAAAAGAGCTAGATTAGCACAAACATTTATTAAAATATGTAACTTATAATCTAGAAGCAACACATCTACACTGCTGACTAGATTTCAACGTCCCTAACTTTGTTATATTTTTTCGTTATAAACCCATTCCACAAGATGTTCATACCAATAGATCTTTCTGTTATTAAGTATTAAAGGAAGTCTTGCCACCATAACATTAATAGCCTCCTTATATTCAGTATAGATTTATCCTTAGTGATCACATAAGGACACTTTTGCTGCTTTGTGTACTGAAATCTTACTTATGTCTGTAAGATCTTGACTGGCTGAAGAGCTGCTTTAAATATATACTAGTCATGTTCTGGCAGATTTTAAAACATTTTAAATTTTGAATGTTGAAGAAGATGGTAGAAGAGATTTGAGTTGTGATAGTGCTGTCATTGTAGATGGACGGTTGTTCATTTCAAACAGAGAGAAATTACAGCTGTACACAGATTCCCTTACCCATTAATGAGGGCACATCTTGCTGGTATCCTTCAGCAGTTACCAATAATTAATTTATTGTCACGATTTAATTTCTGATCATATATTACTTCTTTCATCTCCCTTTTAACTTAGGCATGAAAGCTGGAATTATTTACGACAGGCTATACAGGATGGACAATGGAGAAACAACGTGGTGACGATAATGAAGGATAGCTATTACATGTTTGCAATCTTTGGAATAATGCAGCATGTTATTTTAAGTGCACTAGTGTAGCACATTACTCTGTGATCATCATGACAAAGAGGACATCTCTGTTCCATGGCATGAGCCACGTATGTCCATTATGGCACTTGTAAAGATTTGCAAAATGAAGCCAATTTCATGTGAAGTGCCAATGCTGGCAATAAAGAAAACTGTTGGGCCTATGCCATTACTACCTCTTATCTATATGGTGATAACAATATCCATGATTGTGCTAAATAGATATTCAAAGAGGTTTCAGGTGTCTCATGTTTATCTGCATTGATAAACATCTGTTCATTGGACTTGAACATCGCTAGCCATCCCAATCCCTAATTGCTCTTGAGAAAGTGTTAGTGCGCTGCCTTCTTGAACTGCTGCAGTCCATGTGGTATAGAAACATCACTGTGTTCATAGAATCCCTACAGTGTGGAAGCAGGCCATTCGGCATATTGAGTCCACACCACCCCTTCAAAAAATATCCCACCCAGACCTACCCCCTACCCTATTCCTATAACCATGTATTTCCCATGGCTAACCCACCTGGCCTGCACATCCCTTGATACTATGGGAAGTTTAGCATGGCCAATTCACCTATCCTGCACATCTTTGGACAGTGGGAGGCAACTAGAGCACCCAGAGAAACCCATGCATACGCGGGGAGACCATGCAAACTCCACACAGACTGTCGCTGGAATTGAACCTTGGTCCCCGGTGCTGCTAACTACTAAGCCACAATGCCATGTATTGGTAGGCAAGGTGTTGCAGGATTTGAACCAGTAACAGTAAAGCTTGGCTTCACAAACGAGTAGGACCCAGACCTTGCCCACCAATCTACTGGGGGCGTAAAAGTGAAGCAATGCAGATACTTTAAGCATCATGCTGCAGGCTTCAAAAAGCAGACACCTGAAATGATTCTTAATAAGCATTATTGACAAATATCCTTATGCAAACATTGATTTGGAAATCTTAAAATATTTACTCCAACTGCATTGTCAAGTCATTTGGATTTTTATTCTTTTAGGCAACAAATGTCCCTGCAAAATGTTTCCTTGTAGAATCATTTGATGAGTGTTTCCTTGCTGAACACACTAGCTCAACAGTTAATAGTGATTATTAACTAGAGGTATCATGCCTACTGAAAAGAGGGTAGAAATGGAATTATAGACTGGGGAACTGAAATTATCTTAGACTGAAGTCCACAGAGATTACCACACTCTAAGTCTCTGCCAATGATCTTTTCATTGTGAGCTTTGAAGCAGTATTTTTACATTGTAAAATTGCAACAATTGTCATTGTAAAGGCAGCATTTAATGAATGACGACTCAGCATATTTTTCTCTCTTTGGAGGAACAACGAGATAAACTGGTCTTAGGTCTGCTCATAGGATCACAGAGGATCACAGTATTGCAATTCAGAAAGTCAAAAAGGGTGGCACGATGGCTCAATAGTTAGCACTGCTGCCTCACAGCACCAGGGACCGGCTTCAATTCCAGCCTTGAGTGACAGTCTGTGTGGAGTTTGCACGTTCTCCCAGTATCTGCATGGGTTTCCTCCAGGTGCTCTGGTTTCCTCCTACAGTCCAAAGATGTGCAAGTCAGGTGAATTGGCCATGCTAAATTGCCCATAGAGTTAGGTGCATTAGTCAGAGGGGAAATGGGTCTGGGTGGGTTACTCTTTGGAGGGTCGGTGTGGACTTGTTGGGCTGAAGGGCCTGTTTCCACACTGTAGGGAATCTAATCTAACCAGAGAAGGATACAACTAGAACCAACCTATATGCTTCTTCACATGTTTTTTTTTCAGAATTGCAGATTACAAGCACATACCTCCTAATCCAATATCCAGTTTCAGTCTGTGTCTGGTTAAAAGATACAATTTTATTTTATTTTTTAATTCTGTAATTTTCTAATCAAACTGTTCAGAGATATTATTATCCACTTCTTGACCCCAGGCTTCCTGGTCCATGGGTGGGGATACTACTCCAAATGAATCCACAGTTAATCCATGTGACTTGCATAGAACTAAGTGTGATTGAGAGACGATTAACAACAAAGGAAACACAAGATGTAAGGAGAATAAAAAAAAGCTGATACTTTATGTTTGCTGATGCGTTGTAATTGCAGCTGGGGTTTGATGCCTGCATTCAGAGGAGAGGTAGTGGGAGAAGAATGAGAAGGAAATAATCTGCTTTGTGTTTATCTCCACCGTTAACATATCTCAGCTTGAATTGAGGCAAAGAATTAAGAACTGTATTGTTAAAAAAATGTAAATTTGCATTTAAATAACGAACAAATCATTGTTAAATTGTTCAATGTAAATAGAAGGCCCGTGGTCCAGTTGTGACCAGTCAGGAGAAAACCAGAATCAGTTCGACACAATGTTCACAGACAAATCTAGTGATGGTCAACCTTCAGGTCATTTCAAAATTCTTTGCATCCAGTGTGCATTGAAGCCAATGGATAGGCAACTGGCCAGAGTGTATAATGGCTTGATGTCTCACTATCAGTGAAGACCAGTTTCCCACATTTCACATATAAGGATTTCAATCAAATGCTATATCTCTCTAGAAAGAACAAATGCTAGATTTCAGTCTTGCCTCCTATAACATTCCATACCTTCTTAATATTCTGTGTTTATGCCATTACTTTGAGCTATCAACTATTCTAGAGGAGACGTTAGTGCCGCCCATTAACTGTGAGTAGTTTATACAGTTTTGTTATCGATTAAATGAGCAGCATGATGGCTCAGTAGTTAGCACTGCTGCCTCACAGTGTCAGGGAGCTGGGTTTGATTCCAGCCTTAAGCAACTGTCTATGTGGAGTTTGCACCTTCTCCCCGTGTTTGCGTGGGTTTCCTCTGGATCTCTGGTTTCTTCCCACAGTCCAAAGATGTGCAGGTTAGTTGAATTGGCCATGCTAAATTGCCCGTAGTGTCAAGGGATGTTTAGCTTAGATGCATTAGTCAGGGGTAAATATAGAGTAAAAGGATAGGAGAATGGGCCTGGGTGGGTTACTGTTCGAAGGGTTGGAGTGGGCTTGTTGGGCTAAAGGGCCTTTTTCCACACTGTAGGGATTCTATTCTAATTATTAAGAGATATCAAGAATGTTGTCTCATGCCAGTGAACAGTATCCAAAGCAGAAAATGCTGGAAATAGTCAGATCAGACTGACTGGCTGAGTTCTTGCAGAGATTTCCAATTTTATTTCAGATTTCCAGTATTCTGGGTATTATACCAGCATCCATCCAAATTGATGTCAGGCTAGAGGGCTGGGTGCCAGTAAAAACAAGATGACTTATGTCAGAATGTCACCTCCTCAGCGCTGAGACCAGGTAGGGATTGGCTGCCCAGGCTGAAGGAGGGGGCAACTAATTCATGAAACCCCTTTGGTGCAGCAGGCATTACAGGGTGACTCGCTGAAACACCAGCCCTTTCAGCAGAATGGAATTTGATGTCGGCAAAAGGAGTCTTGGTCACTGACTGGGGAGCTGGAAAGAGCCCTGTATCTCCTTCTTTTCAGAAGCTCCATCCTGCTAAATGGTAATTTGGTACTTAACTGGACAGCAAGGATAGGGGTATTCTTCTCAGTAGACACTCTGTCTCTGCCTCCCTGGTGCCAGGTCTGCCAAGTGGGGCTCACCCAGGGAGCCAGAGACGGCACTTGTTGCTTCCTGTGCCCTACCCTGCCACCAATTTGGATGGATGCTGATATAATGTGTCGGATGCTGGAAATCTGAAATAAAAATGGCCTCAATGATTCGCCCACACGTGTTTTCCCAGTGGCCCACATCTCCCTGGAATTTTTGGTTGTGTCTTACTAACCGGGAGGTGCCCCAAGGTCTCCTGCCTGCTTCTGCAGTGATCACATCTTCATCTTCAGAGCTGCTAGCCCCGTCATCAGGGAGACCAGCAACAATGGCCCGTAGACACCCTGTTAGGAAATCCATGCAGAGAATGATGGCAAAATTCAGCCCAGCCTCTACCAGTAGAACTAATTCTGGATTAGTGGTGCTGGAAGAGCACAGTAGTTCAGGCAGCATCCAACGAGGAGTGAAATCGACATTTCGGGCAAAAGCCCTTCATCAGGAATAAAGGCAGTGAGCTTGAAGCGTGGAGAGATAAGCTAGGGGAGGGTGGGGGTGGGGAGAGAGTAGCATAGAGTACAATGGGTGAGT
>NC_057718.1:23474022-23485467 GCF_004010195.1 Chiloscyllium plagiosum | reverse complement strand
GATGGAGAGGTCCAGGAAGGGGAGGGCGGTGTCAGAGATTGTCCAGGTAAATTTAAGGTCAGGATGGAATGTGTTGGTGAAGTTGATGAATTGCTCAACCTCCTCGCGGGAGCACGAGGTGGCGCCAATGCAGTCATCAATGTAACGGAGGAAGAGGTGGGGAGTGGTGCCAGTGTAATTATGGAAGATCAACTGTTCTACATAGCCAACAAATTGTCATGCTTTTTGTACACTTGCTTGAATGGTTGATTTTCTTTATTTTTAAAAGTCTTGGTTATTGCCAACGCAGCAGACTTGCCATTGTTTCAAAACCAGCTCGAAGCTTTCCTTGCAGCAGTAACCCTCAATCTCTGAATGTTAAACTGAAATGTCAGTGATCACAACACACAGACCTTGACTTTTACAGTTCCCTGCCTCTCTGCATTCAGAACGCTCAATGCATTTAAACAATGCTCATCTTGAAAATCAATCACTGTCTCTCTCAATCATCAGAGAGGTGAGAGGAGTCAGATCTATCTCTAGAGAGATAGAAAGAGATAGAGCTATCTCAAGAGACATAAAACTACCTCGAGAGAGATGAAGATTAATTTCGCTTAGAGAGAGAGGGAAAGGTTTGATTGTGGAGAGGTCAAAAAGTAGAATGGAATTTAATGTCGGCAAAAGGAGTCTTGGTCACTGACTGGGGAGCTGGAAGGAACCCTGTATCTCCTTTTCTGAAGCTCCACCCTGCTAAATGGTAATTTGGTACTTAACTGGACAGCAAGGATAGGGGTATTCTTCTCAGTAGACACTCTGTCTCTGCCTCCCCGATGCCAGGTCTGCCAATCAGCCTGACAATGAGGACCTCCCATCTTGCCCATCAGAAGCTCATAAGCAAATAGGTTTTGATTCTGAGGCTCCATGAATGGTCAGTCTTCCCCCACTGCACCTACCACAACCATCTCCTCCACCTCTTCAGAAGTCAACCATCCTCCAAGTGTTACTGCTGTCTGCCTGGGAGTCTCCTGCAGTGATGAAGTTCCAAGAAGAGCGATTGTTTTAGGAGTCTGGCTTCAGAGAGCTAAGCTATTTGTCCCACCCAACAGAGCTGACATTTGGATACTAGCACCTCAATGCTGGCCATGTTGACTCAGTTTCTGAATGAGTCTCATCTGCAGGGTGGAGCTCGATGACTGAAGTTGAAATGGCTGGAGAAGTTGGAGTTTCAGAGGAAAGGTAAATGGCGATAGCTGAATCAGTTTGCTGTCTGAAGAAGATGGGAACGGAGGTTGTGATATTGTTCACGGAACAAAATCTGCCATCTTTGTCAGTCAGGTGATTCTAGAGCCACTGCAATATGGCTGGAACCAATCTGCACTTTGGAATGACTCAGTAAGCCAACTGCAATGCTATGAAAAGGGATAACAGGAATAAAACAGGACAGATCACTTGCCTCGCTTTTGCCTGGGCATTTAATGCTTTCCAAATTACGTGCAAACCTGACTTAACCAGAACTTAATGACTGTTCCTTTCTGTCATTGGGTTGGAACCCTGGAACTTCCACTGTAATAATATTGCGGCTGTGTCACCGTTCAAGAAGACAGCCCACTACCAGCTTCTCAAGGGCAATAACTATTGGCTTTATCAGTGATGCCCACATAGAGTCATAGAGATACTGTACACAGCAATCTGACCTCCTCCCATTTGCCAGCATTTGGCTCATATCTCTCTAAACCCTTCCTATACATCTACCCATCCAGGTGTTGTAATTGTACCATCCTCTACCACCTTGTCTGGCAGTCCATTCCATACCACTCTCTGCGTGAAAAAGTTACCCTTTAGGTCCTTTTTACATCTTTCCCCTCTCACCTTAAACCTATACCCTCTAGTTTTAGACTCCCCCACCCGAGGAAACAGACCTTAGCTATTCACCCATCCATGCCCCTCATGATTTTATTAACGTCTATAAGGCCACCTCTTCGCCTTCAAAAAGTGAACATGTTTGTAACTCTATTGATGTCTTCAATGGTAGAACTTGGAACCAATAAGAAGACACACAGGTACAAAACAATTCTGACGTGACAATAATGTGGTCCATACAAGACTATTATTGATGCTTAATACCTGAAATTTTTGTTAACATTCAGTTTATCCTGCAGAGGTATAACAAGTTAAAGATTTTCAAAGTCTGAATGGCAACCTGTATTATGTCTTTCATATTTCCATTGCTATCTTATTACAGTGACAAGCTACAAATTCTATACATAACACTGAAATCCCATTTTAGATTTGCCCTTAGGTGAAGAAATATGCAAGTATTATTCCACACTTGTTTTACAAATAAATTTCATGTTAGCAAAATAATATACTAATTTAGTCTGAAATATTTTACAATTACAAAAAGTGGCAAAATGGCTACAGGTTTAAAATGAAAGCTGAAATCCAATTGGTTACAGAAAAGGACAAAAACAATTCAGAATAAGAATAATTAACTGGAGCAAAGCCAATTTCAATGGCATTGGAATGAGTCTTGGCTTGATAAATTGGAATCAAAGATTAGTAGTCAAAATTGTAACTGAATGTGGACTCCCTTTGAATAAGCAATAGTTTTAAAAAAAGCTAAATTACATTCCAATGAAAGGGACAGATAGGGTAAACAATTCTGGAGCTCTCTGGATGACGAACGAGATAGAAATCAGGATGAAGTAGGAAACGTATGCTTATAACAGATGCCAGGTAGATAATTATGAACCAGGCTAAATATAAACGATTCAGTGGAGAATTGGAAAAGCTAATAAGTGTAACAAAAGGAGAGAATGAGAAGAGACTGGCAGCTAACATAAAAGGGAATCTGAAAGCCTTCCATCGACACATGGATAGCCGATGTTGGTGCGGAGTTGATTAGGGAGCAAAAACAGAAATTTACATCTGGAAGCAGGGCAAGACTGAGTATTAAATGAATATTTTGCATCTATCTTCACCAAAGAAGATTCTGCCCAAGTCATGGTGAAAGAGGAAGTAGTTCAGACCCTTGAAGGATTTTAAATTGATAAGGAGGAAATATTGAATAGGTTTTTTTGTACTTAAAGTTGATTAAGCACTGGGTCCAGATACTGAAGAAAGTGACAGCAGAAATTGCAGTCGATGTCCTTAATTTTCCAATCCTTCTTTGACTTTGGGGAGTGCCAGACGATTGGAAAATTGCAATCATTACACCCTTGTAAAGACAATCTTCGCAATTACAGGCTTGTCAGTTTAACTCTGGTGGTGGAAAAGCTCCAGAAATGTCAATTAGGAGAAAGTTAGTAGACACTAGGGAAAATCTGTGTTAATTAAGGGAAGTCAATGTGGAAGGTTAAGAGCGAAATGTGCTTAACTAATTTCATAGAAGCACAGAATAATAATAGTACTAATGGAGGCCATTTTCATTATGTCTGCATTGGATCTCCAAATGGCATTTCACTCTCTTGAATTTTTTGATGAGCTAACAGCAAGAACTGATAAGAGCAATGCTATTGATGCAGTGCACATGGACTTCTGAAAAACATTTAATGCAGTGTCACACAATAGACTTGTGAACAAGGTTAGAACCCATATCCCTTGAAACCCTTCCTATTCATATACCCATCCAGATGCCTTTTAAATGCTGCAAACGTACCAGCGTCCAACACTTCCTCTGACAGCTCATTCCATACATGCACCATCCTCTGCAAGAACAAAGGTCGCCCCTTATGTCCCTTCGATATCTTTCCCCTTCTATTCTAAACCTACGCCCTCTAGTTCTGGACTCACCCACCCCAGGGAAAAAGAACTTGTCCATTTTTCCTATCCATGCCCCTCATGACTTTCTAAACTTCTATAAGCTCATCCCTCAGCCTCCGACACTCCAAGAAAAACAGTCCCAGCCTATTCAACATCTCCCTATAGCTCATAATCTCCAACCCTGGCAACATCCTTGTAAATCTTTTCTGAACCCTTTCAAGTTTCACAACATTCTTACAATATTCCAAATGTGTCCTAACCAATGTCCTGTACAGCTGCAACATGACCTCCCAGCTCCTGTACTCAATGCCCTGACCAATAACAAAAAGCATACCAAATGCCTTCTTCACTATCCTATCTACCTGCGACTCTATTTTCAAGGAACTATTAACATGAACTCCAAGGTCTTTTTGTTCAGCAACACTCCCCAGGAACTTACCATGAAGTGCATAAGTCCTGCTATGATTTGCTTTTCCAAAATGCAGCACCTCACATTTATCTAAATTAAACTCTATCTGCCACTCCTCAGCCAATTGGCCCTTTTAAAAATGTATTTTTAAAAATGTTGATTTTATATTTTTCACTGAATGGAGGAGAAGAGATCTCAAAGAATGCCAAGCAGTAACAAAAGTGACCCAGAATTCAATGGGGCAGCACCCATTATTTGGCAAATAAAACACATTCAAAGTTAACTGGACAGTTGTCAAGAAGTCAGTGCCTATTGCTTGCCAGGATTGTTACAGGCCAAACAGAGAACTAGAGTACACACACCAACATGCACATGTTTGAGACAGCTACTACAGTGCAGGTTTGCTTTCAGACAGTCAGCAGGGACTGTAATCAGAAACAAGAATGATCTATGTACCACGTGGCCTTTAATGTGATTGTAACAGGCCATAACAAACATGCCATGTGCTCAAAGACGTATTTACTCAAGTGCTTCTGTCAACTTCACATTCACATTCACCAATGCAACTACCCCCAGCCATCTCCCAACCAGCTCATGCGAGTTTCTTTGGAGCCTGGAGATAATTTTCAAATTGAGGATTATGAGTACAAACATCTGAGATCAAGATTTGCCTGAGCGCAGGAGGAAATGAAAAACTTTCAACAAGCTGTACAGGACATGTTTAGATTCAATCTGTTCATTAATGGAGACAGAAAAACTGCAAAGCACGGAGTACTGAATCTCCGGGAGGCAGGTGTCCTTTCTCTTACCTGAATAATAAATAAAGAGGAACTTTATTCCCTTCCAAATTTGGTTTTTGAATATTTGCCATGACTTTTATGGTGAGTGTGGAAATAAATTGGAGCAGACATTAATCTTCTCAGTTGTAAGTTAATGCTTAATACAGTGTCTTTGTTCAATATACAGAATGGGAGTGATAGATGGTCAACTTCTTTTACTCAAGTGCAAAGGAAAAAAAGGAGAATCATTGCCAATATAAATCTCCAAAGCATAAATCAAACAAAGCAACAGCATGTTAATATGACTTTGAAGAAGATAGTGAGGAACATAGTGATACTGCTTTTAGTACTAATGCATTTGAATTTTAATAAAGAATGAAGGTACAGAGGAAAAATGCAAATGTGTAGCATGTTAGTGATAGACCTGAGGTAAACAAGTGAAACACAGTACACCACAATCATTGAAAAGCAAAATAACAAATGTTTTCCTATTTTGTTTGCCGGTGCAAGTTCTTTGCAAATTGAAACATGAAATGGGGTTTTTAAGTAATCACGGGGTATCTGAAAACACCAGTTCACTCATTCCACTGGTGAACATGAGCTACTTTCTTCCTCACTTTGTGGCAAATGGTTCTTCTCTAATAAAATATAAAAACAAGTTCAAATAAAGACAGCAGAGTGATGCCGTTGCACACATTTTTCACAAGAGGTGTCAGACTATCAGGGCAAACCTGAAGAGGAACTGAATGGATCGCCGCAAATCATGACAGTGAAATGATTGAAATAAGATTCCATGGTGGGTGATAGTTATAATGGGCAAGTGTGTAATCTTCTTGTATTCATGGGAACCAAGGGAGTTTGAGTTTAAGAAAGAAGAAGTAATATTTAAACTTTGTTTCAAAATTCAGACCAAGTTTGATACATGAGCAATGTGCAAAAAAGGAGAAAAAGAGGCAATCAAACACAATGGGGATTCTATGAACAGCTTACAACTGGGACATTGATCAATTATCTGCAGTGACTGCAGAAATCATGGTGACTGTGATCTGAGACAATGTGAGAAGGAGCAAAGTGCCTGCTATGGATGAAATGCACTTATTAGGTGGAATGTAAAGTTGGCGATGGGCAACTCACCTACCAATTAGGGAACTGATATGAGTGTGCCCCCCTTTCCTCGGTTGGGGTGGCCTGATAGACTAAAACATCCATCAGGTGCTTAGCAGGTCAGCCTCGGGTTGTCGCCAGGATTCAGGTGGTATTCCTGCCTGCGGCAACATGTCAGCCAGTCTGGGCGAGTATTTCACCATGGCAATCAGTGCCATGTGCTGGTAAAGCACCTGCAGAGAGGTCCATTGCCAAGGAAGACAAGATTAGGGTAGTGCTGGAAAAGCACAGCAGGTCAGGGAGCATCCGAGGAGCAGGAAAATCAATGTTTCGGGCAAAGGTCCTTCATCAGGTATTTCTGATGAAGAGCATTTGTCCGAAACATCGATTTTCCTGCTCTTTGGATGCTGCCTGACCTGTTGTGCTTTTCCAGCACTACTTTAAATCTTGACTCTAATTTCCAACATCTGCAGTACCCACTTTCGCCATTATCAAAGAACCCAGACTATAGGCAAATTCAACTGAATGTGGGCAGGATAGACATCATGAGATGGAGGGTTGCCTACCAGGCAATGGGGTGAGGGGGAGGAGTGGTGTTGCCTCTTAAGCATTTGAAAGAAAACAGAGAATCATGGTTCCCAACACTGCTCTCATTCACACATAACGTGGCTTTAAATAAGGTTCACCCCCAACCCCCATCCCACTTGGCATCTCAACTTGTGTTTGTGCAGGTAGGCAGTCCACAAGCCTTCAGCCTGGGGCTTAATCATGCAGAAATGGTAAAAACAGGTATGGAGGGATTGTCTTCTGAGCTAAGGCGAAATAAGTTGGGACACATTGGAGTTTAGAAGAATGAGAGGTGATCTCATTGAGACGTTTAGGATTCTTAAGGAGGTTGACAGGGTAAATGCAGAGTGGGATGCTCCCCGCATGGGAAAGTCCAAGAATAATGTGGCATAGTCTCAGAATAAAGGGGTGCCAATTTAAGACTGAGGTGAGGAGGAATGCTGCCTCTCTAAAGATTGTAAATGTTAGGAACTCCTTGACACAGACAGCTGTGGAGACTGAATCCTTGTGTAAATTTAAGGCAGAGACAGAAAGATTCTTGATCAGTAGAGGAATCATAAGCTATGGGGAAAGGGCAGGAAAGCAGATGTGAGGAATATCGAATCAGCCATGACCTTATTGAATGGTGGAGCAAGCTCGAGGGGCCAAATAGCCTACTTCTGTCCCTATTTTTTCTAGACTTGTGGCCTAACCAGGTACCAGACTGCACTCACCCACCGGGTCAAATGCACCCCTGTCCCTGAAGATGTCCAGAACTAGAGGGCATAGGTTTAGGGTGAGAGGGGAAAGATATTAAAGAGACCTAATGGGCAACTTTTTCATGCAGAGGGTGATACATGTATGGAATGATCTGCCAGAGGAAGTGGTGGAGGCTGGTACAATTGCAACATTTAAAAGGCATTTGGTTGGATATATAAATAGGTAGTGTTTGGAGGGCTATGGGCTGGCAGGTGGGACTAGATTGGGTTGGGATATCTGGTCGGCATGGAAGGGTTGGACCGAAGGGTCTGTTTCCATGCTGTACATCTCTATGACTCTATGTGTTGCAGGGGCAGTATTAAGTTCTGCCCACCATGTTTAAAATCAGTGCTGATGCTTGTGAAGTTGAAGCCATTTAAGGGCTGGTTTCCTATGTGAGATCAAAGTGACTTGTACACAAAATGCTCCCAAATACATTCACGTTATTAGCTTATCAACCAACGCCGCCTATGTATGCAAGGTCAAATCATTTAAATCTCTTTAGTATGCTTCCTGCACAATATTCCATGTAACCTTGCTGAGGTGGAGCGGGGAATCCCAAGCCTATTCTCATAATTCAATAAGTCTTGCCTGCTCTGTATGCAAACCAGTCCTCAATAATGACACTAAGTGAATCACAGGTTTTAATTCCAGGTTTTCTTTTGATAATGAAGAGTAAGAAGATAACCAGTGAATATTTAATTAGAATTGTTTATTCTAATCTCTGCTGGTAATGCAAGAGACATAAAAGGGTTTGAGTCAAGGTTCTGTTTCTCATACAGAGAAGATAGCGGGCAGCAAACACGGGAGAAACTATTGAGAAAAGGGTTTTAATGTTTCATTGTGTTGTAAGACACAGTAAAACATTAGATAAAGCATTTATTCGAGTCATGCATATTCTATGAAAATAAGGAAAAAGAGACAAAATTGAGATTGAAATTGTGTTAAGTGTTAATTAAGTAACAATGCTGTAATGTAGAATTACAAGGTAAAGTTGGAAAGGAGTTTTATATGTGTATATATTACGCACAGGAACACAAGTAACTCATCTATGCTCTCAAACCTGCTCCAACATTCAATTGTTATGGCTGATCAGTAAGGCAAATCAGGGCGGGACCAACACACCATGTCGCTGAACAAAGAGACCTTGGGGTACAGGTACATAATTCCTTGAAGTTGGAGTCACAGGTAGATAGGTTAGTGAAGAAGACATTTGGTACACTTGCCTTTATTAGTCAGTGTATTGAGTATAGAGTCATAGAGTTACACAGCATGGATATGGACCCTTTAGTCCGACTTGGCCAAGCTGAGCAGACATCCTAAATTAACCGAGTTCCATTTGCCAGCATCATATAGCTTTGCTTTTCCTACTTATTCACCCATCCAGATGCCTTTTAAATGTTGTAATTGTACCAACCTCCACTACTTCTTGTAGCAGCTCATTCCACACACAACACACACCATCCTCTGCGTGAAAAAGTTGTCCCTTGGGTCTCTTTTACATCTTTCCTCTCTCACGTTAAATCTATGCCCTTTAGTTTTGGACTCCCCAACTGAATCTTTTTTTTAAAGCTGTAGTGGGTAATTAAAATCTGCAGGACAATGATTCCGTTCTTTAAAGGTAATTATTCTGTGTCAGAGTTTTCTGGCAATAGTTAAGCATTATCATATCATTAAAAACTAATCTCCATTTGAATGGACAAAGCCTAACATTCACCAACATAATATAGGAGCAAATTACATGCTGGAATCTGTACTGAAAAGAAAAAATGTTGGAGATCACAGCGGGTCCTTGGAGAGAGACCAGGCTAACTTTACTGGTGGAGCTCTGATGAAGAGTCATCTGGACTCGAATTGTTAGCTTGCTCTCTCTCCATGGATGCTGCCTGACCTGCTGTGATCTCCAACATTTGTTGTTTTCAGTGATTCTCTAGCATGTATAGTGGGTGCATACTAGAAAATGACACTGGTATGTTCAATGCTTTTCAACGGTGAGTATTTTGTTAGAGTGCAAGTTCCTGGTGACTGAAACAGAAACTACTTGATTACTCAGTTTCAAAGTGTATTTGCAGATGGCAATCTATTACATTTACATCTTAACAGAGGTGAACACCACTGGCCTCAATGTTATTTTTGTTGGAAAATCTGAGTCAAAAAATATCTTTCCACAGTAGTGCGTTTGTATTCAATGGGCATATGAACAATGAAACATAGGCTGCTGAGAACTACCATTCGTTCTTGAATTATTAAGTTAATGCTAATTCATACTCAATAATTTATTTCAATGACAGAGGCTTAACAGATAAGGCAGATGAACTCAGGGCACGATTGGGATCATGGGATTAGAATATCATAACAATTACAGAAACATGGCTCAGGGATGGACAGGACGGGCAGCTTAAAGTTCCAGGTATAGACACTAGAGAGGGGCAAGAGAGGAGGGGGAATTGGTGTTTTTGATTCGGGATAACATTACGACTGTACTTAGGAATTCCTGGGAATATGTCTACAGAAGTTATTTGGGTGGAAGCGAGAAATCAGAAAGGGATGATCACCTCATGAGGATTGTACCTTAGATCCCCCAATATTCAGCAGGAAATTGAGAAACAAATTTGTAAGGAGATCTCAGTTTTCTGTAAGAATAATAGGGTGGTTATGGCAGGGGATTTTAACTTTCCAAACATACACTGGGCCTGCCATAGTGTTAAGGATTTAGATGGAGAAGAATTTTGTTAAGTGTGTCCAAGAACATTTTCTGATTCAGTATGTGGGATGTACCTACTACAGACGGTGCAAAACTTGACCTGCTCTTGGGAAATAAGACAGGGCAGGTGACTGAGATGTCAGTGGGGGAGCACTTTGGGGCCAGCGACCATAATTCTGTTAGTTTTAAAATAGTGATGGAAAAGAATAGACTGGATCTAAAAGTTAAAGTTCTAAATTGGAGGAAGGCCAATTTTGACGGTATTAGGCAAGAACTTTTGAAAGCTGATTGACGGATATTTTCAGATAAAGGGACGGCTGGAAAATGGGAAGCCTTCCGAAATGAGATAACGTGAGTCCAGAGACAGTATATTCCTGTTCGGGTGAAAGGAAAGGCAGGTAGGTGTAAGGAATGCTGGATGACTAAAGAAATTGAGGGTTTGGTTAAGAAAAGGAAGGAAGCATATATCAGGTATAAACAGCAGAGATTGGGTGAATCCTCAGAGGAGTATAAAGGCAGTAGGAGTATACTTAAGAGGGAAATCAGGAGGGCAAAAAGGGGACATGAGATAGCTTTGGCAAATAGGATTAAGGAGAATCCAAAGGGATTTCAGAAATATATTAAGGACAAAAGGGTAAGTAGGGAGAGAACAGGGCTCCTTAAAGATCAGCAAGGCTGCTTATGTGTGGAACTGCAGGAGATAGGGGAAATATTAAATGAATATTTTGCATCAGTGTTTACTGTGGAGAAGGATATGAAAGGTATAAAGCATGGTTAAATAATGAGCGTCATCTTCAAAAATGTCCATATTACAGTGGAGGTGGTGTTGGATGGCTTAAAATGCAAAAAAGTGAATAAATCCCCAGGACCTGATCAGGTGTAACCTAGAATGCTGTGGGAAGCTAGGGGAGTGATTCTTGGGCCCCTTGCTGAGATATTTGTATCATCAATATTCACAGGTGAGGTGATATAAGACTGGAGGTTGGGTAATGTGTTGCCACTGTTTAAGAATGGTGGTAAGGACAAGCCAGGGAACTATATACCGGTGAGCCTGACGTTGGTGGTGGGCAAGTTGTTGGAGGAATCCTGAGGGACAGGACGTACATTTATTTGGAAAGGCAAGGACTGATTCGGGATAGTCAACATGGCTTTGTGCATGGGAAATCATATCTCACAAACTTGTTTGAGTTTTTTGAGGAAGTAACAAAGAGGATTGATGAGGGAAGAGCAGTAGATGTGGTCTATATGGACTTCAGTAAGGCGTTCGACAAGGTTCCACATGGGAGACTGATTAGCAAGGTTAGATCTCATGGAATACAGGGAGAACTAGCCATTTGGATACAGAACTGGCTCAAAGGGTGGTGGTGGAGGGCTGTTTTTCAGACTGGAGGCCTGTGACCAGT
>NC_057718.1:23428244-23473933 GCF_004010195.1 Chiloscyllium plagiosum | reverse complement strand
TCCTTTATTGGTCAGAGTATTGAGTACAGGAGTTGAGAGGTCATGTTGCAGCTGTACAGGACATTGGTTAGGCCACTGTTGGAATATTGCATCCAATTCTGGTCTCCTTCCTATCGGAAAGATGTTGTGAAACTTGAAAGGGTTGCCAGGGTTGGAGGATTTGAGCTATAGGAAGAGGCTGAACAGGCTAGGGCTGTTTTCCTTGGAACATCAGAGGCTGAGGGGTGACCTTACAGAAGTTTACAAAATTATGAGGGGCATGGATAGGGTAAATAGGCAAAGTCTTTTCCCTGGCATCGGGGAGTCCAGAACTAGAAGGCATAGGTTCAGGGTGAGCGGGGAAAGATATAAAAGAGACCTAAGGAGCAACTATTTCACACAGAGAGTGGTATGTATATGGAATTAGCTGCCAGAGGAAGTGGTGGAGGCTGGTACAATTGCAACATTTAAGACTCATTTGTATGGGTATATGAGTAGGAAGGGTTTAGAGAGATATGGACCGGGTGCTGGCAGGTGGGATTAGATTGGGTTGGGATATCTGGTCGGCATGGACTAATTTGGACCGAAGGGTCTATTTCCATGCTGTACATCTCTATGACTCTATGACAAGCCAGGGAACTATAGACCAGTGAGCCTGATGTCGGTAACAGGCAGGTTGTTGGAGGGAATCTGACGACAGGATATACATGTAATTGGAAAGTCAAGGACTGATTAGGGATTGTCAATGTGGCTTTTTGAGTGGGAAATCATGCCTCACAAACTTGACTGAGATTTATTTGAGAAGTAACGAAGAGGATTGATTAGCATAGCGTAATGGACGTGATCAATATGGTTTCAGTAAGGTGTTCAACATGGCTCACTGGTTAGCAAAATTAGATGAGATAGAATACAGGGAGAACTATCCATTTGGATTCAGAACTGGCTCAAAGGTAGAAGACAGTGGGTGGTAGTGGAGCATTGCTTTTCAGACTAGAAGTCGGTGACCAGTGATGTGCCACAAGGATTGGTGCTGGGTCCACTGCTTTGTCAGGTATAGACATTTATGTAAATGATTTGGATGTGAACATAGGAGGTATAGTTAGTAAGTTTGTAGATGACACCAAAATTAGAGGCGTCGTGAGCAGTGAAAGAGGTTACCTCAGACTACAACAGGACCTTGACCAAATGGGCCAATGGGCTGAGGAGTGGTAGATAGAGTTTAATCTAGATAATTTTTGTGAAGTGCTGCATTTTGGGAAAGCATATCAGAGCAGGACTTATACACTAAATGTTAAGGTCCTGGGGAGTGTTGCTGAACAAAGAGACCTTGGAGTGCAGGTTCATAGTTCCTTGAAAGTGGAGTCACAGATAGATAGGATAGTGAAGAATGCATTCAGTATGCTTTCCTTTACTGGTCAGAGTACTGAGTACAGGAGTTGGGAAGTCATGTTGTGGCTGTACAGGACATTGGTTAGGCCACTTTTGACATACAGTGTTCAATTCTGGTCTCCCTGCTCTGGGAAGGATGTTGTGAAACTTGATAGGGTTCAGAAAAGATTGACAAGGGTGTTGCCAGCGTTGGAGGGTTTGAGATTTAGAGAGAGGCAGAATAGACTGTGGCTATTTTCTCTGGAGCATTGGAGGCTAAAGGGTGACTTATGAAGGTTCACAAAATCATGAGGGGCATGGATTAGGTGAATAGACAAAGTCTTTTCCCTGGGTTGGGGGAAACCAAAACTAGAGAACATAGGTTTCAGGTAAGAGGGGAAAGACTTACAAGGGACTTAAGAGGCAATCTTTTCAGGCAGAGGGTGGTACATGTATAGAACAAGCTGCCAGAGGAACTGGAGAGGGGTTGGTTCAATTACTACATTTAAAGGCATCTGGATGGATATATGAATAGGAAGGGTTTAGAGAGATATGGGCCAAATGCTGGCAAATCGGACTATATTAGGTGAGGATATCTGGTCAGCACAGACCAAAGGGTCTGTTTCCATGCTGTACATCTCTATGACTGTCAAATATATTTCATCAATTTAGATAAATAATTGCATTTATAGATTGTTTAAACATGTACAGTTAAATAAATTTTGCATTAAATATTTTATGTTCATCAAGCAGTGATTTTATGAAAGTTTCTTTATGTTATAATTTCCAAGGGATTGGGGAAAGTTGAGTACACGACCTAATGGGAGCTATTTCATGCTGCTGAATGTGTTAACAAAGAATAAAACAGATCCATTACTTCGCAGAGGGTCAGAGTTAATGATGAAAAGTGTTGGGACTGGGAAACAGCATTTAGCAGGGATTGCATCAGACTTGATAATATCCTATAGTGGGGAAGAAATAAAGTGAATCAATGATACCATAAGGTACCAGCCCTTATATCTAAGTTCACTGAGAAGACAGAGATAGAATGTAATATTTTGCATTTGGAAGGCTTTCATAGGACACAAATGAAAAATAAATTATTGGTGATAAATGGGTTCGTGAATTTAAATGGTCAGTGAATGAGAGTGAAGAACAGTTAGACTAAATGGTTTTAAAAAGAATTGTTAAGAACAGAGTTACTCTTCAATGTTTCTCCCAAAACATATTTCCATTGAATGATTCACTAAGACACAGAAATGCACAAAGAGTCAATTCCTTCAATAAATTGGAGAAGTTATGACTGATTTCCTTGGAGATTTATGGGGATATTTGATAGAGATATTCTAAATCGTGAGGGGTCTGGACAGAATGAGCTGTGAAGATCTTTTCCCATTGCTGGTAGAATTGAGCATGAAAAAGAACAGATTTGAGGTAATTGGCAAAGAACATAGAACATTACAGCACAGTATAGGCCCTTCGGCTCTCAATGTTGCACTAACCTGTGAAACCAATCTGAAGCCCATCTAACCTACACTATTCCATTATCATCTATATGTTTATCTAATGAATATTTAAATGCTCTTAAAGTTGGCGAGTCTACTACTGTTGCAGGCAAGGCATTCCACATCCTAATTAGTCTCTGAGTAAAGAAACTACCTCTGACATCTGTCCTATATCTATCACCCCTCAATTTAAAGCTATGCCCCCTCATGCTAGCCATCACCATCTGAGGAAAAGGGCTCTCACTGTCCACCCTATCTAATCCTCCTGATCATCTTGAATGTATCTATTAAGTCACTTTTCAACCTTCTTCGCTCTAATGAAACAGCCTCAGCTTTTCCTCATAAGACCTTCCCTCCGTACCAGGCAACATCCTGGTAAATCTTCTTTGCATCCTTTCCAATGCTTCCACATCCTTATTATAATGCAGTGACCAGGACTACACGCAATACTCCAATTACATCCACACCAGAGTTTTGTATAGGTGCAACATGACCTCATGGTTCTGAAACTCAATCCCTCTACCAATAAAAACCTAACACACCTTATACCTTCTTAACAATCCTATCAACCTGGGTGGCAACTTTCTGGGACCTCTGCACATGGACACCAAGATCTCTCTGCTCAACCACACTACCAAGAATCTTACCATTAGCTCAGTATTCTGTATTCCTGTTACTCCTTCCAAAGTGAATCATCTCACACTTTTTTGCATTAAACTCCATTTGCTACCTCTCAGCCCAGCTCTGCAGCTTATCTATGTTCCTCTGTAACCCGCAACATCCTTCTGCACGATCTACAATCGTACTGATTTTAGTGTCATCTGCAAAGTTACTAACCCATCTTTCTACTCCTTCATCCAGATCATTTATAAAAATGAAAAACAGCAGTGGCCCCAAAACAGACCCTTGCAGGACACCACTAGTAACTGAACTCCAGGGTGAATATTTCCTATCAAACACCACCCTCTGTCTTCTTGCAGCTCGCTAATTTCTGATCTAAATGACTAAGTCACCCTCAATCCCATGCCTTTGTATTTTTGCAATGGTCTATTATTAGGAACCTTATCAAATGCAGCTGCCTTCAG
The DNA here is from genome assembly GCF_004010195.1 of Chiloscyllium plagiosum. Taxonomy (NCBI): domain Eukaryota; kingdom Metazoa; phylum Chordata; class Chondrichthyes; order Orectolobiformes; family Hemiscylliidae; genus Chiloscyllium; species Chiloscyllium plagiosum. Next base: position 23,469,996 of record NC_057718.1, on the reverse strand, counting down.
GGTACAATGGTCCTGAACTCCCAGATCTCTCTGTTCATCAAATTTTCCCAAGGCTCTTCCATTTACAGTATAGTTTGCTCTAGAATTAGACTTTCCAAAGTGCATCACCTCACATTTGCCTGGATTGAAGTCCATCTGTCACTTCTCCGCCCAACTCTCCAGTCTATCTACATTCTCCTGTATTCTTTGACAGTCCTCTACTCCATCAATCTTCGTGTCATCTGCAAACTTACTGATTGGACCACCTTACACACCTCTGAAACAAGTTCTTATACACCTCTGGAGTGGGACTTGAAGCCTAGCCTCCTAGCTCAGAGGTTGGGATACTACCAGCCTGGACATGCTTGTGTTCTAAAAATCTCCTAAATCAAATTATGTCAGGCAAACTGAATAAATAGGAGAAAGTGAGGACTGCAGTTGCTGGAGATCAGAGCTGAAAAATGTGTTGTTGGAAAAGCGCAGCAGGTCAGGCAGCATCCAAGGTGCAGGAGAAGGGCTTATGCCCGAAACGTCGATTCTCCTGCTCCTTGGATGCAAACAGAATAAATAGCTATGACAGGCAATTGGGTAGATTCAGGAACATACACTCAGTTGAAATAATGATCAACAAACACCAGAAACCAGAAGCTGTCATTTTAGGATCATAATCTGCGTCATGACTGACCAGGAGACTCTCCTATTCTTAACCTTCTGCATCCATATTTCTAATGAAAACATGAATGAAATATATAATTATACAGAATAAAAGTTTTAAACTCTAAGTGAAATACTTACAGATAGTGTAGCACAACAGGACATATAAATATTTTCAAAATTTAAGGAACGTAGTGAATGGAGATTATCAGAAAATATATAAAGTTGTTGTTGAACAAGTTATTGTTCAGATTGCAAAGAGACTGGCAGCAAAAAAAACCTGCAAAATGTATAAAATGTTCTTTGGAAATGTTCCAGATGTCAAAGAAGAAAATGGGGTCTGTCAAAAATAAAAAGACAGAGGCAGAAAAGACAAACAAATCAAGCTACGATTAAGTATTTTACTATCATATTCCTTCTCCTCTTTTGATGGATAAGGGATATATTTTAGTTATAAATAAAAGCAAGATATAATTGCTAATACCTAGGCGTTGAAATTCCACTCAACTGTTACTGTTAACATATTTCTGCAAAATCTTATCTGAGCAAAATTAAAGTCTTTGAAGTGTAAGCCTTCGCCTCTGGGACTAACGCAAATCTAATGTAACATTAATCCAGTTAGAGTGCGTAAGAAGTCATAATGTAACAGGATTGGGGTAAATAGCTCAGAGAATGAAGGGTAAGGAAATAACCTCACCAACTTTCTTTACTGGCTTCCATCCTGTTCTATATACTCTTCTCACACTTTGGTATCTCACTCAAGTGAGCTCTGTTCATACATAGCACTTTACAGCAAATGTTAGGAGCTTATGCAATTGGCAGATTAAGATTATAGCATCCCTACAAAAACATATATATAAGAATATAGAATCCCTACAGTGTGGGAAAAGGCCCTTCAGCCCAACAAGTCCACACTAACCCTCAGAACAGTAACCCACCCAGACCCATTCTCCTTCCCTATATTTACCCCTAACTTACACACCCTACCTACACATCCCTGAACACTATGGACAATTTAGCATGGCCAATTCACCTAACCTTCACATCTTTGGACTGTAGGAGGAAACTGGAGCAAACCCATGCAGACATGGGGAGAATGTGCAAACTCCACACAGACAGTCGCCCGAGACTGGAATCAAACCTGGCGCTGTGAGGCAACAGTGCTAACCAATGAGCCACCGTGCCACTGCATTAACCTTAACAATTCTATTCTACTTACTTGCACAAGAATGGATTAACATCAGTAATTCCTTAAATCTGCAAAGCTAACAAGAGGACTGCCTCCACTAACTTAACAGAGGTCAGAAAATGATCTCGAAACTTTTATTCCTCCAGTATCCTATTTTAGGTTGAAATGGTATGATGCTAAAATTATTTATTTTAAAAAATTTGAATTAATGCATCCCAAATCATGTTTGCCCTTTTCTGCTAGGTTAGTTTGTGTCATTCTCAATGGCTACACTCAAAGTAATGAGCTTGTGAGCTTGGTTGCTATTTGTGGAGCTGAGTGACTCAAGGAAAGCATGTGACCAGCTGTGAATGCAGACTTAGATGCAATGTGTGAGTGTGCCACAGGGTTCGATACTGGGCACTCAATTGCCTACGATTTATAGAAATGATTTAGGTGTGACAGAAGGTACGGTTGTCAAATTTGCTGATGACACAAGGATAGCTAGGAAAATAATTTCTGAAGAGGACATAAGGATGGTACAAAAAGATATAGATAGATTAGGTGAGTGGGCAAAGTTATAGAAATTGGAGTATAATGTGAGGTAGTGTGATTTCTTTTTCCGATTTGGCAAGAAGATTAAAGAAGAATCTAAATGGTAAAATATTGCAGTGCTGGGATGCAAGAGAATCTGGGTGACTGAGTGCATGAATCACACAAAGTTAGAATGCAGGTACAGCAAGTAATTAGAGCAACTCAATGAATGATATAGTTATTGCAAGGGAATTGAATTCAAAAGTAAGCAGAGTTTTGAAGAAGTATCAAACTTGACTGGAAAGGTTAACTCTGTTTTTCTCTCCATCAATGCTGCTAGACCTGCTGAGTTTCTTTTGCATTATCTGTGTTTGTTGTAAAAGTATGATATGGACGTGCCGGTGTTGGACTGGGGTGGACAAAGTTAAAAATCACACAACACTAGGTTATAAGCCAACAGTTTTATTTGGAAGTACGAGTTTTCAAACTGCTACTCCTTCATCATCTACCTGTGGAGTACTGTGCAGAATATTGGTCACTTTATTTAAGGAAGGATGAAAATACATTGGGGGCAGATCAGAGAAGGTTTGCTAACATCTGAAAGGGGGTTGATTGATTTATGAGGAAAGATTGAGCAGATTGTACTTGGTATCCTTTGGAGTTTACAAGAGTAAGTGCTGACTTGATTGAACCAAATAACATAAATTCTGAGGTGTAATTACAGGGTAGATGTGGAGAGAATGTTTCCTCATGGGAGAATCTGGAACGAAGGCTAACTTTTTAAAAATCAGAGTTCATCTATTTAAACAGAGATTAGGTAACATTTCTTCTCCAAGAGGGCGAAACTTTCTTCCTGAGAAGGTGTTAAAGTAGCGTCCTTGAATGTTTTTAAGGCAGAGGAAAATAGATTCTGGTCATGCCAGGGAGTACAAGGTTATCAGAGTTAGGCAGGAACATGAGCTGGAGGTTACTGGATTGTTATTGAATGGCAAATGCAGATTCAAGGGTCTGAATGGCCTATTTCTGCTATTAATTTATATTTTATTATGTACATAGTGCAATGGAGGGCTGCTTTATTGATACTATAATGTATTAATAAAACTTTATAGGGAACACCATATCCAGGTGGTTGCTACATTAGAACAAGGCCACAGAGATACTGAGAAGAACATCAACATTGAAAAAAATTACTTATGAAGACAGGCAAGAGAGCCTACACAGGACAAACACTGGGGAAAGTGCTCATCTTAGATTAACATGACAAACTTCTCACTCCTATCAGAAGATGGTAAACTCAAGCTTCCCTCCAGAGTCTTGACCTGATAATTTATTTGGTACTCCATTGCTGGTCCAGCACAGCACAGCATTGTCAGAAATACTTTAACTTTCAATGATGTACCATTGAATAGAGATCATCTCTGCTCTCACATATGGAGGTACAGACTCCATGACACTTTTTGAAGAAGAGGAGGAGAGTTCCCCATAATGCCATTAATGTTGATTTTTTCCACAATCATCCCCCAACTATAACAGATTATCTGGTCATTAGTTCATTGTTGCTTTGTGAGATCCTGCTATGTATGTCGCCCATTGTGTTGCCCTCTGCTATAAAAGTGACAACACTTCAAAAGCACTTTGACTGTGGAATGTAATTGGACTACCAGATGATGCTATATAAATCCAATTTTTTACCCTAATTCATGTGCTTAATAGTAGAGGAAATAAATAAGATGTATGCAATGTAATCTGACCTATACCAGGACTAGGAAATGTGAATTAAAAACCTATAAGCTAACTTGGCTATAATTTCCCACATTCTGAGTTACTCATTTACTTCACTGACTGCTGCGTTCTGCTGAGCATACAGTCTGTTAAAGCATTCGCAGTGCAATTGCATCTATTTCTATTTTGCCAGAAGATAAAGGATGGAAAAGGTGGCTAATTAGAATACTTTTTTGATTCCACTATTCTTGTGTCCTTTGTACAGTGAGTTTCTATTCCATATGTAATCCCTTGTGATATTCATTATTCTTTATCTAATCATTCCCATGTATCCAATATTTGCTATGTAATCACTGCCTGCAATTCATTATCGTTTACGTAACTGGTCCCTGTCTAGGTTATGTCAGTAATATCCAGTCTCTCAATCACACGACATAATGAAATGACCCAAAAAGACATGTGTTTCAGTATAATGAGAAGCATCTTAAGTCAGTGAGGCCTTTCAGACTATATATAGGGAAAACTTCAGGCATTTCAAATAGAAAAATTAACTGAGCGACAAAAGAGGGCAAACTTCCGTTGGGTAACATGGCAGTCTGTATTTCATTTATTAAAAAGCATAGTAGAGTGAACTGATTTGTGTTTTGTCCAAATTGAAGACATTCCGTGCCAGCATTTCTCATTTGTCGAAACCTGTGTCATGTCCCCAGCAAACATCGAAAGCAGTGCATTGTCCCATGGCTTTGTTGAGTCTTCCTCTGTAACTGTGCAGCATCACCACAATCTAATAAACCAATTCTCGAATCTAATCACATAAGATGACCCATCACCCAGCATTCCATAGAGCATGAAATGAAATATAGGAAAGGCTAGGTGTGGGGGATGGGGGAGATGTGGGGAAGAGATTGGGGAAGACAAGAAAATGATGCATAATTTTCCATACAAAGTGTTTATCAAGATCTTTTGTTCTGTGATGTTAAGATTGGAATGAATTTATATGAAGTGTCATCGTTTCTTTCTTATCTCATAGAAATAGTAGGTAACTAGAAATAGAACTTTGATGTTATAAGCACTGTTCCAGTAGAAGATATTAACTAACAATTAAGAACTAGCAATGAATAGTTTAGACAGCCGTTATGTTCTTTTCCATTTCTTTGACACATGTTATTTCAATTTCTGTCATATCAGAGAGGAAGCCAGGGCCTTTATCATAGCTAAAGATTACTGCTATTGTATTGTTTTTTCAAAGTGCTTGACAATATTCTGTTTGAGGAGCAAAGATATGGAAATCAGTTCAGAAGGCACTGCTCACAGTTTTTTTACAATTTTGGATGCAAGAAAGTGGAGCAAGTTTCCCAACATTTCCTCACAACTCCAAATTACTAACAGAAATAAATCTAGACAGCACAACGAGAAGCTTGCTGGTCACGCCCATCGAGAATGGCAGAGGTACCTCTTCTAATGTAGCCAGAGGCAGGAAGGGCTGATATGGATACTGGCCAATAGGCCACAATGTCATTTAGGCTCATTAATAAATCAATTGACAGTAATTATACCCCTGAGCCCACCAGAATTTAATGATGCCTCAGGGAACAAATGGGAATTACACAGTTACCCCATGTCTACATCAATGGCCAATGCCTTATTGGGGAGGATCCCTCATTGTCATGGTACTGTGCCCAATCTAGGAACCTGCCATCCACCAGCCCCTAATGCCCACAACTCTCCCATGTTCTCCATCCCATTTTCACTCACCAACAAACATCCCTGGCGAAATCTCTGAGGAACAACTGGCATTAGCCACTTTGCCTGGTGTTGCTGCAGGCAATGGGGTATGGGCAGCCTCTGGTTGACAGGCTGCTCTTGGGGAATGGCATATCTGATGGAAAGGCTCTGAATGCTGAGAGAGGCATGATACTGCCGAGGTAAATAAGATCATAGAGTCATACAGCACGGCAATAGACCCTTCGACCCTTCATCCGCACCAACCAGACATCCCAATCTGACTGAGACTCTTTTGCCAGCATTTGGCCCATATCCCTCTAAACTCTTTATTCATGTACCCATTCAGATGCCTTTTAAAAGTTGCAATTGTACCTACTCCACCACTTCCTGTGGCAGCTCACTCCATACACACGCCACTTCCTGTGTGAAAAAGTTACCCCTCAGGTCCTTTTCAAATCTTTTCTTCTCACCTTAAACCTATGCGGTCTAATCTTGGACTTCTCCATCCCAAGAAGAAGACCTTTGCTGTTCACCCTATCCATGTCCCTCATGTTTTTATAAGCCTCTATAAGTTTTCCCCTCAGCCTCCGATACCCCAACCTCTTCAAACTCTGAAAACTCAAACCCTCCAGTTCCAGCAACATCTTTGTAAATCTTTTCTGCATCTTTTCAAGTTTAACAATATCCTTCCTATAGAAGGGCAACAAAAATAGCATGCGGTATTCTAAAGGTGGCCTCAACAATGGCCTGTACACGACAATGTTCTGGCCAATGAAGGTAAGCACCTTCTTCACCACCCAAGCTACCTACAACTCCACCTAGTGGTGAGCAGGAGACACGGATAGAATATTAAATCCTGTGCAGGGGGTGGGGGGATGGGGAAGCTGGATTGGACTTTGTGAGGTGTTTTAAACAGGTGACAGCAAATAAACAGTCTGCTTTCTCTCGGGAAGTTAATTTCAATTCAGCCATCACGTGTCACCTGCTTCACCCACACATGCATAGAAAATAATACTCCTTATTCAACATTTCCTATTTCTTTTCCGCTTCATGACCTCTGAGTTACTCCTATTCAGCTCAAACAAAGTGTAAGTGCATTGATAATGCGAAAGCTAGTGTACAGTTGGGAGGATGTGGGCTTCTGTGGTTCAGTGGTAGTGTTGGTCCAGTTTAGGGTCCGCCTTGTCCCAAAGGGTGGGCAAAGCCTGAACAGGACTTAATTAAAATGATTACAATTGCAAGGATTGGCTACGCTTCTCTGATTGGATCAAGTGTAAGGCTCTAACATGGAGAATGGCATACAACAATAACAAAGCACAGGGACCAAGTTCAAAGTTAAAATGCCAAAAGGAACAGTCCTCAATTTTTGCAATCAATAAATTTAGATGGAGTAAATATCCCCACCACATTAATAACTGCTTAATTTCAGGTTATGGCATTATACAAAATGAGATAAAATTAAACATAAAATAAAAGCAAAATGCCATGAATGTTGGTAATCTGCAGAGAATGCTAGAGAAACTTAGCAGGTCTGGGAACATCTGTGGAGAGGGAATAGTCTTTTTTCTGAAGAAGTCACACCGAACTCAAAATGGAACTCTGTTTTTTTTCTCTCTCCTCAGAGTTGAGTTTCTCCAGCATTCTCAGTTTTTTTTTGCATTAGATACAATGATATTGCTGGCTGCTAGCTAAAGTATCATTTTGTAATAACTTTAAAGAAACTGAACAACCTAAACTGATGAGAATTTGAGAGTGTTCGATCAAATGACCTGTCTGTGACTTGCACATGTTAATAGATAGTTTGATTCACTTAATATGGAAAAATATTTTGGATCTGCATAGAATTTGCAAAGAGGAATGGGGAAATATCAAGAATAAGTACTGTCAAATAACCAATTGTTTCAACAGCTGCCATGTTGAATTCTTGGTCATCAAGGTACAACATTTGGATTTCTAAATACAAATGCGATTTTTTTTATGCTTATATTATTTCTTTCTATTTAAACTCGGGCAGGCGATGGCCTATTGTATCACTGGCCTGTTAATCCAGAGACCCAGGTAATGTTCTGGTTTGAATCGTACAGATGGTGGAATTTAAATTCAATTAAAAAACAAAATCTGGAATTAAGAGTCTACCGATGATCATGAATCTGTTGTTGATTGTTGGAAAAACCCATCTGGTTCACTATTGTCCTTTCGGGAAGGAAATTGCCATCCCTACTTGACCTGGCCTATATGTGACTCCAACTCACAGCAATGTGGTTGACTCTTAACTGCCCTCTGGGCAATTAATGATGGGCAATAAATGCTGCCTAGCCAGTGACTGCCCTCATCCCATGAATGAATAAAGGGAAAAAAAACTGATTAGAGTCTAAAACTAAAAATAATGAGCTGCAAAAGGAGAGAAACAATGTATTTAATTCGAGTGGGAAGTGACCATTGCAACTACAATTAGTCTTGTCATTACATTAGTCTTCAGCTTTGGGTCAATATATGTAGCATTCATTTTAATTCAAGGAGCCTCTGGACTTATATTAAAATTCATAAGAAAGTTAGTACCCTTTGATGTCATTTTTTTTGTCATTGCAGAGCCTAGAGTGACTGGAGAATGAAACATAATGCAGGTAATTTTCCAAGTTCAATAAACTGGTAGTAGATTTTAGAATGAATCAACATGTCCCTTATACAATCCAAATGGCATTTGTTTCAATTTCTCTAACGTGATGGTTTAACCCACATTTATTATGGCAATGTTTTTCTATGGTCAATTCTTGCATCCATGTTTCTAAAGGCCTGCGTTTTACAATGATAATGATGGCAAAACTGTCAGTATCCAACATCATTATTCCACAGAAACTGACAGGAATGTCGGATTTCTGAATTATTCTGAACATCCTGAGCTCTGGAAGTTGCTGACAATGATTCTACGCTTTTCCAGAAGGTTCATTATTGAGGTTCTCATCACCACCTCCCCACTACCCAACTAGACAACAATCCCCAAGATCAAAGAGCTGTTGAATATTTCCACATTTAGAGATTCACTGATCTCTGTATGGAGCTTCCACACAAATCAGACCCGTGGGACAAGAAAACATTTTTTAATGAACCTTTACATTTTGGAGAATATAATTTTGGTTGCTTGTATGATAGTAAAGCTGCATGAAATCTCTGTCGATATTTGCTACATTCAAACTTTCGCAAGTGAAAGCACTGTAATGACTATTAATGGGAGAGGTTTTTTTGTTTGATGGTATGTGTCCATCTTTAGTTGCCCTCATACTGGCAGGCTCATTAGGTCATTTCAGTGGGGCTGTGTAGTAGTGTCCCTGCCTCTGAGTCAGAAGACCGGGATACAAATCCCATTACTCCAGTTATTTAAGAACATTTCTGAATAGATTTATTTGAAAATATCTAGGCCATTTTAGCAAGGAATTAGGAGTCATACTGTTGTGGGTTTGGAGTGTCATGTCGGCCAGATAAGGGAACAATGGCACATAGAATCCTTATAGTGTGGAAACAGGCCGTTTGGTCCAACAAGTCCACACCGACCCTTCAAAGAATAACCCATTCCCCTACCCTATATTTACCCCTGACTAATCCCCCTAGCCTACACTTCCATGAACACTATGGGTGATTTAGCATGGCCACGTCACCTAACCTGCACATCTTTGGATTGTCTGTGTGGAGTTTGCACATTCTCCCCATGAGTGTGTGGGTTTCCTCTGGGTGCTCCGGTTTCCTTCCATTAATCCAAAGGTGTGCAGAGTTAGTTGGGTTGGCCATGCTAAATTAACCGTAAAGTTCAGTGACGTGTAGGTTAACTGCATTAGCCATAGGAAATAGGGTCTGGGTGGGATGCTCTTCAGAGGGTCAGTGTGGACTCGTTGGGCCAAATGGCTTGTTTCTACACTGTAGGAGTTCTATGGATATTGGAACAGTTGATGCTTAAAAGTTAAATAATCTATTGTTCTGTTATGCTTTTCAATAGAGTTAAGTTATTCCAGTTCTTTCCTTTATTATATTTTAACGATAGTGTATTAATAAAGTGTGTTTTGTTCAAGAATGGTAGTCTGATCAGTTGAATTGCATGTGGAACACAACACCTGGCACTTGCCTTTAAAATCAGAAAAAGTTAGGGTCTAGGCTATTGTCTTAATATATTTTGAGGGATTTGGTCTGATCCATAACAAAGTAATAACAATAGCCTGTTGTATGTTATCTCAGAGTAAGAGATACTCATATAGTAGTTACAGGAGAGTTAGCATGTTATTAAATGGAGATGAATACTTGAAGCATTGACCACCATAACCAGGGAAAAGCATTTCTTACAATGAGCAATTCGTTTCTTCAGTAGAGTACACAGAACAAAAAGAGTTTGTATCTACGTAATGGAAATACTTCTGATATCTATCTCGTCACAGGCTGAATCAAAAAATAATCAGAATAATTAAGCAAGCCACAGAAGGGCAGCAACAATGTCCAAGCCAGGGCTCTGCAGCAAATCTTTCAACAGTGAGTATGAACATTTCCACTATTCAACTCGATGTAAGCAACACCTTCTGAAGTGAAGCTGAGAATCCTCCAGAGATGGTGTTGAGTAATGCAGGTCATGCTTTCATTATTTCTTCAGGCCACTTCTGTCTAAACCTGTCAGACAAAATTCTTTTTAAGAGAATGCTGCGCAGCCTGAGGGAGAGGTAAATCTGAGTTAATTGACTTCCAGGTTTAATGTGGTAAAAGTGACTCAGGGTCTGTATTGAACAAAGGTTAGCAACAATCTGAAGTGGCAGATGAGGGCAGATTTGCTGTCAGCAGACACCCTGTGAGCTCCTCTGAGCAACACAATGTTGTTAATGAATGACAAAGCTGGTTCCCTCACCTTGGGACTGTAATGGAGCATCCGGAATTGTAGATCAATCTCCTAGACACTGCCGCAAGCAGCCCTGGAGAAATATCACTGCAGCATTAAAAAAAGAATGCTGTTTTTCTTTTATATATTCCTTCAAAACGCTTGTTTATTATATATCAAAATATCAGGGATGGCTGGGGGCAGTGGAAGGTTCAGAGATTAAAATTAAATTCCAGGACCATGCTCAAGCCAAGTTGCAATCCTCCAACTGAATTTTGCTGTCTCAAAGTGGGCCAGAGCAGTTCTAGATAGAACTAAAATAAAACTATTGCGATGTCACCCTCCCAGACTTTTTGCTTCTCTTTCCATCATCAGCCACTTTCAGGAAATATGGATTCCTACAGTGTGGGAGCAGGCTGTATGGTCCATCAAATCCACACTCTAGGAGAGGCCTACAAACCTCATCTTTGCTTCCCAAGCAGGTCAATTAAAGTTGTTAAGGGCTTGTTAAAAGTCAAAATGTGCAACAATTTGGGATCTTCCTGACAGCGACCAGCATTTAGCAGATGCACAAACCAGATGTACAAACTGCAGGCAGGGACAGCTATGCCGGGCAAGTCATTTTTGAATAAAACAAAGAACTGCGGATGCTGGAAATCTGAAACAAAAACAGAAATCGCTGAGAAGCTCAGCAGGTCTGGCAGTCCCTTGTGGAGAGAAAACAGAGTTGCCATTTCAGGCTCAGAACCGTTCAGAAGAAAGGTCACTGGACCTTAAATGTTAACTGTGCTTTCTCTCCACAGACACTGCCAGACCTGCTGATTTTCTCCAGTGATTTCTGATTTTAAGTCATTTTTGCATGTTGTTTCATGTGATGTGGATATCGAGGGCTAGGAAGGCATTTATTGCCTATCCCCAATTGCCATTGACAAGGTGGTGGGGAGCTAACGTCTTGTACCATTGCAAACCAGGTGGTGTGGAGAAAGGATTTTTGGGGTTTGAACCCAGCGACAGTGAAGAAATGTTGAAATAGTTCCAATTCAGGATGTTTGTGGATTGAAGAGGATCTTGCAAGTGGTGATGTCCCTATGCCTCAGTTGCTCTTGTCTTTCTAGGCTGTAGAGTTCATAGGTTTAGAAAGTGCTCTCAGAGGAGACTTGGTGGATTACTGCAGTGTATCTTGTAGATGGTACACATTCATTGCATTGTAATAATGCTGGAGGGTATGAATGTGATGCTAATCAAACAGGCTGCTTTGTTCTGAATGGTGTTGAGACTCTTGAGTACTGTTGAACTTGTAGTCATTCAGACAAGTGTGGAGTATTCCATTACACTCCCATAGTGTAAGGACAGGCACTGGAGAGAAAAAAGGTGAGTTACTTATCACAAAATTTCAAGCATCTCGCCTGCTCTTGTAACCACAGGTGGGCCTGGCTCAGTTTCTGGCCAACAGTGACCCTCAGGATGTTGATAGTGAGGGAGTCAGCAATGGTGATACCACTGAATGGCAAGAGAGATGGTTGGATTCTCTCTTGTTGGACTATGCGACTTGAATAAAATTGTTATCAGTCCAAATCTGGACGCTATCCAGGTTTTGCTGCATATAGACAATGACTGATGTAGTACCTGAGGAATCGTGAGTATTGCTGAACATTGTGCACTCATCAGCAAATGCCCCCCCGTTCTGGGCTTTTTATGGAGGGAAGGCCATTGTTGAAGCAGCTGAAGATGGTTGGGCCTGGGACACTATCCTGAGAAACTCTGGGAGAGATGACCTAGGACTGAAATGATTGACCTGCAACAACCACAACCATCTTCCTTTGGACTAGTTATGATTCAACCAGGAGAGAGTTTTCCCCTGATTCCCATTGACTTCAGTGTTTTGCTGGGGCTCCTTGATGTCATTCACAGTCAAATATGTGATTTCCAAGTCAGTCACTCTCACTTCCCCTCGAGTTCAGCTCCTTTATCCATATTTGGACAAAAGCTGTAATGAATGAAATCGGGTGCAGAATGGTCCTGCAGAATCCACCTTGATTACTCTTCGGAGGGTAGGTGTGGACTTGTTGGACCAAAGGGCCTGTTTCCACACTGGAGGGAATCTAATCTACTCTTGAGCATCAGCGGGTGGATTATTACTGAATATGTGTAACTTGAAGACACCTTCCACCACTTTTCTGATGATTAATAATTGACTGAAGCGGCAGTACTTAACCAGATTGGATTTATACTGCATTTTGTGGACAGGACTTATCTGGGCAATTTTCCATATTGTTGAGCATATGCCAGTGTTGCTATTGGGATAGCTGGGATAGCGACACAGTGGGTTCTGGAGTACAAGTCTTCAGTTCTATTGCAGGAATGTTCTTGGGACCCTCCAAAACTTTTGCAGTAGCCAGCATATTCATTACTTCCTTGGTATCATGTTGAGTGTTTCGATTTGGTTGAAGACAGGTATCTGTGATGCTGGAGACCTCTGGAGGAAGCCAAGGCAGATCATCGACACAACCATTCTATCTGAAGATGGTTGTATATTCATGCAATTGTAGCGTTTGCAGACTATCCGGATCAATCCAATTTCTTTGTGTTTATGTTCACGTTCATTTCATCAAAGAAAAGCAAAAGTCTACGTTCATATTTCATGACAGTTCCCTGAATTCTAAATATATGTCACTTTATGTAATTTTTTGGAGTTTTGTTTTTTGCTTCAAATTCTTTATTTGTCTTAGAACACCAGTGTTTGATTCTTTTTTGGAATAACTAAAACCAATAACTTTAACTCGAGTTTTTTCAAATACTTTACATTACTGGTCTTATATTTGAGCTGTTCGTTTCCAATCAATTAATCAGGTTAATTGATGTTAAATATGATCACTTTCAGTTCAGCACCTTGATCTTTGACTCATCTACTTCTTAATTTAGTTTCAGAGCAATGCTAATTAGATCACACTTATTATTTCCCAAGTGTTGTCTTACCTTTAATCTGCTGACTTGCAAGTAAGGGCATTTTGTCTTACCTCAATCTAATTTACGATAATTAAAATCCCCAATAATTAAAAATCTATTACATCTGGATACCTCCTTAAATTACTTACAAATCTCATCCTTTCTGGTCTACAATAAAATCCCAACATAGTCACAAAGTCCTTGTTATATCTAAATTAGATTCAACTCAACTTAGCATCAACATCATTAAAGAATGTCCCCTTGAAATAATGCAATTTTATCTTATTTTCCTTCTCTACCCTTTCTAAAATAGTTATAGCCAGTAATATTGAGGTTTCATGCAATGATTGAAAGCAAAATGTACTGCAGAAAGCAATTTCATTCACGCAAGGTTTATATTGGATGGGAAAGTTCATGTTCATAGGAAGGGAAGAGTGGAACAAGAGCTATGTTTGATATGAAAGGAGTATTGCTGCACAAAATGAAAAAATCGATGCCACTAACTCTCGGCTCACAGTGGAGAAGCTTACTCTCCACAACCACCTGATAAACAAACAGCACTCCAAAAGCTTGTGCTTAAACCTAAAGAGAAAATGCTGGAAAATCTCAGCAGGTCTGGCCGCATCTGTAAGGAGAGAAAAGAGCTGATGTTTCGAGTCTAGCTGACCCTTTGTCAAAGCTGGGAGAGAAGAGTAGTATTTCTTCAGGGTAGGCATTTCTGGAAGAGAGGTGGCACTGGGTTAAGCACTGGATAAAAGTAAATTACTGCGGATGCTGGAATCTTGATCAGCTTTGACAAAGGGTCAGTTAGATTCGAAACGTCAGCTCTTTTCTCTCCTTACAGATGCTGCCAGACCTGCTGAGATTTTCCAGCATTTTCTCATTTGGTTTCAGATTCCAGCATCCGCAGTAATTTGCTTTTATATCGTGCTTAAACCTGTTGGAAGATAACCTGGTGTTGTGTAATTTTTAACATTGCCACCCAGTCCAACACCGGCTCCTCCACAAAATGTTTATTCCTTTATTAGAGTCATACAGTCATACAGGGACGGAACTAAACCATTCTGACCAACTCGTCCATGCCGACTAGATATCCTAAATTAACCTAGTCCCATTTGCCAGCATTTGGCCCACATCCCACTAAACCCTTTCTATTCATATACCCATCCGGATGTCTTTTAATTTCAGTAATTTTACCAGCCTCTACCATCTCCTCAGGCAGCTCATTCCATACATGTGCCACCCTCTGCATGAAAAAGTTGCCCCTTAGGTCCCTTTTAAATCTTTCCCCTTTAACTTTAAACCTGTGTCTTCTAGTTTTGGACTCCCCCACCCCAGGAAAAAGACCTTGCCCTTGCCTCTCATGATTTTATAAATCTCTATAAGGTCACCCCTCAGCCTCCGATGCTCCAGGGAAAAAAAATCCCCAGTCTATTCAGCCTCTCCCTATAGCTCGAACCCTCTAATCCCAGCAACACCTTTGTAAAGCTTTTCTGAACCCTTTCAAGTGTAACAACATCTTTCCCATAGCAGGGTGCCCAAAAATGAACACAATAGTCTAAAAGTGACCTCACCAATGTCCTGCACAGCCACAACATGACATCCCAATTCCTATATTCAATGCGCTGACCAATGATAGCAAGTGTACAAAAAGCCTCCTTCTTTACCCTATATATCATGTGACTCCACTTTCAAGGAACTGTGCACCTGTACCCTTTTGAATGAGAAATTCTCTGCTATATTATTTGTTTCCTTAAGGTTGTAAATGATGTAGGAGTTACAGGAATTGAAACAGTATGAAGCAAATATGTATGTTCTTTGTAGTATATTGAACAGGAACATGTGTACACATGAGCATGTTTCTAGATCTCTTACACTGTCAGTCTACACTCACAACTCCCAGGCCATATGAGACATGACACTTCTTCTGAAGGTGAGTTTCAACTGATTTCCATTTTTTTCACTGTGACCCCATATCAAGAATTGAAAATAGTGTTTTCACTGTATAGTTGTGACTTTGATTGAAGTTGGGAGGTAGTTTTGAGAGTTGGGGCATGTTAGAGTGGGGGCACAGCTGTTACAACTTGTTCAGAGCTTCATGATGCCATTGTAGCCTCAGAAACTAGGACACCAAAGGGGTTGTGACCTCAACTTTGGGAAGACCTGACCAATGGTCTTTTAAAGTTATCCCAAAGCACTACCCTTCTTTTGCCACAAGATAACAGAACATCCCATTAATCAGAAGGCATACCTAAAATATATAATGATGTTGTGATTCAGAGCAATGATACAGGAATAACACAAACATGCAGTTTAAAGTTTAGAACATAGAACAGTACAGCACAGTACAGGATCTTCAGCTCACAATATTGTGCTGAGCATTTATCTTAATCTAAGATCAACCTAACCTACACACCCATCAATTTACTGCCATCCATGTGCTTGTCCAGCAGTTGCTAAATGTCCTTAATGTCTCTGACTCTACTACCACCGCTGGCAGTGCATTCCATGCACCCATCACTGTCTGCGTAAAGAATCTACCTCTAACATCTTCCCTACACCTTCATCCAATCATCTTAAAATTATGACCCCTCGTGACAGCCATTTCTGCCCTGAGGAAATGTCTCTGGCTATCTATTCTATTTATACCTCTCATTACCTTGTACACTTCTATCAAGTTACCTTTCTTCCTTCTTCTCTCCAGTGTGAAAAGCCTGAGCTCACTCAACCTCTCTTCATAAGACAAGCCCTCCAATCCAGGCAGCATCCTGGTAAATCTCCTCTGCACTCTGTCTGAAGCATTTGCATCCTTCCTATAATGAAGCGATCAGAACTGGACGTAATCTTCCAAGTTTGGTCTAACCAGGGTTTTATACAGCAGTCACAAAACCTTGCGGCTTTTAAACTCAATTCCCCCATTAATTAAAGCCAAAACACTATACACCACCTTCACAACCCTATCAACTTGGGTGGCAACCTTGAGGGATGTATGTATGTGGACCCCAATATCCGGCTGTTCCTCCACACTGCCAAGAATCCTGTCGTTAACCCTATATTCAGCATTCATATTTGACCTTCCAAAATGAATCACTGAGCATTTATCCATGTTGAATTCCATCTGCCACTTCGAAGCACAGCTCTGCATCCTGTCAATGTCTTGTTGTAGCCAACAACAGCCCTCAACACATCTACAACACCACCGACCTTTGTATCATTGGCAAACTTAATGACCTGCTCTTCCACTTCTTCATCCATGTCATTTATACAAACAACAAAGAGTAGAGGCCCACGAACAGGTCTCTGTGGGACACCACTTGTCACCGACCGCCAGGTGGAATACTTTCCATCCACTACCACTCACTGTCTTCTTTCAACCAGCCAATTTTGTATCCAGACAGCCAAATTTTTCTGTATCCCATACCTCCAAACTTTCTGAATGAGCCTACTTTGGGGAACCTTCTCAAATGCCTCCATGAAATCCATTTACACCCTGTCCACTGCTCGACCTTTGTCAACTTGTCTCATCACATCCTCAAAGAACTCAATAAGGCTTGTGAGGCATGACCTGCCTCTCACAAAGCCATGCTGACTATCTTTAATCAAGCTGTTTTTCCAAATAGTCATAAATCCTAGCTCTCAGAATCCTTTCCAGTACCTTGCACACCACAGACCTAATACTGACTGGTCTGTAATTCTCAGGGATTTCCCTATTCCCTTTCTTAAACAGAGGAACAATGTTCGCCTCCTTCCAATCATCTGGTACTACTCCCATGGAGAGTGAGGATGCAAAGATCATTGCTAGAGGCAAAGCAATCTCATTCCTTGGATATATCTATTCTGTCCCTGGAGACTTAACTATCTTGATGCTTCCCAGAATTTCCAGCATATCCACTTTCTTAATTTACAGGAACAAATACACAGAAAATGAACAAGTCTTGCTTCATGTGAGATGTAATACCACTTCTTGAAGTGGCTAGGCCAACTCTCCAAGAATGGCCAGGTATGAACCCAGAACTGGCCCTCAATCTTCAAGAGATCAAAGAAAGCATTAGGAGTATGTGTCAGTGCCTTGCAACAGTGACTAGGACCAACTGTGTTCGGGTACCATGTGATCTTCTCTAAGAAGGAACCTACTCTTCCAACTGTGGAAAAACCTGACTCAATGTCAATGGAGACTATAGGACATAACGACTCAAATGGCCTACAAACGATTATGTCAGTGCTCCAGTTAGGTGGGCTGTAGATCTGAAAGAAAGGGAGCTGATAACGAGCCGAGGTTACAATCTGTTGAAACTGCCCTGTTGCTGCCATAGAGATTAATTACTGTTATTAATCAGTGTCAGATTGAGTTGGTAGTGACTAGGCAAAATGTGGTGCACTGCAGATCTTTATTTCCCCAAGTTGAAGGGAAGGAATTGTTCAAACCCAGCAACAGAAATTAGAAAAATTCAATCCCTCTCACTCAGTGTCACACTGGATCAGTGTTCCCATTTGACTGGAACAGCCAATGTAACTCAAGACTGACCAGAATGATTGCTGGGATAACAGGGCAGCTATATGAAAACAGACTGGATCAGTTAGAACTATATTCCACTGGAGTTTAAACAATTAAGGGGTGATCTCATAGAATCCTATAAAATTCTAACAGGACGAGAAAAGATAAAAGATGTTCCCAATGATTAGGGAATCCAGACACAGGGTCACAGTCTGAGAAAATGGGGTGGGCCATTTCAGATTGAGATGAGGAGGAATTTCTTCACCCAGACAGTGGTGAGTCTGTGGATTTCTCTGCGACAAGAAGTTGAGATGAAAACTTTGTATGTTTTCAAGAAGCTATAAAGTAATGTTCTGTGGACTAAAGGGATCGAAGGGTATGAAGTAAAGCAGCACCAGAGTAATGAATTGTACATTCAGCCTTCATTGTATTCAATGGTGGCCGAGGCTTGAAAGGCCGAATGGACTGCTCCTGCTCCTATTTTCAGTGTTTCTATGAAAATAGGTAACCGGCTTTCCCAATATCTTTGTAGCTATCAATCTCATGCACTACATTGGAAGACAGCTCAGAAAGAGGCCATTCCGCCCAACTCTGTGTACTCCCTTTTTGCCTTAACCTTTCCACGTATTTTTCTTTCCCCTTCCTCAAGCTTCACTGACAAGTGCCAAATCACCAGTTTCCTGTGATTTCCTGGAATATAACCAGCCGGATTTGGCAGTCCCACCAGTGACTCTCCATGTGAAGCATCTTAATGTGATCTGACAAACATCTCCACCCAAAGATCATGCTCACTTGCAGATTTACTTGGCACAAATTAGCTGCCATGACAGAAAGGCCTCACGTTTTATTGATGTTTTTAATCAACATATCTCTGGAGCAGGTGGGATTTGAACGCAGGCCTCCTGGCTCAGAAGTAAAAACACTACCATGACACAACATACTGTGCTCCTCATATTTTATACAGTACATCTCCTAACCTCATTGTGCACTGCAATCCATGAAGTACCTTTTGAATGTGGTCAAAGGAAGGGAAATATAGGCTGCCCTTTTAAAAGAAGCTTTGTAAAGTCCTTTCTTTCTCATCACCATTTTTAGGGTGAGGAACCGCACTTATCAACATTCATCCGTTAATTTTTCTTAAACTGACAATTATGAGCATACTTTTGACTGCAATTAGCAAGCAGCAGCTGTCTGCTGTCGGAGATAACTCTGGCAGTTTCCTGCAAAAGACTTCTCTTCACAGCATGGTATCTTAAAATGGATTTGTTGCATGTTTGCCAGGCTCCTCTTCCGAGTCAAGGGGACAGATTGGCAAAAGATGGGAACATATGGCTATTTTATGTTGCACAAAGCGACTGTGTACCTTCTCTCTTTAACACCATATCTCTGTTCTTATTCCGAGGCAATGAAATCTGTCACAGCACAAACATTTACTCAACACACAGCCATCAGTGCAAAATGGTGCAAAACTTAGAGCTTTTAATAAAAGTTAGAGCCGGTTTTCTTTGCATTCCAACCATTGAGGCAGGCAGAGGTGAAGATATCGATGGTTTAAGTGCTAAATTAGCAATGTACATTGAGCTAGGCATTCCCATGCTATAATGTCCATGAATGGATGTGTTAGCAATGGAAAATGTAGCTATGCTGGGCAGAAACCCACCATCACATTGCCACTCCAACAATTTCCCCTCCAATAGTGCTTGCCCTGGCCCCTCACTTTACCTGAATACGTTAGCAAGGCCTCAAAATCCATAAGGCAAGTGCTGGATATATCCTTCAACTAGGTGCAGAGAGCTATGGGGTCTGATTAATGGAGGTTGCAGCAACTAGTTGAGGACTCCTTTCCCTTTACTAATTCTTACCAGGAACCTACCTTGGTTTCATTTCTAGCTTTTTCAGCCCGTGAACCTCCCTAGGTTCCTCACTGAATTGATTTCGCCAGCCCCCATTCCCCAGTCATGAACATGCACAGAAGCAAATGATCACACATGACAATGAAGCCCATTGTACCCGACTGTGATACTTTGCATGTACACCCCATCAGAGCCCCACCAGGAAATTAGACCCTGGTAATGGGAGGGTTATGGCAGGGCCACAACACTTGGCAGATCTCTCTTCCCATGGAGAATCTGTGAAAAATACTTAAAGAGTTAGGCTATGGAAAACACTGCCAGGAAAGATGCTGGAGGCAGGTTTGATTGAGCTATTCAGGATGGTTACTTGGATAGAAATGCTGTACAAGAATATGAGAAAAAGGCAGGAGATTGGCACTAGGTGATAGATCCAATTCAGGCGCAATGGGCCAAATGGCTTCCTTCTGGACTGTAGCAAATCTATGATTACAAGTCGATTCTCATAAAACACCATCACTCTGTTCTTATGCAATCTTGCATTATAAGAAAATTGTGCAAAACTTGAATGGAGCCGGAATTGCATTCTAGCCAGTACATGGGAGGAAAGTTCACATTCTGCAAATGACAGTCTAAATTCTTCAATTACATTAAAGCCAATTCACGTTGAAGAAACACACATTATAGTAGAGTGACTAAATGTGATTGCGACCCAAACATCGAGAGGAGAACCCAACCACACTCCCCTGTGGTGATTGTTAATTATTTCATCTCAACTTTTAAGTGTTTTGCTATTTCTTTTGGGAAGAGAAATGTTGACAGAAGTACTTTTCCCCCACCTTGAATGCTGCTGTTTTGGTGGAAAAACAGTAGAAAGATCAGAAAAGGTTTGTCCTATTCCAGCATTTCCATTATCCTTCAAAGATTGTAACATACAAGCAGAAGAACAGTTTTCCCTCCAGTGACTATTGGAGTCCCCAAATATCACCCTCTAAACATCATCCCAGTGACTATTGGAATCCCCAAAAAACTCCCTCTGACTATCACCCCAGTGACTATTGGAATCCCTAAATATCACCCTCTGACTATCATCCCAGTGACTATTGGAATCCCCAAATATCACCCTCTGACTATCATCCCAGTGACTATTGGAATCCCCAAATATCACCCTCTGACTATCACCTCAGTGACTATTGGAATCCCCAAATATCACCCTCTGACTATCACCCCAGTGACTATTGGAGTCCCCAAATATCACCCTCTGACTATCACCCCAGTGACTGTTGGAATCCCCAAATATCACCCTCTGACTATCACCCCAGTGATTATTGGAATCCCCAAATATCACCCTCTGACTATCACCCCAGTGACTATTGGAGTCCCCAAATATCACCCTCTGACTATCACCCCAGTGAATATTGGAGTCCCCAAATATCACCCTCTGACTATCACCCCAGTGACTATTGGAATCCCCAAAGTTGCCTGCTTTCTCGGCTTCACGTGTAGCAACAGTGAATTCTACAGTTTTAGATCTTGCTGTGCTTGAAATAACATTTTTTAAACAATTGCCACAAACGCCTTTAAATAAAATTTACTTATCAGTAGAACAGGGAAGGCTGATCAGTGTTTAGTTTGTGATGCTGCACCAGAATTGTAGATGTTTCGCCAGAATGTTTCGATAGCAGTAATATGTGCTTACCCTTAAGTTGCGTTATTTCTCTCATAAGTGACAATAATGTATCTAAGATGAGATGTAACTAGCTAATAAGTACAATATGAAAACTTTTACTGTTTACTTAGTGACATAGGAACAGGAGTAGGCCATTCCGTCCATTCAGCCAGTTCTGTCATTCAATGAGATAATGGTTGATCTGTGGCCAAACTCCTGTATCCCTTAAAATCTTGCTTAACAATAATTTATCTCTCTCAGATTTAAAAGTAACAATTGATCCAGCATCCACTGCCATTTATAGGAATGGGTTTCAAATATCTATCACCCTTGGTGTATCGAAGTGCTTCCTCCTGAATGGTCGGACTCTTATTCTCAGACCACGCCCCCTAGTTCTGGAATCCCCAATTAGTGGAAGTACAGGGCGACCACCGTATCCGTGGAATTGTTTTCCACAGTTTCACTCACCCATGGTTTACAACAGCCGGAACATATTATAGGGAATGTTCCAGCACCAGGGGACCGGGGGCTGCCGGGAATCTATGTTTTCCATTTAAATAAATGGGTTCGCTCCTATCCACGGTTTCGGGCTTCCGCGGTAGGTCATGGAATATAACCCCCACGGGTGTGGGGGACTACTGTAGTTTATCTTTATCTACTCTGTCTTTTCCTGTCAATATCTTGAATACCTTTATTAATATCAAACCTTTCTTCTGTCAGAGACTTTATGTAGGCATCCTCGCCAATGTGGCATCAAGAATAGGAAGGATTGTGGGTGTGAGTCCGCCCCAGCCTTATCAATCACATCATTATAATGTGCTGGGCAGGTTCAGGCGTTTAACACTGTGACACTAAGTTCACCAGGTTTTCATGGGGTCAGGCAGATGGGGAAGCTGGGTAAAGTTGAACAGCTCTAGCCTGTGATGATCAGGAACAGCAGCACAGGGAAAGTTTTATTTGAAAAGAAAACCCTAACCCAGCAACACCATTTAGTAACAGTAACATTTCCGACACTAACTGAAATTCCAACTCTCCACCTTCTGTGGCCAAGTTGATGATTCAGATATGCTTTCATCACTTCAGGGCATGCACAGATGACAGTCATCATGATGGTTGTCAATTCAACCCCGAACCTAATGTTCCATCTCTGTTCCTGCCAGCACTTCCAGCCACTGATTAACTGTTGCTTCCTAAACTTGGCCAATTAACCCCTTGCCTGTACCCAAAGCAGCACCTCACCTGTTGAGGGAGAGTTTATGACCCAGAGAAGAACCCACCACCCAAATATTACTGGCTCAGCCAATATCTGACCCCAAAAATCTGTCTCTAATAAAAACCTCAACTATAGAATATCCACAATCTTCTAGGGCAGGGAATTCCAAGGCATCCTAGTCAGTTGACTGAGGAAATGTCTTCTCATCTGGTAGCTCAGGTTGATAAGGTAGCAAAAAAGGTCTATGGCATGATTGCCTTCATTGGAAGGGGCATTGAGCGTAAAGCTAGACAAGTTACGTTGCAGCTTTACAGTACTTCAGTTAGGCCACACTTGAAATATTGCATCCAGTTCTAGTCATCATATTACCAGAATGATGTGGAAACTTTGGAGAGGGTACAGAAAAGGTTTACCAAGATGTTGCCTGGGTTGGGGGATTTTAGCTATGAAGGAAGTTTGGATAGACTGGGTTGTTTGCATTGGAATGCAGGAAGTTATGGGGTGACCAGATATATTTGACTAGGGGGTTGTGAATGGCATAGATAAATTTGGAAGTGCCGGTTTTGGACTCGGGTGAACAAAGTTAAAAATCACACAACACCAGGTTACAGTACAACAGGGTTATTTGGAAGCACTAGCTTTCGGAGCACTGCTTCATCATCAGGTGATTGTGAAGCAGAATCATGTCACTTTATAGCAACAGGATTGCACTGTCATGGAATGTAACATCAAATAAATTTAGCTTAAGTCTTTCATCTTTTAGAATGATCATGTTAGTTTCAGTTCCTTCATATGTAAGTCTCAGAACTTTTTTAAAGTTACACTCTCAAGATAGCTTTTAACAATAGGTGTCATCTCAGCTCAGATAATGCATTGAAGGTGTGAACTTAAAGTCTGTCTGTGTCCCGATGTTAGGTCAGACTGATTCTGTTTCTAAGGTGGGAGTTACAGAATCTTACATGGATTTATGCAGTTTTTGAGCAAAATAAAATGTAATTCTGCAAGTACAAATTCACCCCAACAATTTATGTGTGTGTGCGCTTGCAGGGGAGACCAAGTGAGTGTGTGCATGTGACATATTCTATCTCAACCCTAAATGATCTCTTATCTAGAAATTGTGCCTCTGTGTTCTATCTGAAACTGTCCTCAACATCTTGTAGGATTCATTGAGATCATCCATCATTCTTCTTAACACGAAATATTTCAGGCCCAATTTACATTCTTTCATCAACTGTCTCATCCCAGGAACCAATCTAGTGAAGGGTCACTGACCCTTCTACAAAGCAAATATATTCTCCCTTGAATGCAGGGATGAGTTCTCCAAGTATAGTCTTAGTAAAGCCTCAGAAAATTTAACAAGATTTCATTTTTCATCATCATATTATTATTTTTAGATAAAAATCATTGAATGTATAATTAGCTCCTTGGGACACATGGTCTATTTTTGGTTTGGAAGAAAGAAGAGAAACTCAGAGGAACATCAGCAATATTGTTAGAATAACAGCAGGACAGATACCTTAGAATGAAGAATGATTGGTGACAAATAATGGGAGAAGGAACAAGATAATGATAATCTTGTTTCTTCTTTCTTAAATTCAAAAGGCCTTGTAAAGGATGATTGATTCCTGATGAAGGGCTTTTGCCTGAAACGTCGATTTTCCTGCTCCTCAGATGCTGCCTGACCTGCTGTGCTTTTCCAGCACCACTCCAATCTTGAAGCATGAACTAGAGCCAATCTTTGCACACTTTTATAAGCATTCATTTTGAGTTGCATATTACGAACACAGACCACCTACCTTAATAACCACAGTTTCAACCCATCTATTTCTAGGGAAACATGTGCATCCATAGCTGGTGCCTACTACCTGCATACTAATAAATACAATTTTTAAAAATATTTAATTTTGCATACTGTACAGCATGTGGCAAAACAATTACTAGTCCATGATCTGTCCGTTGTCCTTGGAAAGGAAGGATCAGTGACTGAGCAAGGTCGTAATTATGCAAATACATAACCATCATTTAACCTTGGAATATCCTACAGGTTCCATTTCTCCACTATTTAAGTTAGGGAAGAAAAATTAAACATTGCAACTATTGCAAATTATTGAGAAAAGTATGCAAAAGGCATGAAAAATCTTCAATCAACTTTTTTTGGTGGAAGATAAATATAACTATTTAAGTCGCTGTAATTAGACTGAAAAAGAACTTCCGTGATGAAAAACATCTAAAGTTAAACAAACCATATGGATTCTAAGTATCACGCAGCAGGTCAGCAATTTAAAAAAAACATTTGAAATCACTTCCAGGGATCAGTGAAGACTGATTTACATGAGAATGTGCTGAGTGGGCCCTGTCAAAGCCTGAATTAAACAAGTATTGAAAATGCTTCAAGGATGTTAATGAAACATTAATAATTACTAAATGGAAGGCCTGTCAACAAAAGAAAGAAGTTTCATATAATCACATTACAAAGTAGATGTGTTGATTTTTTTGCAACAAACAAGCCTAAAAAAGAGAAACGTTTTATATTTTACCATATAATCGTTAATTGATATAGCTATGAAGGAGGCCATTCAGCCCATCATGCCTTACTAGTTTGTTGGTAGAGCCATATAATTAATCATATTCCCCTGTAAATTTTCTCCCCTTACAATTCTCTTTTCACTGTTGGATCTATTTCCTTGCAAACACGCCCCAGCAGAATGATGTGTAAATGTACACATTCTTCACACTATCTCTGGCTCTTTCAGCAATTTTCACTTTGTGTCCTCTGATTATTGAACGGGATAACCACTGGAAGAAGTTTTCCTTTATTTACTTGATTAAAACCACTCTTGATTTTTAACACCACTCTTGATTTTTAACCATGTTGCTACTTCAGTAAGTCTCTCCTGCAACATTTCTCATGTCTTATCAATCCAATTACAGTGTGACAGAATTGATCACAATTAGTTGAAGCCTAGCCAGCATTTTGAAGGGTCTGGCATAAAGCATAAGTTTGTTGTTTTAGCAAAACTTAATTACTTTGTATTGTATTCCTTTGCAGACAGGCAAAATATCATCACTTTTTTTTAGACAAAACTGTCTTAATTTGTCCTGCCTCCTTCTAAACTTTGTGTGTACATGCCCCAGGTCCTTTTGTTCCAGCACCTCCTGTAAAATTGTACCAACAGTTTATATTGCTATTTTTCATTCTTCTTTAGAAAATCCTTTTCTCCCTACGCACCATATGCCTGACCCACTGTGACCACCTTTTATAATTGCACTTTGTAAAGTCGTCAGAGGGTACCTCCATCTTGAGTTGCAGTCAAGACAGCCCCAGTGATTGCAGCACTAGCACCCACCTCTCAGCTTGTGAGGGCCAGTCACCCTGAACCTCAGGTGTTTCCATGCATTCTTCCATGTGGAGCCAACCCAGCATACAATGGGGCTTCCAGAAATTCCCTTTTAATGACTGTCTCCTCATTAATAACTTTGTTGTCTGACTTCAGAGTGTTGCTAATGCATGGTTGACTTTCTCAATAGTTTTTGTGCTTCTGACAGAAGATTGGTAGACTAAATATTAATATTAACTGAACTGGTTGATGACAGATAGTTTGAGTCAAGTTTAGACGATACCACTTAAGCCTGATCTGGATGGCAAAACACAAACTGTTCCTTGATGAAAATATTCAGGATTTGTCTGCTTTTAACTCAGTGCTGTTGCAGCAAATTAAAATGTACTGAGTTTATTTCTGCAGTGACACTTGACCTACTCATACATTTGGGAACATTATAATTACATTTATTGAGGGTATTTTCAAATTAAAAGAAGATGAGAGGGCTAAGGCCAATGATGCAAAAAAAAGGCCAAGGATAAAAATAATGGGACAGAAGCCGATATAACTGAGGCATTGTTGATTAACTGATCAATCTCAAGGTATGCATGGATGAAGAAGGTCATTTGGCCATCTTTCAGTGTTGTAATATATTATGTTTCTCTAGTGTTGTTTCATTATTCAATCACAAGGGAATCTCTCTTATTGTTCTTCTATGCACCTATTCCTGCTTCCCATCGTGAGCATTTGAACATCTCCATTAGTGACAAGAACTGGACATAATATCAGGAGAAAGTGAGGACTGCAGATGCTGAAGATCAGAGCTGAAAATGTGTTGCTGGAAAAGCGCAGCAGGTCAGGCAGCATCCAAGGAGCGGGAGAATCGACGTTTCAGGCATGAGCCCTTCTTCAGGAATGAGGAAGGTGTGCCAAGCAGGATAAGATAAAAGGTAGGGAGGAGGGACTTTGGGGAGGGGCGTTGGAAATGCGATAGGTGGAAGGAGGTAAAGATGAGGGTGATAGGCCGGAGTGGGGGTGGGGGTGGAGAGGTCAGGAAGAACATTACAGGTTAGGAAGGTGGTGCTGAGTTCGAGGGTTGGGACTGAGACAAGGTGGTGGGAGGGGAAATGAGGAAACTGGAGAAATCTGAGTTCATCCCTTGTGGTTGGAGGTTTCCTAGGCGGAAGATGAGGTGCTCTTCCTCCAGCTATCGTGTTGCTATGGTCTGGCAATGAGGAGTCCAAGGACCTGCATGTCCTTGGTGGAGTGGGAGGGGGAGTTGAAGTGTTGAGCCATGGGGTGATTGGGTTGGTTGGTCCGGGTGTCCCAGAGGTGTTCTCTGAAACATTCCGCAAATAGGCGGCCTGTCTCCCCAATATAGAGGAGGCCACATCGGGTGCAGCGGATGCAGTAAATGATGTGTGTGGAGATGCAGGTGAATTTGTGGCGGATATGGAAGGATCCCTTGGGGCCTTGGAGGGAAGTAAGGGGGGAGGTGTGCGCAGAGAGGTCAGGAAGAAGCTTGCAGGTCAAGATTGCAGGACTCAGCACCGCCTTCTTGACCTGCAATCCTCTTCTCGACCTCTCCGCCCCCACCCCCACTCCGGCCTATCACCCTCACCTTAACCTCCTTCCACCTGTCGCATTCCTAATGCCCCTCCCCCAAGACCCTCCTCCCTACCTTTTATCTTATCCTGTTTGGCACACCTTCCTCATTCCTGAAGAAGTGCTCATGCCCGAAACGTCGATTCTCCTGCTCCTTGGATGCTGCCTGACCTGCTGCGCTTTTCCAGCAACACACATAATATCAGGATACAACCTGACCAGTGAACTATATACAGTTTCAGCCTTTCTTCCCCCAGACTATAGCCTGACTGGCCTCGCTTCAATTTCACCCTCGGCTACTTTGACAACATTCATTCTCCACGTTGTTCTGTCTCAAAAGCCCTACCCCGGATGAGTGGGGAACAACACATCAGTATCCAACCCCCAATGTCCTTAAGGAGCATTTGATAAAAGTTCCATTTAAACATTTCATTTCGGTTGCTCTGTCATGTTTTTAAAACTTAAGGAATCGCGCCTCTCACCAGCTCAGTAGGAATTGCGGGTGTAATACAGAACTCAGCAGATCAGTTACAGTGCAGAAGGTGAGGAGTGCAGATGCTGGAGATCAGAGTCTAAGAGTGTAGTGCTAGAAAAGCACAGCCAGTCAGGCAGCATCCGAGGAGCAGGAGAATCGTCGTTTCGGGCATAAGCCCTTTGTCAGGATTGGCTACTGTGTCGTGCATTGCTTGGAAAATGCTGTTTGGCTGAAGGTGGGTGCTAAGCTGCTCACCATACAAACATTTTGGATAATTACACTTCAACCTGCAATTTGGATGTCGTAGAAGTGTAAATATTAATGTGCGGACTACATAAAGTGCAATCCATAGAGCAACTGGCAGCCTGGCACAATGCAAAAGAAACTAAGTGAT
Organism: Chiloscyllium plagiosum; assembly: GCF_004010195.1. Lineage (NCBI taxonomy): Eukaryota > Metazoa > Chordata > Chondrichthyes > Orectolobiformes > Hemiscylliidae > Chiloscyllium > Chiloscyllium plagiosum. The sequence goes on along the minus strand of NC_057718.1, from coordinate 23,441,398 downwards.
GAAACCTGACTAACAGACCTATAAGGAAACCATGTTAAAAATGCAAATGTTACAGGATTGTTATTATACATGACACCACTTTCCTTGGAGCTGCGAAAATCACAAAATATTATACTGGATTCTTTTAAATCTATCCAAAAAACCCAAAGGTCTGCAGATGCTGGAAGTCAGAAACAAAAACAGAAATTGCTGGAAAAATACAAGCGGTCTGGCAGAATTAATGTTTTGCGTTCAGTGACCCAACTTCAGAACAGGTAATAAAGTACTTCTTGTTCGATGCAAGGGCCTCATCCAGTTTGATCAGGAAGTGACTTTCCTCCAACGTACTGGACAAAGCAGGTCCTGGAGATGAAGGAGGATGTTTACAGCAAACCTACCACATGGTGAGGCACAAACCCAGTTTAGCCGCACATGCAACACACGAAGTAGCAGGGCAGATTTTGTTTAGCTGCCTCTGCCAAGTTGGCAGAGATGGAGGTTTGAAGATTATTTTTAGCATCTACAGACCAGCTTCAAGTTTCTTTCTCCTGCAAACAGTCAGCATTATTAAAGAACTGAATGTTCAAGAACCTTACAGGTGAAACCCAACATGGCAAATTTCAACATGAAAGAATCATTAACCCAGGCTAGTGGAGTCCAAAACCTTTCCTGAAGAAGGGCTAATGCCCGAAACGTCGATTCTCCTGTTCCCTAGATGCTGCCTGACCTGCTGCGCTTTTCCAGCAACACATTTCCATCTCTGATCTCCAGCATCTGCAGACCTCACTTTCTCCTCCAAAACCTTTCCCCCAAAGTAGGGGAGTCCAAAACCTAGAGGGCAGAGGTTTAAAGTAAGAGGTGGAAGATGTAAAACAGACCTAAGAGACAACTTTTTCACACAGAGGATGGTGCGTGTATGGAATCAGCTGCTGGAGGAGTGGTGGAGGCTGGTACAATTACAATTACAACATTTAAAAGGCTTCTGAATGGTTATATGAATAAGAAGGGTTTAGAGGGAGATGGGCCAAATGCTGGCAAATGGGACCAAATTAATTTGGGATCTCTAGTCAGCATGGACAAGTTGGACCGAAGGGACAGTTTCTATGCTGTACATCTCTATGACTTTGTGATGCTATAATCAATGATAAAATCATTTCAGACCTGGTAAGAGAGGTGCTGCATCAGGAGAGTTGGCACTGCTTGGTGAAGGAGAATTAATTGCTCTAAATCAGGTACAGACTCTATTGCAATATATAGCTTGTGTTCTATAGCAGCAGTCTCAAGTTGGGGTTCAGTCACAGATTGAACGGACACAGTGGCTGTTTAAATAAAATTAAATCTATGCAATACAAGGAAAAAACTTTAAAACGCAGTGCCGTACTTACAGACTTGGAAAGGGTGAGGTACGGCCACCACTCACAGCTCAGATAGAACATTGCTGCTATAGTAGGTAGGTGCTATGAGGCATAGCCACAGGGAAATCAAGGGTGACAAAAGCAATTTCTACTGAGATTGTAGGCTCAGGGACATTGCAATGTTAGAATTAAAGGCACAAAAGAGTAGTTTAAAGGCCTAAGCTGCCTCAGAAGTAAAACATTGGAAGACTTCACGAAGGCCACAGGTAAAGGCAAAACATCCTTCATTAAAATGGTGTTAAAACAGGAAACATTTATTAAAACCATGGGCAATGAGAACTGTCTGAGGGAAAAACACTGAAAAATCCATTTCAAGATTGGAGCCACAGACAGCAGAAATCATACAAAAATAAAACAATTTTTAAAATTGAATTGGTTTCATCTCTTTAAGTCACAAGTGGCTGGAATTATTTAGTAAAATTGTGATTAAAGTAAGCATCATTTAATCAAGCTGCAGGTAATGGGATTCATTCAATAAATCCATTATGGAAATGGGAATGATTTACTAAGGCCATAAACAGTGACATTCATCTTGAGAAACCATAAAAGATATGGGAATCATTTGTTTTCAATTCAACATGTTAGAATTTTAATTGCTTGAATGTGATAGTTTAGGATGGATGAGAAAGTCCAAAACAAATAAAAAAAGTTGAATAAAAATTCCACATAGTTCAGCACAGAGCTACAGGAAGATTGGGAATAAAAATCTGCTGAGACAGGTTGAAGATATGGTGCATACAACTCCATGAAAGCCACCACTGAAAGGAACAACAAAGATCCAACTATTCAAGATATTGCAAGAAATAAATAGTCTGCTTCAGCAGTTAATGTCTCCTCCATGAAGGAAGTCCAAGAGATTAAAAATCTTCCAGTTTCAAGGGATTTATAGATGAAAAGGCAATAATCTTCCACTTATCAAGCTATCAGTTTGTCAACTCTGAAGAGAACATCCTCTGGGGGATCATCTGAATTTGTAAAGTCAGAGACCTGGGAAAGAAGGGTAGTGGTAAGAAACTTATATACACAAATGTATAACATTAAGGATGATAAATAAAGCTGGGGGAAAGATGAATCTGAAAAGGCCTCAAAGGGTTACAATTTAGGATTGTCATAATCCCCCACAGTCCAATTTTATGATGTCATGTGAACTCATGGACAGAACAACTGAAGATATCAAAGTAGTGGAACCTAACATCCAGATTCTCCACATAGTTTCTGCAACATTGTCTATTATATTAATGTGACCTGCAACTTGTTGCTAACATGCAATAAATGACTTAGTTTTCAATACAAGAGACTCAACTGATTAAAGCAGTGAGTACTTTTGCTCTATCAGGCCAGACCAAGCAAATCCTATCGTTACACTTAAACAGGATGGTGACAGCAAACCTACTGCATGGTGTGTAAATAACGAGTACCTTTTCAATCTTGTGTCCAGTGAAATATCAGAGAATAAAGAAAGGAAAATTAGCATTTTTACAGCACTTTTCATAATGAACAGCTTTCTCAAGGTGTTTTACTGATAATTAAGTTGTTTTTTTTAAGTATACTTATTGTTGTAACATCGGAAATGAGGCTGTCAATTTATGCACAGAAAGCTCCACAACCAACAAGATGATAAGAAGCAGGTAATCTGTTTTTGTTGTGCTGATTGAGGGATAATTCCCCTGCTCTCCAAAATATTGCCATATCATCCTCCTGAGAGAGCAGACGGGTTTAATGCTGCATTGTCAAGCTTTTATTTTGTGCTTCAGCCCTGGAAGGAGACTTGATCTTGGAAACTTTAACACAGAAATGAAATGCTACCAGCTAATTCATGCCCAAAACTCATTAAAACTACAGTAGGATCTGAAAGGTATCTCAGTAAATATAGAGTGCAAGCTGGATTAGTTTAGTTTGAGATTATGTGCGGCAAAGACTGGTTGGACCGAAGAGTCTGTTTCTGTGTTGTATAACACTGTTTGGATTAGATATGCCAGTATCCTGTTTCCTGTTTCCATTCTAAAGCATTGGTCCCAGGAGTTTTCTGTTCAGCTTCTCTTTTAAAGTTCTGCCCCTCTGAGATCATGAACTTTTCAGTCCAGTGTGTCTTTCTGCAATGACACCACTCATGAGGCAGCTCCACACAATTTCCCTGCTTTGACATGGCACTTACCAGTCTGAAATTCTAAAGTGCAATACATTGTCAATAAAGACAGTGGAGGAGTAACAGGAATGGGACAGATACTGCCATCTCAGGGCATTTAGAACCCCTTTCCTGTTTAAATGATGCAGGATGTTTGAATAATCCCACATTGGACATCTTTTTTCGAGTTGACACTGAGCAGTGTTGAGGGCTGATAACCACTGATGCAGCAATAAAAGCATTTCACGATTGAATGGTTTTGAAATCATATTACGGGAGCATGATGGGAAAGTACTAACAGCAGTGGATACCATTAGTGCCTGAATTCTCTTCATTAAACTTGTTTGAGTGATGAATGTTCTCCAGTGTAATAATCAGACCTGTAGATCACATGCAGGAAACTAAATTAACCTACTTCAGAGACTTGTTGCAAAAGTTGTTCTTTTTGATTTAGTAGTTGCCATCAAAGAGCACACTGGAATTTCAGAAATAGGGTATTATTGTTACGTTGTTTTTTTTCTCTGGATAGGGCAAGGGTTTGGCTTATTTCAAGAATAAGGAACAACGCTCATTCTAAATAATTGAAACTATTCATCTTTGCACCAGATGATAACATTGTCAGTGTCAAATATTCACAAGTCAAGGATAACATAACTGGACACTGCAGGTCCCAAAGACATGCTTTAGCATTAAAATAATAGAGCTCTTTCCAGGCCACCAGTGTGAGATTTGTTTTACCATATTGGGCATCGTCACGAGCATACTATTTAGTGTCAGCTCAATATTGAGCTACAAATCATGGCTGTCGACTGTCTGTAACATCTGAGGCCTAGTTTAAATGCAGTCATGTTGATGAGATCAGAGTGTCTTGGCTTATGACAGCTTAAAGGAAAGTCTAACATGAAGAGCCATTGTCTGATGGTGCAAACCTTTGCTGCATCTATAAGACCACACAATGTAGGAGACAAAGTAGACCATTCCGCCCATCAAATCTGATCCAGTAGTAAATGAGATCATGGCTGCTCTGACAATCCTCAGTTACATTTTCCTGCCTTTTCCCTACAATCCTTGATTTATTTAATGATTAACAACCTACATTTATCTTGAATATACTTAATGACAATTCAATTTTAAAACAAAAATGTGGGGATGTAACATTAAAGAAATGGTTCAATATTAAAGGGGATGGAAGTGCATAGAGATATGGCAACATATGTATACAAGTCTTTGAAGGGATCAGGATGGGATGTCAGGATTGTTAAAGAAAAAGCATGTGGCACCCTTGGCTTTATAAATGGTGACATGGAGCACAAGTGCAAAGAATCTATAACAAGCTTCGATGAAATACTGCTTTGACTCCAGTTGGAGTATTGTGTCTGTTTCCTTAAAATTAAAAGGATGTAGAAATCTGGACACTGAAGAGATTTCTGAGAATAACTCCAGGAATGAAAAAGGTCATAAGATCAAGACTGATATGCTCCTCACCCCATTTTCCTGCCTTCTCCCCATAACCCTTCAACCCACTACCAATTAAAAATCTGTCTAACCTCTCCTTAAATTTACCCACTGTCCTAACATCCACCACACTTTGGGGTGGTGAATTCCACAGTTTCACAACCGTATGGGAGAAGTAGGTCCTAGCATGCCCCATAAGAGGAAGCATCCGCTCCACATCTATTTTATCTTGAGTATCTCAATTTTATCACCCCTCTTTTTCTAAATTCCAGAGAGTGTAGGTCTAAACTATTCAATCTCTCTTCATACGACAAATCTCTCATCTCTGGCATCAATCCAGTGAACCTCCTCTGAACTGCGTCCGACGCCACTACATCGCTCCTCAAATAAAGGGACCAAAACTATGCACAATACCTCAGGTACAGTTTCACCAATGCCTTGTTTAGTTGCAACAATACTTCCTTACCTTTACATTCTATTCCTTTCACTATAAAAGCCAACATTCCATTTGCTTTCTATACTATCTGCTATACCTGAGTGATTGTTTTCTGTGACTCATGAATGAGGACACCCAGATCCCTCTGCACCGGAGCACCCCGACATCTCTCCCCATTTAGATAATAGGTCGCCTTCCCATTTTTCCGACCAAAATGCAAGACTTCACACTTACCTACATTAAACTCCATCTGTCACATTTTGGTATTGTAAGGTTCTTATTCGTAATGGTATCCATTTGCAAAGTTCTTATTTTCTCATTGCAATTTATCATCCTACCTATTTTTTGTGTCATCTGCAAATTTAGCTACAGAGCCTTCTATCCCTATATCGTAGTCATTAATGTAGATTGTAAATAGCTGGGGACCAAAGCCTATGGCACCCCACAAGTTACATTCTGCCGTCCCAAACAAAACCTATTTATCCCAACTCTCTGTCTTCAGTCCATCAGCCAGTCATTTATCCAAGCTAATAAATTACTCCTAATCTTCTGATCCAACCTTGTGAATTAATGTTTTGTGTGGCACCTAATCAAAAGCTTTCCCTAAGTTCAGATATAGTACATCTACAGGATCCCCATTATCCACTTTGTCTGTTACATCTTTGAAGGACTCGAGCAATTAGTCAAACATGATTTGCCCAAAGTCAAACATGGGTTGAGTTACACAGAGACAAGAGAAACTGGGGATTAATCTCCTTAGAGCAGAGAAGGTTAAGGGACAATTTGATCAATGTGATTGAAATCGCCAATGGATTAGATATCGTATTGTGGAGAAGTTATTATCAATGGCAAAAGGATCAGTAATTAAACACTGCTTCAAGGCATTTAATAAAATAATCAAAAGCAACATGATGGAAAAAAGCTGACCGTGCAACATCAACTTGCATTGCATTACTGTTGGGTCTTTAATAGTAAATTGTTGTGATTTAGAATGTCCTGTTGGAAAAGGTGGTGGAGGCAGCTTCAATCATTAACTCTCAAAAGGGAATCAGACATGAGATGCAAAAATGTTCATAGCTATGTGGAAATAGCAAGAGAGTAAACGAACCAGTGCTGGCATTAATAGACTGAATGTTTCCTTCTGTACAATATCACTCTCTGATTCTTTGATTAACTGCGGATTGATAGAATGCACACTATAATGTTATGTGCATACCTTCGTGGTGTCATGACTATAAGGTGAGGCAAGGTTAAGGAAGAATATTCATATAAATCGGCAGGTCACACAAGTAATCAACTCGGATGTAGCTTGCCTGTCTATCATTCTTCTCATTCTTGCATTCGGTGTGTAGTATGAGGAAAGGTAGAGTTAAGAGTTCAACAGCAGTGTGCACTTTCTCAATTAATCACTGAAATGTATTGTTTCCTGATAAAAATGGTTACTTAGAACAGCAGTGATACTGAATGATTATACAACCTGCCCAGTTGATGTGTCAGCATGATATAGATTCTTGAGTCAAACAGCCCTGCAATAATAATATAATCTGGGTGCTGCTGTATATGTCAGTTCACGTAACATACATCACAAAGACCAGGTTCTTGATGAGACAAATGCCTTAAAAATTGTTAACAACACTACTTACATCATTTTCAAATCACAGACATACATATCTATGCTTACCTATGTCATTGTACATCACACACATATATCTGACTGACTGAGGATATTACATTGATTCCATTGCATTAACAGCAACTGAAGTCAAGGCCTTATGCCAGAATGCCACATATTACTGTTTTAAGGTTAGACTGAATAAAAAACTGAGAGAACTGTGAATGCTGGAAATTAGAAACTAAAACAGAAATTGCTGGAAAATCTTAGCAGGTCTGGCAACATCTGTGCATAGAAATCAGAGTTAACATTTTGGGTCCAGTCAACTTTCTTCAGAAGTTCTGAGCAAGGGGCACTGGACCTGAAACATTAACTCTAATTTCTCTCCACAGATGCTGCCAGACCTGCTGAGATTTTCCAGCAACTTTTGTTTTTGTTAACATTACACTGTATGTCCGGTTTAGAATCTGTGCAATAATACACAGCCATCTAATAAATGTGACATGGGAATGAATTATTCACAGAACTATATTCTGTACAATAGAACAAAATCAAAACAAATGTATTTACAACATTTAACATTTCAGTAATCTCTCCCTTCACCTTTGATGCACAGTGCCAACAAAGAATACCATATATGAATGGCCGCAGTTTGCTTAAATAGAATCTGCCAAATCCACATCCTCCATCATCCCGATGCTCAAAGGCTGTGGATGCAAGGTAACAACCATCACCTGCAAGTTCCCCTCCGAGCTACCCACAATTCCTTCACTGTTATTGTGCCAACATCTTGCCAATTGTTTGCCAAAAACTTTGTGGGTGTACCGACTCCAAAAAAATGCTTCAAGAGGTTGGCTCACCTTCAAGGGCAATTAGGGACATGCAATGAATGCTATCTGAGCCAGCAATGTGCAAATCCTATAAAACAATAAAATCAGTATAACACCAAACAGGCAAATCATTATGAATGGATTTCCCATGGCATTGCAAACAGTCAGCTCTGAATTATATTTCCTTTTGCCCAGTCTCTTGGTTATGCTGCACAGACATATGTTGTAGAAAGCACAACTTAATCAGAACAGTGACAAGTGAATGCATTGGTAAGAACATTTGTGGGCAGCACGGTGGCACAGTGGTTAGCACTGCTGCCTCACAGCGCCAGAGACTGCCTCAGGCGACTGACTGTGTGGAGTTTGCACGTTCTCCCTGTGTCTGCGTGGGTTTCCTCCGGGTGCTCTGGTTTCCTCCCACAGTCCAAAGATGTGCAGGTCAGGTGAATTGGCCATGCTAAATTGCCCGTAGTGTTAGGTAAGGGATAAATGTAGGGGTATGGGTGGGTTGCGCTTCGGCGGGGCGGTGTGGACTTGTTGGGCCGAAGGGCCTGTTTCCACACTGTAATAATCTAATCTAATCTAATCTAAAACATAATATCATTGAGAATTGCTAAGATTGCAGGTTTTCAAAGTCTTCATAACATCCTCTTCTAATGGGAGATAACAAATAAGATGAATTGAAATCACAGATTTGTTTGGGATAACCTTGAGGGCAACTTCTGTTTGCTTAAAGATGAATTTATATAATGAAAATGCAAGGGAATGTCTCCAATGTTGGTATTTTAATTAAAATTGAAAGCCTGTTCTCTGAAAGGTTATGGTTTAGGATTAACAGCACTCCAACAGAAGTGGATTGCCCAAGTAAAATATAACTGATGCTGGAAACCAAAAATAAGCATAAGATTTGTTGAAATACACAACAGATCAGACAAGATCTGTGGGAGTAGGACCTGCTCATGTTTCAGATCAATGCACATTCATTAGCAAAAGATGCATTTCAAACCGTCAATGCTGACCAGATATCCGAAATTATTCTAGTCCCATTTGCCAGCACCCGGCCCATATCCCTCCAAACCCTACTTATTCCTATACCCATCCAGATGTCTTTTAAATGTTGCAAATGTACCAGCCTCCACCACTTCCTTTGGCAGCTCAGTCCATATAGGCACCACCTTTACCACCTTTTGTGTGAAAAGGTTGCCCCTTAGGTCCCTTTTATATTTTTCCCCTCTCACCCTAAACCTATGCCCTCTCGTTCTGGACTCCCCCATCCCAGGGAAAAAGACTTTGTCTATTTAGTCTGTCCATGCCCCTCATCATTTTATAAATCTCCTCAGCCTCTGACCAGGCATGGAGAGGACATGAGGGTTGGTTTGGTGTCTAAGGGCTGGCATGTGATTCAGCATGATGGTGACAGCTTGGGTCCATTTCCTGGACCAGCTGACATCAGCATGAAGGTGCCTGCTTTCTCAACTCCAGTCCTCGGGGTGGTGACCATTAAGTTAAGCTCACCAACAGTCATCTCACTGAAATGAGAAAGTGATCCTATGGTATATTGGGACAATGGCAACTTTGCTTTGCACTGACGTTTATGGGGAGAAAGTTTTTCTTTTGTACAGCTCCTGAAAATCCTTATTAGTTATGCTTGACTTGTCATTTAAGTTCAATTTGTTGTAATCATACAACAAACTATTTTGTTAACCAAAGCAAATGCCTCATCTGGTCAGACTCACAAGTAGACTCTCCTCTAGCACTGATAACTAGACAGACTGTAGACACAGTGGAGTCAAAGGAGAATTAATGGCTGCAAAATATCTCAGAAACCCTGTAACAGCAGTGGTGCCAGATACCATGAGCTGCCAGCAGTGGTAATCAGGGCATATGCAAAAGGCTAACAATTATTGCCCATTTCTCAATGCCCTCAAGGGGTTGGTGGTGAGCTGCCTTCTTGAGCTGCTCAAGTCTGTTTGGTGGAGATACACCATCAGTGTTATGGGGAAGGATGTTCGGGGGTTTTGACCCATCAGCAATGAAGAAATGGCGATCGGCGAAGGTAATGTTCAACTTGTTGGAATGTGTCTCAGTGGTAGTACATAGGATACCAAAACCTGTAATCACTGTGTTATGGCATGTGACCTTATTAATGATGGCATAGGACCTTATCAGAGAAGTTTCTTCCTTTACTTTCTTTAGGGATCTCATGATCTCTACTGTGTGTCCCCTCTGGACATTTCAATATTGTAAACATGAAAATTATAATTAAAAACAAAACATCTTGTGGTAAGAGTCAATATACCTGGTGATGAAAAGTGATTGGATAAAATGATTCCAAATGTTGTGCAGCTGAGTAATATTAAAAACCCAAGAACTGCAGATGCTCGCGATCTGAAATAAGAAACAGAAAGTGCAGCAGAAACCTAGCAGGACCTGCAGCAACTGTGGAGCAAGAAGTAAAGTTAATGTGACCAGTGTGACTCTTCCAGGGAACCAGGGAGCAGAACATGAGGCTGATGAATCTTAGGAAATAAGCGTAAACTTGGTACAAAATGGAGCTGAATCTGCATTAAGCTCGATGTCACTAACACAGGTTTGTCTCCTATGTAGCCTGAAATCCACAATGTAACCCAGTGAGGGATCCCATGTAACCCACCACTGGATTTCAGAATGCAGGTGTATCCACAAGATATTGCAGGGAGCATTTGGATGGTGTTTCTTGCTGCAACACCAGAGGATACCCCTATCCTATAATTACCACTGATAGGTTTGCTAGTAAGCCTATCAGCAGCAAATGCATAAAAGCAAATGAAATAACTGCACAGAGTCTGGTATTCTGTCACCAATTCACTTTTTATTTACTTGTGGACAGTACACAGGTGTATACAGTACACAGGTACATACTGAGTATGCAGGTATACTCAATATACAGGTAAAAACAGTGTACAGGTTTATACAGTATACAGGTAGATGCAGTACACAGGTATATACTATATACAGGTACATACAGTATACAGGTTAACAGTACACAGGTATGTACAGTACAGTCTGAACTGGGGAGATTCTAATTCCCCTAGTTACACGTTTTCATGCAGAAATATTTATTCAGATTCCAAATGCCCTGGTTACACATGTTTTTTCCTTTTTTTAAATAAACTACTGCCAAACAGCAGTTGTACTTACTTAATCCACAGCAACCATGCCATATGTGTGCAGGAGTAGGACAGAGTGAAGAGCAAAGAGCACAGAAAATGTTTATCCATATTCTACCACCAGGAAGAAAGGAAATGCGTGAGTAGCCAATGACAGGCAGCACCCTTCCCAACAAAGGGCGGTATCCATCTCCCGGCTGTAACGGTATCAGGGCTGTATCCATCTTGCGGCAGTAACGGTATCAGGGCTGTATCCATCTCCTGGCAGTAACAGTATCAGGGCTGTATCCATCTCCCGGCTGTAACGGTATCAGGGCTGTATCCAACTCCCGGCTGTAACGGTGTCAGAGCTGTATCTATCTCCCAGCTGTAACGGTGTCAGAGCTGTATCCATCTCCCAGCAGAAACGGTGTCAGGGCTGTATCCATCTATCGGCTGTAACGGTATCGAAGCTATATCCATCATCCGGCAGTAACGGTGTCAGAGCTGTATCCATCTCCCGGCTGTAACAGTATCAGGGCTGTATCCATCTCCCGGCAGTAATGGTGTCAGGGCTGTATCCATCTCCCGGCAGTAATGATATCAGAGCTGTACCCATGCCCCGGCAGTACCAGTATCAGAGCTGTATCCATCTCCCGGCAGTAACGGTGTCAGGACTGTATCCATCTCCCGGCAATAATGGTGCCAGGGCAGTATCCATCTCCCGGCAGTAACGGTGTCAGGGCTCTATCCATCTCCCGGCTGTAACGGTGTCAGGGCTGTATCCATCTCCCAGCAGTAATGGTATCAGGGCAGTATCTATCTCCCAGCTGTAACAGTATCAGGACTCTATCCATCTCCCGGCAGTAATGGAGTCTGGGCTCTATCCATCTCCCGGCAGTAATGGAGTCTGGGCTCTATCCATCTCCCGGCTGTAATGGTGTCCGAGCTGTATCCATCTCCCGGCAGTAACGGTGTCAGTGCTGTATCCATCTCCCGGCTGTAAAGGTGTCAGGGCTGTATCCACCTCCCAGCTGTAATGGTATCAGGGCAGTATCTATCTCCCAGCTGTAACAGTATCAGGGCTCTATCCATCTCCCGGCAGTAACGGTATCAGGGCTCTATCCATCTCCCGGCAGTAATGGTGTCTGGGCTCTATCCATCTCCCGGCTGTAATGGTATCCGAACTGTATCCATCTCCCGGCAATAATGGTGCCAGGGCAGTATCCATCTCCCGGCAGTAACGGTGTCAGTGCTGTATCCATCTCGCGGCAGTAAAGGTGTCAGGGCTGTATCCATCTCCCAGCTGTTACGGTATCGAGGCTGTATCCATCTCCCGGCAGTAACGGTGTCAGGGCTGTATCCATCTCCCGGCAGTAACGGTATCAGAGCTATATCCATCTCCCGGCAGTAACGGTATCAGAGCTGTATTCATCTCCCAGCTGTTACGGTATCGAGGCTGTATCCATCTCCCAGCAGTAACGGTGCCAGGGCTGTATCCATCTTCCGGCAGTAATGGTATCAGGGCTGTATCCATCTCCCGGCTGTAACGGTGTCAGAGCTGTATCCATCTCCCGGCAGTAACGGTATCAGAGCTATATCCATCTCCCGGCAGTAACAGTGTCAGGGCTGTATCCATCTCCCGGCAGTAACGTATTAGGGCTGTATCCATCTCCCGGCAGTAACGGTGTCAAGGCTGTATCCATCTCCCGGCAGTAACGGTGTCAAGGCTGTATCCATCTCCCGGCAGTAACGGTGAGAGGGCTGTATGCATCTCCCAGCTGTAATGGTATCGAGGCTATATCCATATCTCAGCTGTAATGGTATCAGGGCTGTATCCGTCTCCCGGCAGTAACGGTGTCAGGGCTGTATCCATCTCCCAACTGTAATGGTATCGAGGCTATATCCATATAACAGCAGTAACGGTGTCAGGGCTCTATCCATCTCCCAGCAGTAATGGTATCAGAGCTGTATCCATCTCCCGGCTGTAATGGTATCAGAGCTGTATCCATCTCCCGGCTGTAATGGTATCAGGGCTGTATCCATCTCCCGGCAGTACCGGTGTCTGGGATCCACCCATTTCCCGGCAGTAACGGTGTCAGAGCTGTATCCATCTCCCGGCAGTAACGGTATCAGAGCTATATCCATCTCCCGGCAGTAACGGTATCAGAGCT
>NC_057718.1:23422052-23428126 GCF_004010195.1 Chiloscyllium plagiosum | reverse complement strand
AGAGCTGTATCCATCTCCGGCAGTAATGGTATCAGAGCTATATCCATCTCCTGGCTGTAACAGTATCAGAGCTGTATCCATGCCCCGGCAGTAACAGTATCAGGGCTGTATCCATCTCCCGGCAGTAACGGTGTCTGGGCTCTACCCATTTCCTGGCAGTAACTGTATCAGAGCTGTACCCATCTCCCGGCAGTAACAGTGTCAGAGCTGTATCCATCTCCTGGCTGTAACGGTATCAGGGCTGTATCCATCTCCCGGCAGTAACGGTGTCAGGGCTGTATCCATCTACCGGCTATAACGGTATCGAGGCTATATCTATCACCGGCAGTAATGGTATCATGGCTGTATCCATCTCCCAGCAGTAACGGTATCGAGGCTCTACCCATTTCCCGGCAGTAACTGTATCAGAGCTGTACCCATCTCCCGGCAGTAACGGTGTCAGGGCTGTATCCATTTCCCGGCAGTAACGGTATCAGAGCTGTACCCATCTCCCGGCAGTAAAGGTGTCAGGGCTGTATCAATCTCTGGCAATAATGGTGTCAGGGCTGTATCCATCTCTCAGCTGTAACGGTATCGAGGCTATATCCATCTCCCGGCAGTAATGGTATCAGACCTGTATCCATCTCCCGGCTGTAACGGTATCATGGCTGTATCCATCTCTCGGCAGTAACGGTATCATGGCTGTATCCATCACCTAGCTGTAACGGTATCAGGGCTGTATCCATCTCCTGGCAGTAGCGGTGTCAGGGCTGTATCTATCTCCCACCTGTAACGGTATCGAGGCTATATCCATTTCCCGGCAGTAACGGTATCAGGGCTTTGTCCATCTCCCGGCAGTAATGGTGTCAGGGCTGTATCCATTTCCCGGCAGTAATGGTGTCAGAGCTGTATCCATCTCCCGGCAGTAATGTATCAGAGCTATATCCATCTCCTGGCTGTAACGGTATCAGAGCTGTATCCATGCCCTGACACTTTCTGACCTTGTTAGTGTTCTGGGCACTGCCCCAACAATGTCGGCACCCAACCCTGGCCATCAGACAAAGCTTCTTGCCGGCATCTTTATCTTGGAACCCTCTGGATGACCCTGGTGGCGTTCAGCCAGTATCTGGCAGTGACCTTTATTCAGGGCAATCACTCTGGCTCTCCACAGTAATATGTCCTCCTCTATGGTGATCTTGTCTCGTCATGTCCAGAAGGGTTTCAGTCCTGGTTGCAATGGCCTTTCTGTCTTCCCCATTACCATAGGCTGTTTCAGTTTCGTAAGGACAGGACCTTTTTGTGTCCACAATCAGATATTGTCTGTGGTGACTGAAAGAGTGTACAGGAAGTTTAAACCAAAACGGACTGTTCCAGGGGAGGCACCACCGGTGGAGTATCTGCCAGTGGGAGGCAGCTCAATGGCATCTGCAATAGCCGCTTGGCTTCCTGCACAGCATTCGAATTTGAATGGGCTGAGAATAAGTGCTCAGTGCTGAATTCTACTGAAGCTGTGGGTGGCACTACCTTGTCTTCCTTCAGTAGCCCGAGCAGGGGTTTATGGTCTGTTATTTTGACAAATTTCTCTCCATAAAGGTATTTCATGGAACTTCTTCATCCCAAAAACGACTGCCAAACCTTCCTTCTCTATCTGGGCATATTTGCGTGTGGCATCAGCCAAAGTTCGGGAAGCATACGCTATCAGACGTTCCTTTCAGTTGGGCCACTGGTGAGCTAACAGTACCCCGATACAGTACGGGGAGTTAAGACTTGCTTCGGATCGTAGTAGGCTGACACCTTAGATGGCGAGAGCTGCTTTTTCAACTTCCCTAAAGGCTGCTTCTTGACCACCCAACTATTTCTAAGCCTGACCCTTTCCCATTAGCAGGTGTAAGGGTGCCAGATGAAGGCCAGGTTATGTATGACTTTTCTGTAATAATTCACTAACCAAAGGACAGGCCTACGCTCTGGTACAGACATGGGAGCTGGGGCTCTTATGATTGACCTCACTTTCTCTTCCAACAGGTGTAACTGGTTTGTCCACTCTCTAACCCGAGTAGGTCAGTTGGGGTGCCTAGAACACACATTTTCCCATCTAAGGCATATGTCCATCTAAGAGAAATGTTGAAGCACTGTGTCTAAGTTCTTCAAGTGCTCTTTATTGGTCTTCCCTGTTATTACTATGTCATCCAGATAAATGGCAACCTGGCGCAGCCCTTGTAAAATATTCTCCATGGTACGCTGAAAAAAGGCGAAGGCTGATGATACACCAAATGGCAGTTTTGTTTATTGATATGAAGTCTTATGGGTACAACTGTCCTGTACTTCTGGGACTCCTTGTCCAGTCACAATTGCAGATATGTGTGGTTCATGTCCAGCTTCATAAAGGACAGCTCCCCCCACCCCTCCACTGCTCCTGCAACTTTGTGTGCAAGTCCTTTATGCAAGGGATCTGGTATTTATCCAGCTGCGAGAAACGGTTTACTGTTTACTGAAAATCCCACTCTCGTCACCACTGAAATATCTACACAGAGGGCGATATCCTGTCACCACGTCACCTTTATTCACTAGTGCACAGTACACTGGCTGTGGTCAGCCAGCTGAGAGTCAGTGCTCAACTGAGGAGATTCTAATCTCCTGGTTTTATTGTTCAGCCAGCGCTTCCCTTATTGGGGTTGTTAGTTTTGGCCAATCAGGAATTCCATAGTCAACAGAAACAGTTCAGGTTTGATGGAGAGTGAGCTACATCAAGGCCCAGAGCCACATCAGTGAGTCTGTGAAAATGGGAAAAGGAGCATTTCAGGGAAATGCTGGCTTCAAGAAGAGGTAACAAAGAGTCAGTCCTGGCCAATAGTCAGGAAGAGGTGAATGAGAGCTTGGCTATGGCCTGGGTGAGAGGAGAAAGCAAATCAGAATTAGGTCACTGTCATGGGGAGAACAGGTGAAAGGGATTTGAGCCACTATCTGTGGGAAGGTGGTAGGTCATCGAATCATACAGATGTACAGCATGGAAACAGACCCTTCAGTCCAACCCGTCTATGCCGACTAGATATCCCAACCCAATCTTGTCCCACCTGCCAGCACCCGGCCATATCCCTCCAAACCCTTCCTATTCATATACCCAGCCAAATGCCTCTTAAATGTTGCAATTATACCAGCCTCCACCACATCCTCTGGCAGCTCATTCCATACACTGTACCACCCTCTGTATGAAAAAGTTGCTTTTTAGGTGTCTTTTATATCTTTCCCCTCTCACCCTAAACCTATGCCCTCTAGTTCTGGACTCCTCCACCCCAGGGAAAAGACGTTGCCTATTTACCCTATCCATGCCCCTCATAATTTTGTAAACTCTATAAGGTCACCCCTTAGCCTCTGACGCTCCAGGGAAAACAGCCCCAGCCTGTTCAGCCTCTCCCTATAGCTCAAATCCTCCAACCCTGGCAACATCCTAGTAAATCTTTTCTGAATCCTTTCACGTTTCACAATATCTTTCCGATAGGAAGGAGACCAGAATTGCACGCAATATTCCAACATTGGCCTAACCAATGTCCTGTACATCTGCAACATGACCTTGCAACTCCTGTGCTGTGTGGGCGGATTTGGGCGGGTGGGTAGGTGTAATCCCTTTACCCCAGTGGTAGTTGCTATGTATTCCATTGATTAGGATCTACACTCTAACTCCTTCTCTAAAGCCCTTTGCTTCTTCATTAACATTGTTCCTTTAACCCAACTCATTGCCCAAGCTCTGTGATTGCTTTGTCTAACAGAGCCTCTTCTGTCCCAACATGTTCATTTATAAGGACTACCATTTCAGCAGCTCAGATTGAGCTACCTATGCATATAAATGATGGCAGAAAGTGTCGATTACTTCGCCTGTGATGCCAACACCATTAAAGCAACAGAGAAAGCAGAAAGCATTCACTGATCTTGTTTAAAAATTCCACCAGTCTTAAGTACCTGAGGGACATTTTCTATATTAAAAGCTCTTCTCTTTCTAGATTAAATTTGCTGTTGACGGTGAGAGCTATTTTTTGAACAAAGCAAGGTGTTAAAGAGGATGCTAATGCTCTTCCAGGTTTTTAATAATTGATGATTACAACAGGCTGGGGCTGTGTACCAACTGCTGCAATAAACAGTCTACTGGTGAGTAAATACGACAACGTGTGGCGATGCAATGAAATTTTTAAAAAGAGTAAAATCACTCTTGCCCTTTATGTGATCCATCAAGAGGAGTTCAAAGACCCAAGCTGTTTTGCTACAAAGTAATAATGTACATGTTGACTTTCTCAAATTTACTACCTGTGGTTTACATGCCAACTCATTAAACTAGCAAAAGCTGACCAACTGTTGGAGAGCAGCCTCCAACAATGCTGGCAACTTGATATATAGAGGCAGAGTGCAAAAGCAAGGATGTTATACTGAACTTTTTTGAATCACTGGTTCAGCTTCAACCGGAGTATTGTGTCTAATTTTGGAGCCCCCATTTTACAAAGGTTGCTCTGACTCTTTTTGAAGAAGCTGCAGGGAAGATTGATTGAAAAGATTTCAAGACATACTCAGGATGAAAGCTCTCAAGAAAGAGACTGGAGATGGTGATGTGGAGGTGCCAGTGTTGGACTGGATGGATAAAGTTAAAAATCACACAACATCAGTTGCATGCTGTGATCTTTTGCTCTAAATTCTGTCTTATGATCCTGCTCCACAGCCACCTGATGAAGGAGCAGCGGTCCGAAAGTTTGTAGTTCCAAATAAACCTGTTAGACTACAACATAGTGTTGTGTGATTTTTAACTTTAAAATGGAGAAACAAGGTTAGATGTAGATTATATAGAGATGTCCAGAAATCAGGAATAATATTGATCAAGTGAACGTGAAAACATGGTGGAATAGTTGCCAACCACATATAGGTGACCAGTGACAGAGTCACATGGTGTGAGGAGCATATTTTAAGAATGTACGTTATTTTGCTAATGAAGCTAGGTGGGAATATGAGCTGTGAGTATTGTGTTCTGTCTCTCAGTAGATATAAATGATATACCTTTAAGTGTCATATGTCATCACCATATGATCTAAGGCATGTGACCTAATGATGGAAAGCTCCCAATCTCTACCAAACTGAGCCTTGTTCTCTTGCAGCATGACAAGAGAGGGAAACATGTTATGGTCCATCCAAATTGCATAGCTTGATCCCAGCCCAATGTAACGTATATATCCAAATGCAGAAGAAGCACACCATTGGTGTGGGATGTATCTGATCATCGAGATGGGAAATAGATGGTGACATCTTGCAAAATGTCCATATTACAGAGGAGGAAGTGCTGGATGTCTTGTGGTGGATAAATCCCCAGGACCTGATCAGGTGTACCCTAGAACTCTGTGGGAAGCTAGAGAAGTGATTACTGGGCCTCTTGCTGAGATATTTGTATCATCGATAGTCACATGCGAGGTTCCAGAAGACGGGAGGTTGGCTAACGTGTTGCCACTGTTTAGGAAGGGTGATAAGGACAAGCCAGGGAACTATAGACCAGTGAGCCTGACGTCGGTAGTGGGCAAGTTGTTGGAGGGAATCCTGAGGGATTTGGAAAGGCAAGGACTGATTAGGGATAGTCAACATGGCTTTGTGCATGGGAAATCATATCTCACAAACTTGATTGAGTTTTTTGAAGAAGTAAAAAAGAGGAATGATGAGGGCAGAACAGTAGATGTGATCTATATGGACTTCAGTAAGGCATTCGACAAGGTTCCCCATGGGAGACTGATTAGCAAGGTTAGATCTCACAAAATACAGGGAGAACTAGCCATTTGGATATAGAACTGGCTCAAAGGTAGAAGACAGAGGGAGGTGGTAGAGGGTTGTTTTTCAGACTGGAGGCCTGTGACCAGTGGAGTGCCACAGGGATCCTCTACTGGGTCCTCTACTTTTTGTCATTTACATAAATGATTTGGATGTGAG
The DNA here is from genome assembly GCF_004010195.1 of Chiloscyllium plagiosum. Lineage (NCBI taxonomy): Eukaryota > Metazoa > Chordata > Chondrichthyes > Orectolobiformes > Hemiscylliidae > Chiloscyllium > Chiloscyllium plagiosum. The sequence goes on along the minus strand of NC_057718.1, from coordinate 23,422,198 downwards.
CATAAGAGGTACAGTTAGTAAGTTTGCAGATGACACCAAAATTGGAGGTGTAGTGGACAGTGAAGAGGGTTACCTCAGATTACAACAGGATCTGGACCAGATGGGCCAATGGGCTGAGAAGTGGCAGATGGAGTTTAATTCAGATA
>NC_057718.1:23377374-23421934 GCF_004010195.1 Chiloscyllium plagiosum | reverse complement strand
TAGGGAGAGGCTGAACAGCTGGGGCTGTTTTCCCTGGAGCACAGAGGCTGAGGGGTGACCTTACAGAGGTTTGCAAAATTATGAGGGGCATGGATAGGGTAAATAGACAAAGTCTTTTCCCTGGGGCCAGGGAGTCCAGAACTAGAGGGTATAGGTTTAGGGTGAGAGGGGAAAGTTATAAAAGAGACCTAAGGGGCAACTTTTTCACACAAAGGATGGTACGTGTATGGAATGAGCTGCCAGAGGAAGTGGTGGAGGCTGGTACAATTGCAACATTTAAAAGGCATTTGGATGGGTATATGAATAGGAAGGGTTTGGAGGGATATGGGCTGAGTGATGGCAGGTGGGACTAGATTGGGTTGGGATACCTGGTCGGCATGGATGGGTTGGACCGGAGGGTCTCTTTCCATGCTGTACAGTTCTATGACTCTATGAATCTATGGGAGGACCCAGAGGTAGGCTTCCATGTAAAATTCTGAACTCCTACAATAATATTCATGTACTCCACAGAGCATTCAGCACCACTACATAATGACTCCTAAGTTTTAAATGCAAAAGGATATTTGGATTTTCATAAACTAACCAAACTTTGTACAAATTGGTCCCAAAGAGAGCATTCCAGCACAAATCAGACAGTCACCAGCGTCCCAGTCATCCAGATCAAATGGGCACTGAATGCGCCCACTCACAAGTAAATAGGGCTCATTGTAAGGTAGATTATACAATATTGGTGGAGTGCGGAAGAAGTTGCTAGACCCCTCCCTTAACCTCTTTGCTGATCACATTTGAGGGGCCAGAGTCTTACATGTTACTTTAATCTTTTATGTACCTAAAAATAACACCTCTTCTAACTGCATTAAAGTTTATATTCACACTTAATTTGTTTACTGCTTCTTATAACTACTTTTTGTCATTTCCATAAATAATTTGGATGTGAGCATAACAGGCACAGTTAGTACGTTTGCAGATTACTCCAAAATTGGAGGTGTAGTGGGCAGCAAAGAAGGTTACCTCAGATTACATTGGGATCTGGACCAGATGGGCCAATTGGCTGAGAAGTGGCAGATGGAGTTTAATTTAGATAAATGCAAGGTGCTGCATTTTGGGAAAGCAAATCTTAGCAGGACTTATACACTTAATGGTAAGGTCCTAGGGAGTGTTGGAGACCTTGGAGTGCAGGTTCATAGCTCCAGTAAAGTGGAATCGCAGGTAGATAGGATAGTGAAGAAGGTGTTTGGTATGGTTTCCTTTATCGGTCAGACTTTTGAGTACTGGAGTTGAGAGGTCATGCTGCGACTGAACAAGACATTGGTTAGGCCACTGTTGGAATATTGTGTGCAATTCTGGTCTCCTTCCTATCGGAAAGATGTTGTGAAACTTGAACGGGTTCAGAAAAGATTTACAAGGATGTTGCCAGGGTTGGAGGATTTGAGCTATAGGAGAGGTTGAATAGGTTGGGGTTGTTTTCCCTGGAGCGTCGGAGGCTGAGGTTTATAAAATCATGACAGGCATGGATAGCATAAGTAGACAAAGTCTCTTCCCTGGGGTGGGGGAGTACAGAACTAGAGGGCATAGGTTTAGGGTGAGAGCGCGAAGATATAAAAGAGACCTAAGGAGCAACTTTTTCACACAGAGGGTGGTATGTGTATGGAATGAGCTGCCAGAGGAAGTGGTGGAGGCTGGTACAATTGCAACATTTAAAAGACATCTGGATGGGCATATGAACAGGAAGGGTTTGGAGGGATATGGGCTGGGTGCTGGCAGGTGGGAGTAGATTGTTTTAGGATATCTGGTCAGCCTGGATGAGTTAGACTGAAGGGTCTGTTGCTGTGCTGTACATCTCTATGACGCTATGATTCTTTGTGTTCATTGCACATTGCTATGATACTTGAAACACTTCTGTCAATTATGTTAGTGCTGGGAAAGGAAGCCTGCTTTTCATAAATAATGCCAGCAACAAATACCTCACCCCAAGAGAGGGACAGCATGATTCAGATGAAAGAATTAGATTGCTTCAACTGCCCTGACTACACACGCATGCATGCCCCATGTAACTATAGTGACAAATTATCATTTCTCACAGAGGTACTCCATGGGGATATGTTTGTTTCCACCTCAATTTTCTCTAAACTTTGTCATTCATTTATAAAACTTCCACGCAAGCCAGCCATAGTCTGACATACCATTGAATTATTCAAGCATTTATTTGCACCAATTTCTGAGATGATTTGTAGCTCAGGTTGAGATTCAGGTTGTAAGTTTGCTCGCTGAGCTGGCTGGTTTGTTTTCAGACGTTTCGTCACCGTGCTATGTAATATCATCAGTGAGCCTCCGGCGATTGCTGGTGTTCTGTGCCACTTTCTATTGGTGTGTCTTGGTCTGTTAAAGTGGATGATATCATTTCCAATTCTTTTTCTCAGAGGTTGGTAAATGGTGTCCAATTTGAAGTATTTTTTGAGGAAGTTCTGGTTTGAATGCCAGGCATTCATTTTGTCCCTGCATGAAAGCCTCAGGAAATAGGTATTACCAATATGTGCCAAGTACAAGCCATCGCTCAACACCTCACAAGCCAGAAGAATATCAGAACAGAATGGCTGCAGAATGTTGCGAGAAATGATTAACGATGCCCACAACTGACTCCACAAATGCAATTGGGAAATTTTGCGCCAAAAAGCTTTATACATCAATGCAACAGACCATGAATGGACAAGCACACTAGAATGAGACATCAGCATCAAACAACAGCAGATAAAGAGAATGAAAAACTATCCCTACAAGAAAAGCTGGACAAGCTCACACAAAAGGACAATATAGACAATTCAGAAGCTTGGATTAGAAACCTATCAGATTGACCACTAACAGACATGGAAAAAGCCGTCCTAGTAAGAGGGATGAACTACAACTACAGAGTCGCAGGCAAAAAGGACTTCTTTGCAGCAATGGACTCACAGAATAAACCATCAGACAGACAGTTGCACCAGCACCAAGCAGGAATAAGGAAGAGAACACTCTCAACACACAGGCAACAAAAGCCCTAGAAGGACTCAGAAAAGACAGAAACATTGTAATCCTACCTGCAGACAAAGAGCACGTGACCGTCAGCCTAAACAGATCACAGTACGTTGAAAAGGTGAACTCACACTTCGCAGATACCGACACTTACCAACAGGTGGTGATAGACTCAACTCCACAGCTAGAAAACCGTATAACAACCGAATTGAAGAAGCTCCATAAATCAGACTAAATTACCAAGACAGTTCTCGAAAAAATGAAACCCAATGGATCCAACACACCCCGCTTCTACAGATTACCTAAGGTACACAAATCAGGGGCCCCCCCTCAGACTCATAGTCCCACTCCCTGAAGCACCAACATACAGACTAGCAAAGGAACTCCACCGAAAACTGAAACCCCTAGGAGATGAATCATGCCACTGTATCCACTTCCACCCAAAAGTTCCTGAACATCAAAGACACCACGATAGAAGAGGATGAAATAATGGTCTCCTTTGACGTAACAGCTCTGTTCACATCAATTAACATCAGCCTGGCCAAAGAAACACTGACCGCATTACTAGACGAACCAAGAACACAAACACCGGACAGCACCAACTTCACCAGCAATAACAACATCCTCAAGCTCGTAGACCTGTGCCTCACCACCCACTTTACCTTCAACAGCAAGACTTACAAAAAAAAATCAATGGAATACCCATGGGATCTCCAATATCAGGATTCTTAGCAGAAGCCGTGATGCAGAGACTAGAGCGAACAGCCCTCCCCATGACCCAACCCAAACTTTGGGTCCGCTACATAGATGACACCTTTGTCATCACTGAATGGAACAAATTAGACGAAATCTACAACATCATCAATAACATCCTTACTGGCATAAAATTCACAAAATAGGAAGAGAATAACAACAGACCCCCCCCCCCCCCCCCCCCCCCCCCCCCCCTCCTAGATGTCACAGTGGAACGAACAGTCAATGGAGCACTGCAGACCAGCACCTACAGGAAAGCAACATACACAGACCAGATGCTAAACTGCAGGAGCAATCATCCCAACACCCACAAATGGAGTTGCATCAGGACATTACTTAAACGGGCCACAACACACTGCAGCATCCATGGCCTACAAGCAGCAGAAGAAAAATGCCTAAACAGCGTATTTAAGAAGAATGGATATCTGATAAATACAGTCCACCAATTCCTAAACAACAAACCCAAATGATCAGACACAACACGCCCAGAGACTCTAGCCACACTACCATACATCAAAGACATCTCGGAGATGACTACCAGACTACTCCAACCCCTTGGCATCATGGTAGCCCACAAACCTACCAACGCACTGAAACAGCTACTGATAAACCTAAAGGACCCTGTAACAATAACCAGCAAAACGAATGTCATTTACAAAGTACCCTGCAAGGACTGCAACAAACACTACATCGGATAGACAGGCAGAAAACTAGACACCAGGATACATGAACATCAACTAGCCACCAAAGGACATGAACAGCTATCACTAATTTCCTTACACATAGACAAAGAAGGACACCACTTCGAGTGGGACAACATATCCATCCTAGGACAGGTCAAACAGAGACATGCACAGGAATTCCTACTGGCCTGGCACTCAAACCGGAACCAAATCAATAAACACGTCAATTTGAACTCCATTTACCAACCTCTGAGAAAAAGAACTGTAAATTATATCACCCACTGTAACAGACCAAGACACATAAACAGGAAGCGGGACAGAACACCAGTGCTTCACCAGAGGCTCACTGATGATGTTACCTTGCATGGTGACTAAACATCTGAAAACAAGCCAGTCAGCTCAATGAGCAAACTTACAGTTTATTAGCAATATCAGGCTATACACGTCTATGTCACATCATAACCAAGGTTGACACATGTGGGTAAGTGCATTTGTGGCAAAACAGAGCAACCAGGTTGGGAACCCTGTATGAGTATTCACTCTTTACCCAAAAGCTATAGGGAGAAAGGTAGCACCCAATACAACTACCCTGATCGACCAAAATAGGAAATCATAACTTTAACCCTTTCCTCAGTACCGTTTCAAGGTAGCTTCAGATCTGCTGAGGGGACAGGCTAGCCCACAGCTGTTCTTAATGACAATGCTAGTTTAGATTAGATTACATTACATTACAGTGTGGAAACAGGCCCTTCGGCCCAAAAAGTCCACACCGCCCCGCCGAAGTGCAACCCACCCATACCTTTACATTTACCTTTACAGTTTAATATTGATAATTTGTAAATAAAGGTCTTGTGCAACTTTACATGTTCGACCTTAGTGGTCTTTAACTCTTTCTTATGGTTAACATGGAGAAGATCATAAAGTCTGGACAGCCTGGCCAGAATGTAATGCCATTTCTTAGCAGTGAATACACTCTAAATTATGTCAAAAATTTTTAATTATGTCCACCCCAGGCCAACACCGGCACCTCCCCATCATTTACACCCATGAGTTGATCTGTATGTGCTCTGATGTACAGTAAACATCCCTGCCTAGAGCTTCCAGAACATCCACTGAAATCTGCCAAAGAGCAGCCAAACCGAGCAAAAGATTAAGGAATTTGAGTTCTAATTCCTTCTGCCACAAATCCCTTTTCTGTGGTCCTTAACGTTGTTTTATAAAATAAACCATACGTGAAATCCTGCTCCCAAAACTGGCCTTGTCTACTGACGGAATTCATCGCCATTGGAAATTCACTTTTGTAATTGTTTGAGAGCTTTCCAGGAAGGTCTAGAAATAAATCTGTTTCTTAGATTCAGGGCACCAATAGTTAAAAACGTTGAAAATAAATATTTCATTTACTTAGAGGCTGAATACCATACATAAATAAAACAAATAAATGGTTCTGCATTTTTTAAAGTTCAGATATTCAAAATTAGGTTACTCAGACTGGCAGAAATAATTACTTTCAGTAATTAACTCCCCTTCAGCTGTTTCAACAAAAACAATAAATATATCATGGAATTTTTAAAATCTAAAACTCTATTTTAAAAACAAAATCTCCTTTCTCAAATGCTGCATTGGTTCATAGAACGTTTTACGTTCAGTGAATAGGTTTGAGCAGAAACCTGAGCAAAAATTCTATTCCGAAATGAGTGTCCCTTGCATCCAGATTGCTAACGGTATCCAAATAGGGAACTCTATCTCTAATCTGCACATATAAACTACCAAGAGGGATCACATCTGTCAACTAGCTATGTGCGAATGAGCTTGCAAGAACATTTACAGCTAAGTGAGGATGCAGCTCCAGTAATAGAAATTCAATCTATTCATGTCTCTAAATCACAGTGGGGATAATTCTCACCATGGGCAAGGATGGAGAACTGGTGATTGAGGATCTGAGGTTGCTCATCCAATTTGCCATGATTCCAAGGCATTCTACTGTGTGTGTCATCACAGTCAAGCCACAGTGATCAAGAATGGGGAACCTGCAATGAATATCAATATCTTGGTGCAGAAGATGCCTGGGGCCAGACCCAGCACCGGTTATAAAGATGCTCTGGCCAAAATCAGCAGACCATCCACAACATTTCTCAGTCTTCCATGTCATTATTCTTTCAGTGCACAGATTTCTGCCAATAGCCAAAATGAAAATGACCCTCACTTGTAAACACAGCGCAGTCCTTTGTACCAATGTACACAACACTACTGCAGATGGGACTTTCGGAAACAGTAGCCATATTGAAATCAAATCTGAAGCTAATCGACCATGCGAACTGTTTAAATGAATAAATGTTAAAGTGCTCTGGTAATGATGTTGTACCCTCAGGCTGATGCACTGCCTGAAGGGATGGCAATCACAATAAACATTTAATGGTGACAATCACTTATTGACAAGCCCAGCTGTGAGGTGGAACCACAGTCCAGATGGTTTCATCAGCTTTTGATTGAGAGATAGGACCATCACTTAGGCACAAGCCTTTAAGGACCAGTTTCTGCAAGTTTTACATCAGAGGAGGGAAATGTAAAGGAAGAGTTAAAACTAAACAAAAATAGATGCCTGAAAGATGTATAAGACTAGGTGAAAGCGAGGACTGCAGATGCTGGAGATTAGAGTCGATAGTGTGGTGCTGGAAAAGCACAGCAGGTCAGGCAGCATCTGAGGAGCAGGAGAATCGATGTTTCAGGCAAAAGCCCTTCATGAGAAAGATGTATAAGACTACCTGTTATGTGACAATTACTCACATCCGCGGAGACACAGAGCTAAATCTTGTGTTTATTTTGTCAAAGTCAGATTTACATTGAAGGGGTTTCATCCAAGAAACCTAGTGAGTTTTTTCATCTCATTAATAACCTACCCTGACGCTTTGGCCTTCCTCTTGATCAATTCCAGCCCCATCTTACACCACTGCTTGCCGCACAGCAGATAGCTCAGAATTCATTGGCATCCCTTGGCCCATGCCATCCTTAAAAGCTCATTATGCACTTGGACAAGTGCTTTCAATCTGCAGTTGCTTTGCACAGTTCCTGACATTAGTCCTGGCTATGACAGACATCAGGAAATTAGTGGCCCATTATGCGGGCAAGGTCCTGGGGGTTCTGTTGGACTGAGTGGTGGAGAAACTTCCTCTTGCCCCAAGATCAACAGTGGAGCTCATGACACCTGCGAACTGTGTACAATTTGAGTCGCCCTGCTATAGGAGAGATATTATTAAACTGAAATGGGTACAGAAAAAATTGACAAGGATGTTACCGAGACTGGAAGATTTGAGTTGTAAAGAGAGGCTGGATAGGCTGGGACATTTTTTACCCTGGAGCATTAGAGGCTGAGGGGTGACCTCATAGAGGTTTATAAAATCTTGAGGGGTTTGGATAGGGTGAAGAGCCAAGGCCTCTTCCCTGGGGTGAGGGTATTCAGAACTAGTGGGCATAGGTTTAAGGTGAGAGGGGAATGATTTAAAAGGGACAACATTTTCACACAAAGAATTTTATGAAATGAGCTGCCAGAGGAAGTAGGTACAATTACAACATTTAAAACATATTTGGATATGTACATGGTAAGGAAAGGCTTAGAGGGATATGCATCAAATGCTGGCAAATAGGACACTTTGAGATAGGGAAACCTGGTTGGCTTGGATGAATTGGGCTGAAGGACCTATCTCTGTGCTGTATATCAATGCTAGCCTGATGTGACATTGCCACCCAGGTCAAAGCGCTCTCAACTGTCTGAAGGAATGCACAGTACTGTAGAAAGAATGTCACCAACCATTTTTACTCAACCAACGCAGGTGCCATTATCTTCTCTCTAATACATCACACTTTTTCTATCTCTGCTACTGAATCCACTTCCCACAGAGGCTCATGTTCTAACAATCCAGCGACTGCATGCAACATCTTTCCTCATTTCACCTCAACCACCCCAACCACTGACACCACCATCCCCTACATACCCTCAGTGCTGCTTAACCATCAGCTTAAGACAACTCCCCACCTGCATCAAAATTGACAGCTGTGCCACCCATGATCACCTTTAATACTTGTCTTTTTCATTCTAGTGGATAAAGAGACCCAACAGGGCAGAATGATTCAAATCAGATAGTGACTGCCTGACATGCAACTCTTGTGTGGACAGCATCCTGTCCTGACAGCCCTCAGCAGCTAACTAACTATGTTCTAAGCACCTGGACTGATGCCAAAGGCTAACCTTGACTTATTGTGCCTAGACCCCCTGATCAAAATCCTGCCTTGCTTGACGTAGACTGCTAATGGATTGGAGATGTGCCATGAAGGTTCTTCGAATCTCACACATGATGTGTGTGTGTGTGTGTGTCGGTGTTGGGGAGTGTGCCCTGAGAGTTTGGTGATGTGGAGGTCCTTCAGAGCAATTCACCAGGAAGCCACTCTACTTCCTACATTTTCTGTACATTTGACTTGTTTGGCAAGATAGAATGTTAGGAGAAAGTGAGGACGGCAGATGCTGGAGATCAGAGCTTAAAAAATGTGTTGCTGGAAAAGCGCAGCAGGTCAGGCAGCATCAAAGGAACAGGAGAATCGACGTTTCGGGCATAAGCCCTTCTTCAGGAAATGAAGATAGAATGTTGAATATTACTGAAGCAAGTAGGGCCATCAACAAGGCATTCAGCAAACAATTATCCTCCTTAACTGGCAACTTCCTGCTGCTGAGTGAGAAATGCACCTCACTAGTTGATAAAGTATCAAAGATAGAGCAAGATGGTCCTGATGTCAAGATAGACCTCACTGGACTTCATGTCTGATTCTCCCACAATCTTGCCATGTTACTCATATCCCTATAGGATTTTGTCCACTGACAGTTTAAAGTCTTTCCTTAAGGTTATGCACCAATTGATTTCTTCACTCTCCACACGGCTTTTCACATGTCCACAATATTAATTTGCTGGAATCACTTATAAAGGATAATGGAAGGACTTAATTCTCACTGTTGGCAAACACTCCTTTACAATTCCAGAGCATCACTGAAGGCATTACCAGCATTTGTATTTGAATGGCATCTCTTATACAAAGAAGGTGAACCAGACAATTCTTAAATGGATAAATAAAGAAACTGATACCAATCCAGGAAGCATGACCAAAAAGCTGAACACCAGAGACAGAGTTAAACTGTGGAGAGAGAAATAGAAGAGGCTGGAATGACAGAAGAACAACCAGAAAGCAGAGGGTGGGATACAGATGATGAACTGAGGTTATGGAAGGATATAGGGTCTTTAAATGTATCATGTGATGCCTGTTTGTTTATAAATACAATGTGGCGTATGGCATCAGGTCTGTGCACTCATCATATTGGTCAGGTTATCTTGAGCATGTCCGGGGCAACATGCTTTGTGCCCATTGCCCATGAAAATCAAGGAAACCAATGCTCCCTACTGCCCCCTGCTTAAACTGGATGGTGCCTGGACAAGGTCAATAGCAGGGGCAGAACAGCAGTCTTAGAAAATGCAAACAGAAATTGCTGGAATAGCTCAGCAGGTCTGGCAGCATCTGTGAAGAGAAATCAGAGTTAATGTTTCAGGTCGAGTGACCCTTCATCAGAATGGAATGGAATTGTGAATCGAATTCCTCACTGTCTTTTCACATAAAAATCAGCTTAAATGAATTTGGCACCATTTGGTAGGAAAGACCACATTGACCGACTCTGTACTCCTTTTTAGATTCTTAACTCTCTGTTAAGGTTCTGAGGAAGGGTGACTCCACCAAGACATTAACTCTGATTTCATAGAAGTCATACAGTGTGGAAGCCGGCCAATCAGCCCATCAGGTCACAACAATCCTCTGAAGAGGGCTCCATACCCTACCCTATCCCTGTAACCTGTATTGCTCATGGCTAACCTACCTAATCTACATATTCCTGGACACTGTGGACAATTTAGTATGGCCAATCCGCCTAATCTGCACACCTTTGGATTTCTCTTCACTGATGCTGAGCTTTTCCAGCAATTTCTGTTTAGTTTCTGATTTACAGCATCCACAGTTCTTTGGTTTTAACTTTAGAAAATGGGACGCTTAAGACCTTGAGCCAAAGGATAGGTCAAAGTCACAAAACTGTAATTTGGCAATTTGTCTACTCCAGTTCTTCAAATGAGCAATTCACCTCCAGCCATTTACCTGCCTTCTTGCTGTAATCCCACAAATTGTTCCTTTTCAAATAATCAATGAAGTCCATTTTGACAGGCTTGATTGAACCCACCTCCACCACAGTCTCAGCCGTGCATTCCAGACAATAATCACATATCACTTCTGTTTCTTTTACAAATCACCCAAAATCTGTGCCCTCTTGTAGTCAGTCCTTTCATGATTTGGAACATTTTGTCCTCATTTACACTGTCCAGACCTCTCAAGATTTTGAATATTTCTGTCAGATCTCCTCTCAGTCTTCCCTTCTCTGAGAAGAACAGATCCAATCCATCTCCTGACCACAAATGACTCATTCTTGGAACCATTCTTGTAAAGCTCTTCTTATTCCCCCTAACCCCTTTACATTCTTCCTAAAGTGCAGCACCTAGAACTAGATGCGAAGGCTGAGCTAGTGTCTTAGGTCAGTTCAATATAACCTCCTTAATCTTACACTCCATGTTCCAATTAATAAAACCCAGGTTGCGATGTGCATTATTAACTGTTCTCACAAACTGCTTTTTTTTATGATTTATGGATATATACACCCAAGTTTGTTTGTTCCAGCATCTCCTTTAGCATTGTCTCTTTTATTTTATGTTGTCTCTCTTTGATTTTCCTTCAAAATCCTACATTCAAAATATATCACTTCCCTTCTCTCTATTAATAACACATTTCTATTGGTTGGTCAGGAAGTAATAAGAGAATAAGGGGACAAGAAATTAAGATCATTGCAAATTAATTCATCAGGAAGCTAGAAAAATCTCTTACAAATGATCGCTAGAATTAAAAAATTTCAGAAACAAATTTCTATTGAAGAGGAGTCAATAGGTTAAGGATTCATCATTAAAAGGCCATAAGATGGATTCTGCAGATGTAGTCTGGGATCTTGGTGTGTGCCTGTTGTCTACTGTTAAATTTACCTAAGCCCTTTGTTAAAAAAAACAAGGAAGCCCTGCAGGAGACCACCTGAAATACAAATATACTCTTCATAATTACCTTTAGTGTGGAACTAACAGGATCGCAAAGTGACACAACACTAATGTAGGCTGCTATCAACCAATAAACCTATTTCATTTCTCCTTCAGTCACCCTTACATCAAGCCTCTTCTCCCAGCCCCACGCTGACTTCCGTCATCAGTTTAGAATGATCCTCAGGCATTCCGGCATCCATAGGAATTTGCTGTAATAAATTTAGCCTCCCATAAATTCTTTAAACAGGAATTAAATGCTTGAATAGGGGAGTGAGCAGCAGAGTGAATTCTGACAGATGGAATATTTAACTACCAAGAAGTTCAAAAGTAGCCCGAGTGGAGTAGACTACAATAGAAAGAGAAAATGAGGATTACAGATGCTGGAGAAATCAGAGTCGAAAAGTGTAGCGCTGGAAAAGCACAGCAGGTCAGCAGCACCCGAGGAGCAGGAGAGTTGCTGTTTCGGGCTTAAGCCCTTCATCAGCCCCTGCCACATTCCTGATGGAACGTTGACTGTCCTGCTCCTTGGATACTGCCTGACCTGCTGTGCTTTTCCAGCATTACACTTTCGACTAAGCTACAATACAATAAACTACATCAGTGTGGCTTTCTCGCACTTTCATCACTGAGTCAGAAAGTTGTGGCTTTATTAACAGTGGTATCGAATAAAAGATTATAGAATATGTTGAATTTATCTAAGACACTAGCCCAGCCTCAGCTGGAATACTGCATCTCGTTCAGGGTGCTACACTCTTGGAAGAATGTGAAGAATTTGGAGGGACTGAGAAGAGGTTTACAGGAATGGTTCCAAGGATGAGTCATTTCAGTTATGAAGATAAGTGCTTGGATGGGGATTCAAACCTAAGTGCCTGTTCTCGGCTTACATTCGAGTGCTGTAATGACGGTGTGTTACATTCTTGAATGAGTCAACGTTTTGGATAAGCTGTTCAACTGAGGCCTTGCTGCCATTCAGTTGACTGCAAAAGTTGCCATGATGTGAAGTTCAAAAACCTCTGCATCGTAGCCAATGTTTATCGCTCAAACAACCATGAATAGAAACATCAATAAAACCAGAAAATGTTGGGAATAGTCAGCAACAGATAACACCAAGGAAAAGAAACTGACAGGTCGTGATGGTTCAAACAACTATTGTGAAAGGATGTTATGAACTGAAATATTAGTTCCGTTTCTCTCCACAGATGATTTGCTGAGAATTTCTCACATTTTCTGGTTTTATTTCAGTTTTCTAGTATCTGCTCCATTTTGTTTTGAGTCATGAAAATGACTTTCTAGTTATTATTCCACTGCTGTTAGTGGGAACTTGCTCTGCACAAAATTTGCTGCCTTGTTTTACCTCATGACAACAGTTGGCAATTCTGCAAAAGAACCCCTGGCATGTTCAGAGGTTCTGAAAAGTGCTTTCTTGCGGTGCACACATGGAGAAAAACATCTCCCAAGGAGATTATATTTCATTAACTCTTTCAATAGTGTGGATTGATTCCACACTTCTATAAACAGACCGTAGCTTGTTTACTTTGGTAAGAGAGTCAAGTGGTTTATTTTATGCTGAACACAAAGAATTAGCACAAATTAAACACCATATTATTTACAGTCCTGCCACAACTTTCGCTCAAACATTAAGTGAAATCCAAAATAATTTCATCTGAAATGTATTTGCTGCCCAAAGCATTTTGCATCAGGGCTTTGATTCAAATTAGCTGGACCGCTGTAACAAACTTCCAAATAACCTCAATCATAATGAATCCTTAATCCATGGACTTGGATTCAATCGGAAACTTATTCCCGAAAATTTTAAATTCTAGTGATTCTTTGGAAGGGTTTTTGTTTTCCATTTGAATTGTGGTATAACCATGGATTGTTTGATTTTATCAGCCATATTGTCTCCCTCAGTTTGTTTTTAAAATGTTCAACCCTTCAGAGCTCATGAGAAAGAAATTAACACCTCTAATGCTGTCTCTATGAATGGAATTAGATCTCAGATGCCTTCATAATTGGTATTGTGCTAGTTGTCTGTCTGTGCAATCTATTCCAAGCTAAAAAGGTTTGTCAATGCTGCTGTCTTCACTGCTAGAGACAAGAGATATCAGTGCCCCAGTCTTCATTAGTCGAAAGGATGACATTATACAATCATAGTTCCTCTGGTCATTACTACAGCTGGAAACTAATTTACTTCCCAAAGAATCACAGGAATTGTGTAGTTACAGACCTGAATCTCAGTGGAGGAACCCAAGATACCTCAACATCAACAGTTAAACATGGAGGTTCTTGAATATACTGAAGTTAGAAATAGCTGTAGTCCTATCACTAAATGCTGAGTTATTTCCTCCCAGTTATTTACTCCCAGGGCAACTCATTCTTTCATGTCCATTGACTAATTTCTTGTTCATTCTTAGAGTTTAGCCTTGAATCACTGGAGCTCTAAGTGTAATTGTCAGCAATAAAACCATCATGGCCTCAAAAGTATTTGATCATTTCAGTCCCTTTTGACCCATATAATCTAATCCTCTTCAGCTCTCCAACTAGTTATTTTTCTGAATCCTTTGGTAAATAAATGAATCAAAGTGGGAGATCAGAGAGAGAGATTTTCTTCTTGGAAAAAAGAACTATTTTTTGCATGTTTAAAAACATTTATGATCTTCTAAACAGCACAGAGGAAAATGCCCTCCTATTCCAATCCTCTGCTGCTTTTGAACTTCTATGGTGGTCGAACATTCCATCTGTCAGAATTTTTCAACAACTAAAGATCACTATTTAATATTAAATTGCACAATAATAATTTATGATACATACTTTCAGGAAATAGTATGAAAAATCATCCATTTAACTCGACCCCCCCAACCCTCTTTAGAAAGACTTCAACCATAATAGTCTGTAAATTGGGCTCTGTTCAACTTGAGAGTTTTCATCTTCCTTTCCTCAGATCCCTGTTCCACTACTCAGTTACCCTTGTCCTCCTTAGTAGTCCCAGGATGAATTGCCTGCACTTTGGTTCAATAGAGATTGGGTCCAATATGTGATCTACCGATTTCACTTTATGTGGGGTAAGTCATGTTTAAATAACCAAGCAGATGATTTGTGTGAGGAAGTGGGATTGTGCATCCTTTCTGCTACCTCCATGTGGCAATTAATCAAAGTGCCTTAATGAGGCACTTTACGAGCCACCATATCCCTCTAAACCTTCTTATTCTTGTACTCAACCAGCTGCCTTTTAAATGTTGTAATTGTACCAGCCTCCACCACTTCCTCTGGCAGCTCATTCCATACACACACCACACTCTGCATGAAAACCTTAGGTCGCTTTTAAATCTTTTCCCTGTCACCTTAAACCTATGCCCTGTAGTTCTGGACTCCCCCACCCCAGGGAAATACCTTGTCAATTTATCCTATCCATGTCCCTTATGATTTTATAAACCTCTATAAGGTCTCCCCCTCGGCCTCTCCAGGGAAAACAGACCCAACCTATTCAGCCTCTCCCTATAGCTCAAACCCTCCAACCCTGGCAACATTGCTCATTTCCTTCACAAGCAATTGTGGGTCAGGAATTCTCACCAAATTGCATTTCATCAAAATGCTTTGAGAACGTCCCTGAAGCATTTCTCTGCCCTCTTGGGAGTCCCTTGCTACCATGCAGTTCAGCATAGAGCTATGGTGCTTATGCAACCCAGCGATGCTGGACGCATTCGGGAGAGTGAAGGGACTTCATCCCAGCTCCCCTGGGACTGCCAAAGAGGACAAAGCTACTTGAGCAATTAAGTGGTGCTGTGAGGAAAGAAACATGATAACTCTTGGATTTAACACATTCCATTATACAGTCAGTGGTTGATTAAGCACCAGGAGATTAGAAACATTTGTTTGGGTAAGTGGCAGAATTGAATGATCAGATTAGATTCCCTACAGTGTGGAAACAGGCCCTTCAGCCCAAAAAGTCCACACCGACCCTCCGAAGAGTAACCCACCCAGACCCATTTCCCTCTGACTAATGCATCTAACAGTATGGGCAATTTAGCTTTGCCAATTCACCTGACCTGCACATCTTTGGACTGTGGGAGGAAACCAGAGCACCCAGAGGAAACCCACGCAGACACGGGGAGAATGTGCAAACTGCACACAGACAGCTGCCCGAGGCTGAAAATGAACATGGGACCCTGGTGCTGTGAGGCAGTAGTGTTAACCACTGAGCCACTGTGAACGGATGATTTTCACTATTGTTTCTCCATAGTCTGTACAATATATAAATATTATGTGATTTAGTGTTAAAAAGTAGTCTTTAGTTGTTGAAAAATTCTGACAGATGGAATATTTACCCACAATAGAAATTCAAAAGTAGTCCAGGAGAGTGGAAGAGGGCATTTTTCTCTATGCTGTTTATAAGAAAGTCATAAATGTTTATGGAATGCACAACATAGTTTTTTTTTGTCAACATACCAAGAAGAAAGTCTCTCTCTATGTCCTAAGCTCCTGTTTTGATTAACTTTTTTACCAAAGTATCCTGAAAAATAACTTGTTTGGGAACAGAAAAGGATTAGATTTGATATGGGTGATAAGGGAGTGAAAACATGCTGAGATCAGACTACCCATTGTGCCAATGATCTTGAATGGTTTTGCAGAGACGGGATGGCTGGTATTTCTCCAATGGGACTACTAAGGAGGACAAAGGTAATTGAGTAATGGAACAGGGATCTGAGGAAAGGAAGATGAAAACTCTCAAGTTGAACAGAGCCCAATTTACAGACTATTATGGTTGAAGTCTATTATGGTTAAAGAGGGTTGGGGGGGGTCGAGTTAAATGGATGATTTTTCATACTATTTCCTGAAAATATGTATCATAAATAAATATTGTGCAATTTAATATTAAATAGTGATCTTTAGTTGTTGAAAAATTCTGACAGATGGAACGTTCGACCACATAGAAGTTCAAAAGCAGCAGAGGAGTAGAATAGGAGGGCATTTTCCTCTGTGCTGTTTAGAAGATCATAAATGTTTTTAAACATGCAAAAAATAGTTCTTTTTTCCAAGAAGAAAATGTCTTGATTAGTCTATTGTAATCTGCTCAAGTCTCCGGAGTATATTAGAGTATATTGATCCCTGCTGCTGCTGGGAAAGCCAGCCCAGGTTTTTGGTCTTGGCCCTCAAAAGCCTGTTCTCCTCAGTCAACAGAAGGCTGAGCTGGCTCATTGGAGACAACAATAGATTTCTAAATGTCAAATCATTCTAAAGCCAAATGGAGTGTATTGTTGGTATATTGGATGAGAGATTTTCAGTGATGAGATTGTTTTAGTGCAAGTGGATAAATCCCCAGGATCTGATCAGGTGTACCCTAGAACTCTGTGGGAAGCTAGGTGTGATGGCTGGGCATCTTGCTGAGATATTTGTATCATCGATAGTCACAAGTGAGGTGCCGGAAGACTGGAGGTTGGCTAATCTCGTGCCACTATTTAAGAAAGGTGGTAAGGACAAGCCAGGGAACTATAGACTGGTAAGCCTGATGTCAGTGGTGGGCAAGTTGTTGGAATGAATCCTGAGGGATAGGATGTACATGAACTTGGAAAGGTAAGGACTGATTAAGGATAGTCAATATGGCTTTGTGCATGGGAAATCATGTCTCACAAACTTGATTTGAGATTTTTGAAGTAGTAACAAAGAGGATTGATGAGGGAAGAGTGGTAAACATGATCAATTATAGACTTCAGTAAGGCGTTCGACAAGATTCCCCATGGGACACCGGTTAGATCTGATGGAATACAGGGAGAACTCGCCATTTGGATACAGAACTGGCTCAAAGGTAGAAGACAGAGGGTGGTGGTGGAGGATTGTTTTTCAGACTGGAGGCTTGTGACCAGTGGTGTGCTACCCAGACCAGTGCTGGGTTCACTACTTTTCATCATTTATATAAATGATTTAGATGTGAGCATAAGGTGTTGCTGAACAAAGAGACCTTGGAGTGCATAGCTCCTTGAAAGTGGAGTCGCAGATAGATATGATAGTGAAGAAGGTGTTTGGTATGCTTTCCTTTATTGGTCTAAGTATTGAGTACGGGAGTTGTGAGGTCATGTTGCGGCTGTACAGGACATTGGTTATTGGTTATTTGGAATATTGTGTGCAATTCTGGTCTCCTTCCTATCGGAAAGATGTTGTGAAACTTGAAAGGGTTCAGAAAAGACTTACAAGGATGTTGGCAGTGTCGAAGGGTTTGAGCTATGGGGAGAGGTTGAATAGGCTGGGGCTGTTTTCCATGGAGTGTTGGAAGCTGAGGGGTGACCTTATAGAGGTTTATAAATTCATGAGGGGCATGGATAGGATAAATAGACAAAGTATTTTCCCCAGGGTGGGGGAGTCCAGAACTAGAGGGCATAGTTTAGGGTGAGAGGGGAAAGATCTAAAAGGGACCTAAGGGGCAACGTTTTCAAGCAGAGGGTGGTGTGTGTACGGAATGTGCTGCCAGAGGAAATGGTGGAGGCTGGTACAATTGCAGCATTTAAAAGTGATCTGGATGGGTATGTGAATAGAAAGGGTTCAGAGGGATATGGGCCAAGTGCTAGCAAATGGGACTAGATTGGGTTAGGATATCTGGTCAGTATGGATGAGTTGCACCTAAGGGTCTGTTTCCGTATTGTACTTCTCTATGACTCTATGACAAAGGCAGACAGGTGGAGACAGATGGTTTTTCAATCATAGGGTACATAGAGTCATAGAGCTGTACAGCACGGAAACAGACCCTTCGGTCCAAGTCACCCATGCCGACCAGATATCCCAATCCAATCTAGGCCCATTTGGCTCATACCCCTCCAATGTTTTCCTATTCATAAACCCATTCAGATGCCTTCTAAATGTTGTAATTGTACCAGCCTCCACCACTTCCTCTGGCAGCTTAGTCCATACATACACCACCCTCTGCATGAAAAGTTTGTCCCTTAGGTCCCTTTTAAATTTTTCCCCACTCACCTTAAACCTACGCAGTCTAGTTTTGGCCTCCCCCACCCTAGGGAAAATAACTTGTCTATTACCCCTTATGATTTTCTCAATCTCTATAAGGTCTCCCCTCAGCCTCCAACACTCCATGAAAAATAGCCCCAGTGCATTCAGCCTCTCCCCAAAGCTCAAACCCTCCAATCCTGGCAGCATCCTTGTAAACATAGAAATATATTGGACATGCGGCATAAAACAGACAGTTTGGCTCAGCTAGTATATGATGCATTTGTGACAAAGACAAGAAGCCATTTTGTCCATCTTAATTCACTCAACCATAACAAATCCACACTCCTTCATTGCTCCATCTACTTTGCCCTTACCAATTTGTGTGGGTTCTAGCCTCCATTAGTCTGCCCAGATACCCATTCCAAGTGTTGAATGTCCTGTTTGAAGATATACCTCCTGACACAATTCCTACACGTTCTCTGAATTAAAATGAACTTTGTCCAATTCTCAATTCAATGAAAGCAGTGATTACTTCACGTTTACTCCTTTCCTTATTCTGACATTTTTTGCTCTTGTCACAAGACTGCAAGAATGTGATGGGTGAAGTGTTTTCAATTACTGTTTGGTACTACAAACTGTCAGGAGATGATTCAGTTCGACATAAGTGCTACACTTAGTTAATGATTGTGAAGAACTTACATAAGTAAAGCAAATCCAACTTATTGGAGGTGATAATTACTGCTGCTTAAACTAGTCAAATGTCATTTTTAAAATGAGATATCAGAATCTTCACCATCATCTGATGGATCTCAACCTTCAATTGTAAATTCATTTACAATTCCAATCTTACAAATATAAACGGCTTACACATTCATCATTTATCAGTTGAGATTCCCTTTTACTGGTGTTCCATGAAATTACCCACAATTCCATTGTCTACTATTCATGAAAAATCACAATTCTACAGCTGACTTTTGAAACAGAAAATCTTGTGTTTTGAATGACAAAGTAGTATTTCAAACCTACTGTTCACATATTACCTTCATTGAACCAGCTGGACTTTGCCAGCGATTTGATAGCTCTAGTCATTCCCCCCTGCAGATGCCAGCTCAAATATTATCAGTTTTATGGATGTGAGCATGCACCAATTGACAATTATAACCTTGTGACTCAACAGCCTGCTCGGTGCAATTCTTATTACAACTGTTGCTGAAAAAAAAACATTTATCATTGAAGATTTTCATCAGGACAACTCACAATGTGAATACTAATTTAAGGGTGAAAAGACCCAACATTTACACTTTGTGAAAGGACAGTGCTGATGGTTGCCAAGTGGCTGACTGGTAGAACCATTGCCATAGAGAATACGCTAACTAATTGTCAATAAATATCAATTAGAGTTCACTTAGTGTTCTTGACTTTAGAGCTGGCTTATGAAACTTTGAGTTCTTACCTCTGATTTAGAGTGCCTCCTTACTGTGTATTCTCTAAGCAGCCAGCAGCAGCTCAATCTGAGTCTCCAAAGTGATCTTTGTTTCACTGTTGCCCCTGGTGAGCATTCCCTGGTGCTACTAGTACTGGACACTTACTCTGCACAATAATCGTAGGATAGAAACACTGACCTGAGTTGCTTCAGTGAAGTAAAATACATCATAGTAGGTGGGTGAAATTCAGAGCAGGCTCTTCTGGGCATCCATCTGGGACACTGGGAAACAATGTCTCAGAGTACACTGCAGGCCACCGGTCACATTCAGCCCATGGGCAAGGACACTGCCAGCTCCTCAGAACCTTCACGGCACCTCCATGATCACTTACAGGATTCTTCTGCACATTAAAGCTGTGCTTTGGGGTGCACCAGCGACTAGTTTCTCAATGCTGCTGCAAGGAAAGATTGAGCACAGGGTCATGCCCCGAGCTCCTGGATTGGACCAGGCTGTGTTACAGGGTTACACACCTCACTGCGTTAGCACTCACTCACCTCAGGGCTGACCCACCCTGCCTTATTTTCACCTGCCTTGCCTTTTTTGTACTTGGCTACCATGCACTTAGACCCCCACCCTGTTGGAGATACCCGTCTCAAATTATTTCTGTTTTGTCTTTCCATTTAACACAGATGCAATACCAAGATGTGTTTTGTAGTTGTCACAGGTTCTCAAGTCAAGTCAAGTGAAGACAGCCTTCCGTCAGGGGGTCCTGGCACAGAATGTCAAGGTCATCCTCTGGTATCTGTTCTGAGGCTTGGTCAGTCAGCCATTCAGGGCTGTCAGGTTACTCTTCTCAAAGACTGGGAGGAGATAAATCTCAGGCAGCTCACAATCTGTCTCAGCTCTTTCTGCCACACAGAGGGCTGTGGTCTCTCAGAATGAAAGAGAGAGAGGGATTAATTGAGATCAAAGTGGATGGGAAAGCAATTAGCACCGGTGCTGGTGGGAGAAATGTTGTGAGGTGCTTTGAATGACAGCTAGACAGCACAGAGGCCACACAGGGTCAGGAGGGAGGTTGAGGTCGAGGTGTGTGAGGGTGAGTGAGGGTAGATATTGCATGTAATAGTGAATGTAAAGCATGAGTCTTGACTGGAGATGACTGCAGTGGCAGAGATGGAGTCAGTGTGAGGTAAAAGAAAGAAAATATAGCATTAAGTTTGGCTGAATGGGGAAGATCATTGACCTTGATCCTTTATTGGGTTTATGGGCATTTCTCTAGATGTCTGAGATTACAATTACCTGCATGGCAACCTTGGATCAGGCTGGCCAAGGGTGCATTGCTGTCGAACAAAAGCATAATGTGCTGGAGAAACTCAATAGGCCTGACAGCTTCTGTGGAGAGAGAATCAGAGTGAATGTTTCGAGTCTATTAACACTCTTCTTTGGAACTGAAAGAAACTGGAAAATGTCAGCTATTGTGCAGTAGACAGTGGGGGAGGAGGAACAAGTGGATCAGACTGTGAAAGTTCCCCAGAGAAAAAAAGAGACTAAGGTAGTGGTAGATAGATTTTTGATGACCAATAGCATAAGAAAATATTGGATTTGTGCAGATGTGCAAGAATGCACATTGAGGTTAAAATCAGATCAGAGTTGAGGTTAAAATCAGATCAGCCATGTTGGTATTGGTTGGTGGAGCACGCTCATAGAGCTACTCTTGTTCCCTACCCATGTACTGATGATAATGGTACTGCCTACTGATGGTCAGGTCGGCATCTTACACAGGAATCTCATATGCTGTGGTATCATCTAACTGTCTTAAAGGTACATTACCTCTCTGGTCTGAAATCTGCACAAAAGCACAACAATACCCTTATGATATTTATTAGGCAATGAACAAAGATTTCAAATACTTGTTGTGAATGAGAACTTTGAGGAGGGAAACAAGCTTGAACAAGATTGATGAAGATGATCTGCGGGAAATTTTGGCAAACATTAAGATTGATAAGTCCCCAGGGCCAGACCAGATTTATCCTTGCTCCGGGAAGTGAGAAAGGAGGTTGCTAAACCGCTGGCGAAGATCTTTGCTCCCTCACTCTCCACGGGAGTCATACCGGAGGATTGGAGGGAGGCGAATGTTGTTCCTCTTTTCAAGAAGGGGAATAGGGAAATCCCTGGCAATTACAGACCAGTCAGTCTTATGTCTGTGGTCAACAAGGTTTTGGAAAAAATTCTGAGGGATAAGATTTATGACTATTTAGAAAAGCATAGCATAGCATGATTCAAGGCAGTCAGCATGGCTTTGTGAGGGGCAGGTCATGCCTCACAAATCGTACTGGGTTCTTTGAGGAGGTGACAAGACAGGTTGATGAAGGTCGAGCACTGGATGTGGTGTATATGGGCTTCAGCGAGGCATTTGATAAGGTTCCCCATGGTACGCTCATTCATAAAGTCAGAAAATATGGGATACAGGGAGCTTTGGCTGTCTGGATTCAGAATTGGTTGGCTGACAGAAGGCAGAGAGTGGTTGTAGATGGAAAGTATTCTGCCTAGAGGTCAGTGGTGAGGTGGGGTCCCGCAGGGCTCTGTTCTTGGGCCTCTGTTCTTTGTAGTTTTTATCAATGACTTGGATGAGGAGGTTGAGGGGTGGGTTCGTAAATTTGCCGATGACACAAAGGTTGGAGGTGCCGTTGATTGTATCAAGGGCTATTGCAGGCTGCAGCGCGACATAGACAGGATACAGAGCTGGGAGCTGAGAAATGGCAGATGGAGTTCAACCTGGATAAATGTGAAGTGATGCATTTTGGAAGTTCGAACTTGAATGTTGAAAATAGGATTAAAGACAGGATTCTTGGCAGTGTGGAGGAACAGAGGGATCTGAGTGTACAAGTGCATCGATCGCTCAAAGTTGCCACCCAAGTGGATAGGGTTGTTAAGAAAGGATATGGTATTTTGGCTTTCATTAACAGGGGGACCGAGTTTAAGAGCCATGAGGTTTTGCTGCAGCTCTACAAGACCCTGGTGAGACCACACTTGGAATATTGTGTCCAGTTCTGGTTGCCCTACTATAGGAAAGATACAGAGGCTTTGGAGAGGGCATAAAGGAGGTCTACTAGAATGCTGCCTGGACTGGAGGGCTTGTCTTATGAAGGGAGGTTCACTAAGCTCGGACTTTTCTCTCTGGCGAGAAGGAGGAAGAGAGGTGACCTGATCGAGGTGTGCAAGATAATGAGAGGAATAGATCACGTCAATAGCCAGAGACTTTTCCCCAGGACAGGATTGACTGGTATGGGGGGTCATAGTTTCAAGATAATTGGGAGGAAGGTATCGAGGAGACATCAGAGGTAGGTTCTCTACGCAGAGAGTTGTGAATGCATGGAAGGCGTTGCCAGCCGTGGTGGTGGAAGCAGAGTCATTAGGGACATTAAAGCGACTACTGGACATGTACGTGGACAGCAGTGAGTTGAGGGGTGCGTAGGTTAAATTATTTTATTTTAGATTAGGAATAATCCTTGGCACAACATCGTGGGCCGAAGGACCTGTCCTGTGCTGTACTTTTCTATGTTCTATGTTCTACTTTCTGACAGTGAGGTCCAGTGGGTGCTGATTGTTAGTTGCAGACAAGTTTGCTTCAGTGATTCTAGGGAAGCTGTAACTGCCTACTCTTCCTCTCAACTGGGATCCAACTGCGAGACAAAACAGACTCGAGAGGTCAAATGGTCCACTTCAAGTTTGCACCAGTTCTCAATTAAAAATCTGAAAATGCAAATTGATGCACAAGCTTGGACTGACATTCCCATTCTCTCCCTGATATACACTCCCAGTAGATTCATACTAATATCACCTCCTTCTGTGAAATGTCAAGACTGAGAGTCTTGACCTGTATGTAAATTATTAGCAATTTGCAATAATTTTTCTGGTCATGAAACCGACCTGAATTACCATTTTCACACACTTTAGAAGTATTCTTAGCATTTTAGCACAATCCTTTAAAGCCAAAGATTTGTCTGAAGGCATAACTATAATACTGGTTTCTATCTGTGACAGCTTTTCAAAGAAATATCTGTTCTGATTCCTTACTGCTTTGAAGTAGGGCACAAACATTGCAAAGAATGAGTGGCAAAGACTTTGATTTATTTCATCTATCGCATACATCAAGTACTAGAGCTTCCAACAGTCAATGATGGGACATTCAAAAGATAGATTTATAAGCAGTACTGCTTTTAATGTGTAAATGAGGATTGCTTCCCTTTACATTGCAATGTATGTCCTATCTCAAGTTATCAATCAAAGTCCAAACCAGAATAAATCAAACCCTGCACACAGTGAATTTTTAACAAAGTTCTCAGGACATCAGATGAGGTAATCATAAGCCAACTGTCTCAAGCTTGTAGGAGAATAGAAAGGGTATAAATATTGTCAGTCACTATGTAATGAAAGAATTGTCATCCCTTCTATGCAATTGCATACAAGTTGCATAAACATTGTGGCGCTAGCAAAAATCCACTGTAATATACCCTCCTCTTCAAGACATAATGGGAAAGGTTCAAGAAGGCGCTCTCTTTATTAAAGACTAACATCAGAATCAGATCTACTCATGGAATGTAAATTTCCTCAGGCTTCAACATGCACCATTGATTTTACTGTCAAGCAACACATATTTCAGAAATGTTGAAGCAACAGCTGCTTCATTTTAGACTTCACTCCTGCCCGCTTCCATTACATGATGGCCTGGAGTCATTCAATAATTTCACTGTTGAAATCATTTCACCAGTTTCCTGACTAACACTTAAAGAGAATGAGGCACAAGACAATTTGGATACAGGTTGGGGGATTTAGAGATATGATCTGTCAATAGAAATGAAAGGAAAATAAGTGAATAGCAATGATAGAGGCTGACAGAAAGAGAGTGGAGAGAAAGTAACGTAAACACGAAGTGTAGAGATATGACATTAGGCCTGAAGAAAGAAGACGTGAGACAATAGTGGTGCTAAAAGAGTTAAAGAATACTTCTCACTACCCTGAATGGCTAAATCTCTCTGCACCCCTGAGAGATGTGGAGAAAGAAGGAAGTGAAGAGAGAGAATAGAATATAGAGAGATTAAGAAATGGGAGTAAGAGAGAGAGAGAGAGGCACCGTGTGAGATTTTAAGAAGTCAGGGTATATGAGTGAAGGTGGGTGGGTAACAACAGAAAACAACAGAATTTCTAATCTTTACAGATGCTTCTAAAGGACTAGGCAAGTATCTCAACAGGTTAGGAGTTTAATATTTGATTATACTATCAGGAAAACAATTGTGAAAAACCAATGATTTTCAGCAAAATCACCTTTAAAAGTTGGATCCAATGCGCATTATGCATCCAATTGATATGTTTAAACCTCTATATGATTAAGAAATTCAATAAAATTCTTAAAATTCTCATCATAACGATGCATTACGCCAGTCATAAATCTTAACTCAAAGTCTAAATCTTTTCACAGGTGAAGTTCTGCAGGAGGATAATCTCTAAACTAAGACCATAAGACCATCGAAATAGGAACAGGAGTCTGCCATCCAGCCCCTTGAGGCTGCATCACCATTCAACAGGACAGTGGTTGATCCAACATACCTCACATCCACTTTCCTGCCCTTTCCCTGTAACCCTTGTTTCACCTCCTGATTAGGAATCATTTTAGCTTCCCTCTGCAGAGAAATGGTCCATTACTTTCTCAACAGCTGTCTTCACCTCAATCATAAGAGAATCAAATGCAAACCATCACATTGAAACACTACTTCAATTACATCTGCCAGCTCTCCAATATTGACTTGCACTGAGCCTGAAATGTGATCAAAATCTGGAATTGCCCACAGCACCGCATTTAACCAACTGTCCAAATTGTGCACTGCTGCTCAGAAAAATCAGCCAAACAGCTACTTGTAAAATTAATGATGGCAATTGGTGAACTGCTATTAAATAGATAACTTGCCTGAACTGAACTATAAGGGAGACTCTGCCTCAGCAGCGTAACCTGACTTTGAGGATGGAAATGATTCAGCATTAACTATTTATGCTAATGAACAAAATTCTATTTGTATGGTGACACTAACATGTAGCATGATATACAGTTCAATTTCTTTCTAGTAAACATTTTATGGGTTTATTGGCTGGGCAGCTTTACAGCATTGCAATAGCAGGGACAGTACAGCATTACACATCAGTATAGCAATGGTAACCTGTACTGGGTTGTATGTGGGTGTGGAAAGTAGTGAAGAAGGCAAATGGCATGTTGGTTTTCATTGTGAGAGGATTTGAGTCCAGACGGAGGGATGTCTTTCTGCAATTAAAGACGGTGTTGGTGAGACCACACTGGAGTATCGTGTTCAGTTTTAGTCTTATCTGAGGAATGACTTATGGTCGTGGAGGCAGTGGGACAAAGTTTTACCAGACTGATTTCTGGGTTGATAAGTCTGAAGTATGAAGAGATACTGGATCGGTTAGGAATATATTCATTGGCATTCAAAAGAATGAGGGGGGATCTCATGGAAATCTATAAAATTCTAACAGGATTACACAGGGTAAAGACAGGAAGGTTACACCTGATAACCTGGGAATCCTGAAACTGGGGTCACAGTTGAAAGAGTATGGATTAGATCATTAAAGAACCCACGATGATGAGAAGTTTCTTCACTCAGAGAGTATGGGGAGCCTGTAGAATTTTGTCCCACACAAACTGGTTGATGCCAATGGCTGATCATCCAACTCAGTCCTCTGTTCCTACTTTCTACCCATATCCTTTGAACCCTTTAGCCCTGAGAACAATATTAAACTCCTTCTTGAAAATATGCAATATTTTGGCTTCAATTCATTTGTGCTGGAGAAAATTCCACAGGCCATCTCATTTTTTAATGGCTTATTCCATATCCTTCATACAGTGACCCCTGGTTCTGGATTCCCAGGTTGTCAGGAGCGAAGGCACCTTAATCTCTCTTGTTTATCTTTATTACATGCCTGTTTCTCCTATCAAATGGAAATGCCTCTCATTGGCTTTCCACTTTCAAGAGCCCTCCCACCATTTTTAATTGAATGGTGAATCTCTCTTCAAGTCCATTCAGTGAAGGGGGGGGGGGGGATCTCATAAGTATCCCACTGAGTTAATGATGAATCCTACTCCCCCAACTGCATCCCCTCCCACCTCACCACCACTACCACCAACAGGATCAGATCATTAGGCCAGACAGTTCTGGCTTACATTTACATAGTCAGAAGGGAAATTCAGAGCCAAATCTGTGCACAGCCTTTCCAATGTAATCTTAGCAGAGTCCTACATAATTGTAGTAAGACATCTTTGCTCTTATTCTGCAGTCATCTCTTGCTGTATCAGCAGCTCAACCTTTAGCTCAATGACACTGAATGGAAGCTCATTCGGCCACAAATACTGACTGCACCTATTTGCCCTGGATCATACTGGCATCCAGAAGCACCAACGTCACTGGTGACACATAACTCGTCTGCCATTAATGTGCTCTAATTAAATACTTTATTGTTTTATTTAATCATTTATTTTGCTTTATTGTTATTTTATTCATCCTACCATTGGTTTTGTGATGTTTTAAACATTCGGACTGGAATTGACTTTAATCACTTACCAGGTACTCATGAATGGTTAGCTTCTTCCCCTGTAGTAGAGGAGAAACCAATTGTTACAGGATGAAAAAGGTAGAAAAAGCTAAGGAGTACCTCCTTCCCATCTTCCCCTAACCACCTGACTCACCCAATTCCTAGCTCTCTGTTCACACTCAGTGCTAAACTGCAATGAGGTGTCTCTATTTATATGCCATGAAAT
This sequence comes from Chiloscyllium plagiosum, assembly GCF_004010195.1. NCBI lineage: Eukaryota > Metazoa > Chordata > Chondrichthyes > Orectolobiformes > Hemiscylliidae > Chiloscyllium > Chiloscyllium plagiosum. Next base: position 23,394,147 of record NC_057718.1, on the reverse strand, counting down.
AGAAGACCCAGCTCAGTCCAGGCAGAACACAGTTTACGCTCGTTTCCTAACTACCAATTAACTTCAACTGCTCACCTGTGAGGAGCTTATATTCTACTAAGAACAAAGAAAACATACAGCCCAGGAACAGGCCCTTCCGCTCTCCAAGCCTGAACCGATCCAAATCCACTGTCTAAACCTATTGAGCAATTCCTAAGCATCTGTATCCCTCTGCTCCCCACCTACTCATGCATCTGTCCAGATGTACCTAAATGAATCTACCGTGCCTGCCTCTACCACCTTTGCTGGCAATGTGTTCCAGGCACCTACCACGCTCTGCGTAAAGTACTTGCCTCATATATCCCCCTTAAACCTTTCCCCTCTCACCTTGAACATGTGACCTCTCGTTATTGAATCCCTCAGGCTGGGAAAAAGCATATCTCTATCTACCCTGTCAATACCCTTCATGATTTTGTAGACCTCAATCAGGTCCCCCTCCCCCCATCTCCTTTTTTCTAATGAAAATAATCTTAACCTACTCAACCTCTCTTCATAGCTAGCACCTTCCATACCAGGCAAAATCCTTGTAAACTTCTCTGCACCCTCTCCAAAGTGTCCACATCCTTTTGGTAATGTGGTGACCAGAAATGCAAAATGTGGCCAAACCAAAGTCTTATACATTTTCAACATAACCTGCCAGCTCTTATACTCTCACACTACTAAAGGCTGAATGAAATTTAGAATTTAAACGTTAATTTTGATTAAATGTTAAATTTTAAATTCAGAAAAAGAACAAATTTTTGAATGACATGAAGATTTCATAATTTCATAGCAATAGAAGCAGGAGCAGGCCATTTGGCCCATCAAGCCTGTTCCGCCATTCATTAAGATCATAGCTGACCTATCCATTATCTCAGGTCCACCTACCTGCATTAACCACATAACCCTTAATTCCCCGAACATGCAAAAACCCAACCAACTGTGTCTTGAATATATTTAATGAAACTGCCTCCATTGCTTCCTTGGGCAGAGAATTCCATGGAATCACTGCTCTCTGGGAAAAGCAGTTCCTCTTCATCTCTGTCCTAAATCTACTCCCCTTAATCTTGAGGAGAAAGTGAGGACTGCAGATGCTGGAGATCAGAAAATGTGTTGCTGGAGAAGCGCAGCAGGTCAGGCAGCATCCAAGGAACAGGAGAATCGACGAGAATCGACCTGAAGAAGGGCTAATGCCCGAAACGTCGATTCTCCTGTTCCTTGGATGCTGCCTGACCTGCTGTGCTTTTCCAGCAACACATTTTCAGCTCACCTTAATCTTGAGGCCATGTTCCCTTTTCCTAATCTCACCCACCAGCAGAAACAACTTGCCTGCCTCGATCTTGTCTATCCTTTTCATAATTTCATATGTTTTTATAAGATCCCCTGTTATTTTTCTAAATTCTAGTGAGTACAGTCGCAGGCAATTCAACCTCTCCTCATAGGGTAATCCCCTCATCACTAGAATCAACTTTGTGAACCTCCTCTGCACCACCTCCAAAGCCAGCATATCCTTCCTCAAATAAGGAGAACAGAACTGTGCACAATACTCCAGGTATGGCCTGACTAACACCTTGTAAAATTGCAGCAGAACTTCCCTTTTCTTAAATTCAATCCCTCTAGCCAATATTCCATTTGCCTTCCTAATGACCCATTGCACCTGCAAATCAACTTTAAGTGATTCATGTACAAACATTCCAATGTCCCTCTGCACAACAACATGCTGCAATCTTTCACTGTCCCTCTTGCATTTCCCTTGCATTACAGCATGGATTTCCTCTCCTATGTTTCCTGTCAAATTTGGAGAATGATGAAAGCGTGCAAGCAGGAACAGAAACTTTTCCTTTACTGTATAAAATTAATATTTGATTATGAATGCATAATTCTTGAAATAATACACAATATCTGTGTTTGATATTATGTGTGTTATTATAAGTTGTGTTGGGTGTGGGGGCTGCGATGAGCAAGGCTGCAGGTTTTCCTTAAGCATCTTGGGTTGGCACGGTGGCTCACAGCACCAGGGACCTGAGTTTGACTCCACCTGCAGGGCTCTGTCTGTGTGCACCTTTACATTTTCCCTGTGTCTGTGTTGATTTGCTTCAGTTTCCTTCCACAGTCGAAAGATGTGCAGATTAAATGGATTGGCTGTGCTAAATTGCTCATGGTGTCCAGGGATATGCAGGCGAGGTGGATTAGCCATGGGAAATGCAGGGTTACAAGGATAGGGCAGGTCTGGATGGGTTACACTTTGGAGGGCTGGTGTGGACTTGATAGGCTGAATGGCCTGCATCCACACTGCATGGATTCTATGATGAACTAATAATTTTACACCAATCATGCATGTTATTTTTAATCACAATAATTTCTCTAGCACCAAGCCATTGCTAATACAAATTTCCCTTAAATTCCTCATTCACACAAGATATTTGGTTCCCAACTATTTTCAGAATTTATATTTGTGCTTACTACCATGAAAACAGTTACAAAGTATTGGCTTAGTATCTCAGTGATTATGTTATTCTTCTCCATTATAATTCCTCATCACTTTGCCTCCAAGGGATCTATGTTAATTTTGCATCTTTAGATAAACATTGATGCGATTCTACAAATGACTGTAGGACACATAGTCCAGAACCAATTAAGCATTCACGATATAATAGAAACCATTTACAAAGCAGTGAGGTGAAGAGCAGGAGTGGGGCAGGCACAGAAAACCATTTATCAGCTTGTCTTAAATTAACAAGAATGAACAACTGAGATAAATGAGAATGGAACAGGTGAGCTCAAGCCTTACTTTTAATGATTTGTTGCTGTCTGGAGATTACTGTCATCAATCTCAAGGACAGTCTCACTGCTGAAACTCCCATCATTGAAAGTTCCTTCACTAGAAGGTATTTTACCATCCACGACATTTTAGGAGAGAATTTCAGATAATCCCTCAGTATTGCTACTCTCGGCCCACATCATCCAGCATTCCTCCATTTGCACTGACCCAAGCTTGGAAGTTGACTTGATATGAATCTGATAGCAACAGGAGAATATTTAATGGAGCCAGATTTCAAAAGCTGGGCATTGTTCAACTCCTATTCTGTCTTACAGCCTTGAAATGTTTTGCAGCACATTACTTCTTGTTACTCAAGCTCCATTTTCTGCCCTGAATATACCAAAACAACAGATTAGATTAGATTCCCTACAGTATGGAAACAGGCCCTTCAGCCTGACAAGTCCACACCGACCTTCCGAAGAGTAATCCACCCTATAATTACCCCTGACCATGCACAATTTAGCATGGCCAATCCACCTAACCTGCACATCTTTGAATTGTGGGAGGAAACCGGAACCCGGAGGAAACTCACACAGATAAGGGGAGAATGTGCAAACACCCGAGACAGTCACCCGAGGCGGGAATCAAAACTGGGTCCCTGGAGCTGTATGGCAGCAGTGCTAACCACTATGCCACTGTGTCACCCATTCAAGTGGTCATCTCATTAGTTTTTCTCAAAAAGTAGGTTTGTATGCTGTGATGCTAAACATAATAAAATCTTTTTCTGAGTAACCAAGTAATGCCACAATATGAAATGTGCTCAATATGGAGTCCATTCACATTTCATGCCAAATATCTCATCGCATTTGAGGTGTGAGAAACTATAAGTGCGTAGAAAATAGGAGCAGGAGTAGGCCATCCAGCCCTTGGCACCTGCTCCACCATTCATTACAATCATCCCAATCAATAGTCTGTCCCTGCTTCTTCCCCATATCCTTTGATTCCTTAGCCCAAAGTGCCGAATCCAATTTTTCATAATGTTTTGGCCTTGACTGTTTTCTGTGGTAGCAAACTGCTCAGGCTCACCACTGTCTGAGTGAAGTAGTTTTATCTCACCTTAATCCAAAATGGTTTGCCCTGTATCCTTAGACTGTGACCCCTGGTTCAGCACTCCCCCAGCATCAGGAAAATCCTTTCTGCATCTACATTGTCTCATCTGGTTAGAGTTTTATAGGTTTCTATGAGATCCCCCTCAATAATCTGGAATCAAACAAATATAATCCTTACTGATCCAACATATCCTCAGATGTAATATATTCAAATCTCCAAAAGGCATTTGATGATGTAGCACATGTCGGGCAACTTCATAAGATAACAGCCCAGTTTGTTGGGGGCAATATATCATCGTGTGTGGAGGACTGGCTAATGAATAGAATAGAGAGAGACCATTTCAGGATGGCAACTTATAACTAGTGGAGTGACACAGAGACTGGTGCGAAGGCCACAGTTATTTGCAACAAATTGTAATGGCTTGGATGGGAAAAGTCAATGTACTGTCGTCAAAGTTGGGGAAGACATAAAATTAGGTGGGAAGGCAAGTGGTGAGGATGACACAGTTTACGGAAGATACAAAAATTTCACAAAATAAAAACTAAAAGAACTGCAGATACTGTAAATCAGAAGCAAAAGCAGAAATTGCGGGAAAAGCTCAGCAAGTCTGGCAGCAACTATGGAGAACTTCCTCAGAATTCAGAACTGTTAACTCTGATTTCTCTCCACAGATGCTGCCAGATCTGCTGAGTCTTTCCAGCAAATTCTGTTTTTGTCACAAATACTTCACATCTGTCTTTACTCAGGAGAAGAGGAATGCAAGTTCTCAATTTGAGAAGATGGACTGTGAAATTCCTGAGCAGATTTATATAAGAGAGGTGGTATTGGAAGTTCGCACAGGTCCTGATGAGTTGTAACCCAAGCTGCTGTGGGAGAAAAAGGATGAAATTACTGGGACCTGACACAAATGTTTAAATCATTTCTGACCACAGGGGATGTGGTGGAGGACGAGAAACAGCTAATGTGATTCCACTGAAGAAGAAGGGCTGTAGAGATAAACCAGGGTACAATAGACCAGTGAGTCTAATGTCAGAAGAAGGGAAATTATTGGAGAGAATAGTGAAAGGTGAAAATGGATCTTCATTTAGAGATACAAAGTTCGACCAGAGATAATCAGTACGGCTTTGTAACAGAGAGATCATGCCTAACAATTCTGATGGAATTTAAAGACTGGAGATTGGCTAATATGGTGCCACTATTTAAGAAAGATGGTAAGGAAAAGCCAGGGAATTATGGACCGGTGAGCTGGAATGTACTGTTTAGGAGGGTAGTTGAGGCAGGAATCCTTACAACATTTAAAATGTATTCGGATGAGCACTTGGAGTGTTAGAACATTCTAATGAGGGAAAGTGGGACTTGTGTTGGTAGTCATGTATTTTTGGTGGTACAGATTTGATGGGGTGAAGGGCCTCTTCCAAACTGTATGATTCTATGATTCAATAAACAGGATAAGTGAATTGGAAAAAAAGAAACTGGTGTAATAGAATATGGAAAAATGTGAGGTTATGCACTTTGGCAGGAAAAATAGAGGAGCTGAATATTATTTAAATGGGGAAGGACTTCTGAAAGTTGCGGTACAGAGGGATTTAGGCATCTTCATGTATAAATCACAAAACTATCCCATCCAAGTTCAGATGGTAACAGGGAAGACAATTGGAATGCTGATCTTTATTTGAAAGGGAATGCAGTACTAAAATTAGGAAGTCTTGTTGAAACAATTCAAAGCATGAGTTAGAATACATCTGGAATAATGTGAATGGTTTAAGTTGTTATTGAATGAAAGATGTACCGGAATTGGAGGCAGTCTAGAAAAGGTTCACTTGGTTGATCCCGGATAAGGGAAAGTTATTATTATGAAGAGAGGTTGCGTAGATTGGGCCTGTACTCATTGGAATTTGGAAGAATGGGAGGTTACCTGATTGAAACATACCAAGATTCTGAGTGATTGAGAGTTGTTTACCATGTGGGAGTTTACCATGTGGGAGTTTCCCATGTGGGATTTTCCCATGAGGAAATGTAATCCCTTCAGTTTCTCCATGCTGATAGCAATTATCGAATTCCTCACTCTTTTTAGCTGCTTGGTTACCCTCTATTCCTGGTAAGCAAGTAATTTTTAAAATGAAGGACAGAAAAGTTTGCATCTTAGCAACAATTAAAATTTTGTTCAGGATCTACAGATTTGTATTTGCTATGTGATTTTGAAGAAAATCAAAAATTATTTGTTATTTTGAAGAAGATAAAATTGCACTGTTTGGGAGCGTGATTGTGACATGCATCAGAATAAGTGTCTTATGTATCATTTGTAACAATTTACAAGAACTTAAAAACATTCATCAACGTCTCCATGTTTATTGAATATTCATTGGGGTTATCTAAACGGTAAATGTTACCTTGCTTCCCTTTTGTGAAGAGGTTCACCAATCACTTTGACTCGCTTCTTTCTGAATAATAAGGTTATGTAGTTCAGCCAATCATCAGCTTATAGAATTTGATTTTTGCAGTTAAAGTAAGAGGCAGTGGATGCTAGAAATCTGAATTAAAGACAGAAAATGCTGGTAATACTCAACAAGTTTGGGGGCATCTGTACTGACAAAAACAGAGTTTATGTTTCAAACCGAATATGACTTTTTACAGCACTGGAGAATTCAGTTCTGAGTTATATTTAACTTGATTCTTTAACTCTGGAGTGAATTTTATAGGTGGAGGAGTGGGGAGTGATCTTCCACTATCCCCAGGTAGAAAAATAAGTTGCAAACCAATTGAGTTTAGATGACCTTAGCAAGCAGAGAATGGGCTTTATCCATCTCAGTGCAGGGATGTCATGTCCTCAAGGAGTGTCTATCTGACTGGCTGGCAGTTTGGGCAAGCCCAGTAATGTCAAAGCTCAGAGTGGGTGCTGCTGGAGAGTAATGAAGAAGACCAATGGTGTCTACCACCCAGTTTGTTTTTGTGCAGGGAAACATTGGGCACCCTAGGGAAGGGGATAAGTTTGGGGATGGGGAGTGGATATCAGTTTTGGAGGCCCAGAAGGAAGAAGACAGTAACGCCTCAGAATGACATGTGCTGGTCTCATCCATTTTGTATACTTAAGCACGGACCTGCAGGCTGGCCACTACGTTCATTTTAAAGTAGTTTTTTTTTTACCAGGTTTAACCTCTGGGGATGTACAAGGTCGGAATAATGATCTCAGGGACAGTTCCACAAAAACATTTAGGATACCATCCCCTTTCCCTCCCCCCTTCTCCACCCTGGCTACTGGATGCACTCACATTTCTTCTTACTTTTTCATTAATGCTAGTGGAAAAACAAGCCTTTGAACATAAAAACATTTGAAGTAGGAGCGCTAATAGACCATCCAGCCCGTCAAGCCTGCTCCACCATTCAATAAGATCATGGCTGATCTTTTCGTGGACTCAGCTCCACTTACCGCCTCCTCACCATAACCTTTAATTCCTTTACTCTTCAAAAATCTAACTACCTTTGCCTTAAAAACATTCAACAAGGTAGCCTCAACTGCTTCACTGGGCAGGGAATTCCACAGATTCACAACCCTTTGGATGAAGACGTTCCTCTTCAACTCAGTCCTAAATCTGCTCCTCCTTATTTTGAAGCTGTGCCCCCTTAGTTCTAGTTTCACCTATTATTGAAAACAACCTCCTGCTTCTATCTTATCTATTCACATTATGATTTTATATGTTTCAATAAGATCCTCCCCAAAGGGGGGGTTGTAGTCTGTTTCTCCCATCTTCTACTGCCTTGTGTATTACTGTAGTAAGGATGTTTTGTGGCCCTCAATTGCCATCTATTTAAACAGCTAAGGGTTTCAACAGGCCTACAGACAGCTAGGGGGCACCACAATGGGCACTGGGTCAGAGGTGAGTTGGAACACATTGGATTACCCATCCTTTTTCTTTGTGCCCACCCTACCAAAATTCCACTCGCTTGATGGGAGGTTTGGAGTGCTCAAAATCCAGCCTTCTATATTTTTCTCCACAATCTGCCAGACCTGTTAACTAATTCCAGGATTTTCTATTTTTGTTACATTGATTTCCTAATTGAAGGCAGATCTAAATTATATTTCTTTCGAAAGACTCAGTGGGGATACCAAGCAATTAAGAAATTGATTTGTTCACCTTTTGAAATAAGACAACATTAGAAGCTCTACAAAATATTTTTAATCAATCTGTTATGTCACACCTCTAGAATAGGAGGAACTTGAACCCAGACTTTTTGGTTCAGAAGTAGGGACCACGCTATTGCACTATAAATGGTAATTAAGCTTTGAGTAACACTAGAGGTTGTCATATTTAATTGAAAGTTGAGGTCAGTTATATTTACCAACTTAATCTGATGTTAGAGAAGTATGTTCAAACTTTGTTCATCAAGAGTTACCGTAACCTTCAAGAGGTACATCCCAATCTTGTGGAATCCCATCAGGTCAGGTTGTAGCTGAGACTGACCCAGTCATCAGAGTCTGCACTGAATGTACTCAGTGAAATCAGATCTTTAGTAAGGTGAACCATGTCCATTGGCAGCACAGGTATCTGCCAGAATGGTCAGCAATTCTAAAAATGAATAGTAGGAGCAGGAGTGGATCTCCTCTCTTTATTCTGTAATAGAACTGCTTTCCTTTAGGTAATACAAGTGAAGAGTAATCTGCTAATGGTGCCCAGAATTTTAAGCTCTTTAAAGTGCCACAGTGCATCTTGCCATTATAAAGGCAATCAAACTATGAGCAGTTGTTATGCTTTGTCTCAATATTCAATATGAGTCTGCAATATTGTGTCTGTTAAGGTTGCTACAATAACACATTCTCCCAGACCAGCTTAGTGGAGTTGATAGAAAACACTGTAAAAGTGTATTCACATTATTTTAATTGCCATCTTCGAAGTGTGTCCTTGATGGTATAATTCCTTTCCTACTATGTCTAGCATTCTGCACTGTGCAAGCTAACAAATATATGCAGATTCATGTAAACTGAACTAGGGCATTTAGCCTATCGAGTGTGCTCTTCCATTCAATGAGATCATGTCTGATAATAGACAATAGACAATAGACAATAGGTGCAGGAGTAGGCCATTCAACCCTTCAAGCCTGCACCGCCATTCAATATGATCATGGCTGATCATTCCTAATCAGTATCCTGTTCCTGCCTTATCTCCATAACCCTTGATTCCACTATCTTTGAGAACTCTATCCAACTCTTTCTTAAATGAATCCAGAGACTGGCCCTCCACTGCCCTCTGGGGAAGAGCATTCCACACAGCCACCACTCTCTGGGTGAAGAAGTTTCTCCTCATCTCTGTCCTAAATGGTCTACCCCGTATTTTTAAGATGTGTCCTCTGGTTCGGCACTCACCCATCAGCGGAAACATGTTTCCTGCTGCCAGAGTGTCCAATCCTTTCATAATCTTATACATCTCAATCAGATCCCCTCTCAATCTTCTAAACTCAAAGGTATACAAGCCCAGTCGCTTCAGTATTTCAGTGTAAGGTAATCCCGCCATTCCAGGAATTGACCTCGTGAACCTACGCTGCACTCCCTCAATAGCCAGAATGTCTTTCCTCAGATTTGGAGACCAGAACTGCAAGCAGTACTCCAGGTGTGGTCTCACCAGGGCCCTGTACAGCTGCAGAAGCACCTCTTTGCTTCTATACTCAATTCCTCTTGTTATGAAGGCATGCTTGCCTTTATTGACTGGTGTACAAGAACACCCAGATCTCTCTATACTACCACTTTATCTAAATTGATTTCATTGTGGTAGTAATCTGCCTTCTTGTTCTTGCCACCAAAGTGGATAATCATACATTTATCCACATTAAACTGCATCTGCCATGCATCTGCCCACTCACCTAACTTGTCCAGGTCACCCTGTAATCTCCTAACATCCTCATCACATTTCACCCTGCCACCCAGCTTTGTATCATCAGCAAATTTGTTAATGTTATTGCTGATACCATCTTCTATATCATTAACATATATTGTAAAAATCTGATCTGATAATCCTCAACTCCACTTTCCTGTCTTTTGTTTATAACCCTTGATTCCATAACTGATTAAATATCTATTTCAGCTTTGAATATACTTAATGATCATTCAATTTGAAAACAAAAATGGGGAGATTTAATATTAAAGAAATTGTACTGTTTTAAAAGGGAGTGGTGAAGCATGGAGACCTGGCCATGTGTGTACACAAATCTTATTGTAATGCATGTTGCAATCACATTCCCATATACTGAAATTTTATTTTCTTCAAAATAATAAATTCAATTCTATTAGAATCATCGAGATGTACAGCACTGAAAGAGACCCTTTGGTCCAACTCGTCCAGATATTCCAACCTTGAGTATTTGTTTAAACAAAATGTTAATTGCAACTAAGATGCAAACTTTTTGGTTCTTCCTTGGTAAGTTATTTGTTTACCAGGAATGGAAGATAACCTAGCAGCTAAGAAGAGTGACAAAGTAGATAATTACTGTCAGCAGGGACTACAATCTGACAAATTTCCAAGACTGATTGGCCTACACTCAAAGATTCTAAAAAATAAGCTATAAAAATAAAATGCCAACAGATTGGGAGTTAGCAAAGATGACTCTGCTCTACAAGAAAAAGTGAAGACAGAAATCTGAGAACTACAGGGTAGTTAGCCTGACATCAATCACCAGTTAAGTAGTGGGATCTAGTATTAAGGAAGCCTTAATACTAGCATACTTTCACTCAATTGATCAATGGAATGAGGGAGTTATTTTATGATGAGAAGTTGAGTAAATTAGGTTATGTTCTTTGGAGTTTTGAAGAATGAAATGCAAGTTCATTGAAATATGCCAGGAGTCTGAAGGGATTTGATCAGTAACCTGCTGAGAGATTGTTACTGCTGGGGAATCTAAAACATGGAGTACAGTGTCGGGATGAGGGGCCAATCGTTTACAACTGAGATGAGGAGAAACTACTTTATTCAAAGGGCTGTGAATCTGTGGACGTCTCTAACCCGGGGGTTCCAGATTTAATCATGCTTAAGGGTGGGCTGGATCGTATTGAATGTACAACTCATACAGGACATTGCTTGGTTTACTCCTGCCCCTATCTTCATGTCATTTTCAGATTGACTGGGAATTATTTGTTGAGACCTAATGATCTTTGTTGAGCAGTCAAGTGACTTGGAAAATTTATTTCTATTCTTCAAATAAAGAAGGATTGTGAAACTTTGGAATTCTCTGATCCAGTGGGTTTTGGAATCTCAATCATTGAGTATGGTTAAAGTTGAGATTGAAAGATTTCTGAACAGCAATTATGTAAAAGAATATGGGGATAATGTGGTTAACAACAAAAACAATCCTGGAAATCACAAAGGGTCAGACAGCATCCATGGAGAGAGGGCAAGCCAATGTTTCGAGTCTAGATAACTCTTCATCAGAGCTAATCTTTACCTTGCAGAGGCTCAATGCTACCTCTCAGATGAAGTGTTCGACAAGGGGATAGGGTGTGATGGCCTGAAGACATGAACACCTGTGTTCCTATGTTCAGAAAAGTACAGATAGGACTTCTGTTTAATTCTTTATTCAAAACATGATGCAGCATTCCCTTCACAATAAATTATGTTCGGAAGTGAAGCTCGAACCCTTTGTCTTAGTGAGGCACATATACCAAAGTTTATCAACAGATTTGGAAAATGACACTGTACAATTAATGGCTCATTTCAATATACAAGGAGCTACAAATAAATCAGTATCAATTGTTCTGTTTTTAACCAGTCTAATGAGCCAACATATACACTGTTAGCCAGATTACATTCCATTCACTCCTCACATGTTTTTAAATTTTGTGCTCATTTGTTTTTATTAAAAATAGACACAAAATTGGAAGGCACAGTCCTTTCACCAATAGATTCCATCTGGTCGTTAGCATTACTCAGTTATTGTCTTGCTGTTTGAAAGTTTGGAAATAACTTGCATGAGATCTCTCATGGTATCCTTATGTTAGTTTTTAAACATAGACTCAAGTACTTCAGAGTGTGTTTAAAACATCTCTAGCCAAAGGACACATCGAGTGTTAAAATACTTCTCATCAAAATTTAAAACGTGGTTTTCCTTGAAAATTGAATTTGCAGAGAAGATAGATTTTTACCTGATGCAACTTATAGTTATAATCATGTGGCATCCTGGATGTTTTCAAAAAAGTTACTTGACATCATACCAGCTTCAGATCTTGATCCAAAATATAAAGTTCTTACTGCCTATGAACTGTATAATGTTTGAATTGAATAGTGGTCAGCTTTATGCACATCAGAACTGTCCATTCTACAATGGATACAGGAAAATTATCCAATGAGTGATCTAAGCCACATAAAATATAAAATGTAAATACTGCAGTGAATCAAACCACTCTCTTGTTTTTGTTTTTTGTATAGACATGGGAAAGGAGGTTTGTTTTAAATATGGACAATTTGGCAGCAACTAATCCAAACAGCAGTTAACGCTTTGTTCCAAGCAGAGCATAGTTCATATTCTAATTTACCTCTCACAGTCATTTAAGCAATCCCATAGTAAATAAGATTCAACCAAAGCTAAATTTGATACCCAACAATCATTAATGATTCAGTTAACCTTTGATAATGAGCAAGGTTTACAACTCGGAGACAGGGAAGTGCTCAAGTGTTACTACAGCAAGAGCAATGAGTGTAATTGCCATGCTTTGCAGAGCTGGTGATCAAAAGAAAATCTATTGTGGGAGAAATAATTTCTTCACTATGGCTGAAGATTTACCTGAATGTAGTAAAAGGTCAAAATGGATAATATGTGTTTGGAAATTTGCATGATCTTCAGTGAAATTCAATGTCAGTGGTGCTAGAGCAGTTGTAAAGTGATGGTTCCATGACAGATTTTAGCACTCTTGTCTCTGAATAAGCATTTGGTGTATTCCTGTTCAGCTTCAGAACTTGGATACATGATCTAGGATGGAGCAGAATGATTCCTATCAGCCACACTTATTACTTTTAAACATCAGTATCAAGTTTGCTTTTCAAAAAGAGCCGTACGAACATACTGTTAAGGGAAGATTAGGTATTTAGACTCTAAGGTTTAAATAATGCTTCCATACTAAAAATATAAGGCAAGTCTCAGCTTTATAAGAAGTGAACCTTATGCAAGTTAGAGTCTGGTGTCTGTAGAATCCCTGCAGGCATCTATGTAAACAAGAGACAGTGTTAACAAAAACATTCTAAGAAGGAAAAAACAATATAAGACAGACACTAATAAAGAGACAGCAACATCCAGGGAAGATTCATTATTTACTCCCTGACTAGGTGAAGGAGACCTTAACACATTAACACAGAAGGGACATTTACTTTATGTGCTGCATATGAAGCAGTTTAGAATGTTGATAAGAAGATGATAATGGTATAAAGAGAATCAACTCTTCTGTACATTTTAGAGTTTTGATTCAGTCTAATAACTGAGACAGGTCTCTCCTTGCATCACTGAAGTACAACTATCTTAAAAACCCATACTCAGTCTCTGGTGGTTGACCATTTAAAAATCAAGACAACAATACGAACAAGGAATAAGATGAGGCCACTTGACCCTTCAAGCCTGTTCCGCCATTTTATAAGATCATGGCTGATTCGATTATGGTAAGGGAGAGCTCTCACTTGCTCTCCAATTACAGGAGACATTCCACGATCTCCATTAAGTATCACTCAATATGTCTCTGCTGACCGAAACCCAAAGAAGATAGCTCCCTATAGCAATTAGAGTCATAGAGACGTACAGTATGGAAATAGACCCTTCCGTCCAACTCGTCCATGCCGACCAGATATCCCAACCCAATCTAGTCCCACCTGCCAGCAGCCGGCCCATATCCTTCCAAACACTTCCTATTCATATACCCATCCAAATGCCTCTTAAATGTTGCAATTGTACCAGCCTCCACCACTTCCTCTGGCAGCTCATTCCACACCTGTACCACCCTCTGTGTGAAAGAGTTGCCGCTTATGTCCCTTTTATATCTTTCTCCTCTCACCCTAAACCTATGCCCTCTAGTTCTGGACTCCCCCACCTCAGGGAAGAGACATTGTCTATTTATCCTATTCATGCCTCTCATAATTTTGTAAACCTCTATAAGATCACTCCTCATCCTCTGATGCTCCAGGGGAAACAGCCCCAGCCTGTTCAGCCTCTCCCTATAGCTCAAATCCTTCAACCTTGGCAATATCCTTCTAAATCTTTTTTGAACCCTTTCAGGTTCCACAACATCTTTCCGATAGGAAGGAGTCTAGAATTGCAGCAATATTCCAACAGTGGCCTAACCAATGTCCTATACAGCCACAACATGACCTCCCAACTCCTGTACTCAATGCTCTGATCAATAAAGGAAAGCAGAAACAGTTATGTCCTAATGGATGTGTGCTTAAAACAATGTTAATTGTGAATCTCCCTGACTTGTTTTTTTTTCAGACAATATGTCTCATAATGCTTATAATTTCTCATAGCCCTCATTTCAGAGGAAGTATCTAGGTTGGTTCATCAGGAACTCAAACTGTCTTACTTTTTTAGGTTTGGTCCTTGCTCCAGAGTACACTTCTACCAAACACGTCCTATCATGTCAAATGAGCAATTTGTTTCATTTGATATTTTGCATTCCAAAAAAATGGGAAATGGTGTGCAGGACCTATACTCCCCTTAATTAATGTTTAATAAAGTAGCCATCTGCTCAATGTGGATTCTTACACTATGTAATCCATCCACCATGAACATAGAACATAGAACAGTACAGCACAGAACAGGCCCTTCGGCCCATGATGTTGTGCCGAACATTTGTCCTAGCTTAAGCATCCATCCATGTACCTATCCAATTGCCGCTTAAAGGTCACCAAAGATTCTGACTCTACCACTCCCACAGGCAGCGCATTCCATGCCCCCACCACTCTCTGGGTAAAGAACCCACCCCTGACATCTCCCCTATACCTTCCACCCTTCACCTTAAATTTATGTCCCCTTATGTCTGTTGTACCCGGGGAAAAAGTTTCTGACTGTCTACTCTATCTATTCCCCTGATCATCTTATAAACCTCTATCAAGTCACCCCTCATCCTTCGCCGTTCCAAAGAGAAAAGGCCTAGCACTCTCAAACTATCCTTGTACGATCTATTCTCCATTCCAGGCAACATCCTGGTAAATCTTCTCTGCACCCTCTCCAAAGCTTCCACATCTTTCCTAAAGTGAGGCGACCAGAACTGCACACAGTACTCCAACTGTGGCCTAACCAAAGTCCTGTACAGCTGCAACATCACTTCACGACTCTTGAATTCAATCCCTCTGCTAATGAACGATAATACTCCATAGGCCTTCTTACAAACTCTATCCACCTGAGTGGCAACCTTCAAAGATCTATGTACATAGACCCCAAGATCCCTCTGTTCCTCCACCTGACTAAGAACCCTACCATTAACCCTGAATTCCGCATTCTTATTTGTTCTTCCAAAATGAAATGGTGAGAGAATGATTGGAATTAACTATTCAAGAGAGAGACATGCTTCAGAGATCTGTATTATGTTTAGTGTTATAGCAGAACAACCTGTATATACAGATCGCTATTGCTATGCAATGAAGAGAAAAGAGAAGGCAATCGTTCTTAATATGAAAGTCTGAACTTGTACCATTTGGAGCTTGTACTTCAGATTATGGCTTGCTCCTCAGGCCTCTATTTAGTCTTGCATTCCCCAAAATCAGGGCACACTTTATGGACACTGACTGCATGCAAATTTCTATCTTTGGAAATTGGCATCCAACATATTCCAACCTCACTTCACCATCATGACAGCCCCAATTCAATTAAAATACAGTTCACAACTTGAATGCTGCAATTTAGAACACAACATCTTTCATTGCAAAGACGCTGCTTGGCCAGGAACAGGCACCCATTTCATTTAATGGAACAGGATGCATTCCTGAGTTCTTTACTTGCTGTCTGAAGACTCACTCACTTTCTTTGGATACTACTTGCATCTCTTCTTTATTTGTGTTAGGCTCATTCAGAACTTGCAGGCTCATTGTCCTTCTGTCTTGCCTTGCCTTTTACTACAGACGCAAAGCCAGGCAGCTAGTCATGATGGAATGATCAATACAGGGCATGATTTAGAGATGCTGGTATTGGACTGGGGTGTACAAAATTAAAAATCACACAAAACCAGGTTATAGTCCAACAGGTTTAATTGGAAGCACTAGCTTTTGGATCGCTGTTCTGTCATCAGGTGGTTGTGGAGTGTAAGATCATAGGACACAGAATTTATAGCAAAAGTTTACAGTGTGATGTAACTGAAATTATATATTGAAAAAGACCTGGATTGCTTGTTAAGTCTCTCATCTTTTCGAATGGGCATGCTGAAGCCAACATAATTTCAGTCACATCACACTGTGAACTTTTGCTGTAAATTTTGTGTCCCACGATCTTCTCCACAACCACTTGATGACGGAGCAGCGCTCCAAAGCTAGTGTTTCCAAATAAACCTGTTGGACTATAGCTTGGCATTGTGTGATTTTTAAATCAGTATAAGGAGTGAAGATGTTGCTGTCTGACACAGTGATAAATCAATGTCACTCATACCTGCTACATGTGCCATCTGCAAATTGATTGAATTTTTTGAGGAGGTGACCAGGTATGTAGATGAGGGCTGTGCAATTAATGTAATGCATATGGATTTCATTCAAAGCCTTTGACAAGGTCCCACCTAGGAGACTTTCTCAGAAGGCAAATATATATGGGATACAGAATAATTTGATAAGTGCATTCAAAATTGGCTCAGTTGTAGGAGACAGAGGGCACTCTTCGGGGGGGTTAAACTAATTTGGCAGGGGGATGGGATCCGGACTTGTAGTCCAGCAAGTAGG
>NC_057718.1:23342636-23377236 GCF_004010195.1 Chiloscyllium plagiosum | reverse complement strand
CGACCATTTCTTTCCTGCCTGACAGGTACATACATATCAAGGAACACGTCGTACTGTTCCTTGAAAAAGTTCCACATTTCCATGACATCCTTCCCTGACAGCCTATGCTCCCAACTTATGCTCCTCAGATCCTTATATCTTAGTCTCCAAAATGAGTTAGAACTCTTCTTCAATCTCTATTCCTAACCATCTAAAAAGCAGGAGATGAATTCAGGAAATTCTAACCCAAATGTCTTGTCGTCGGGTCATACAGCACGGAAACCGATCCTTTGGTCCACCAGTCCATGCCGAACATAATCCCAAACTAAACTAGTCCCACCTGCCTGCTCAGGAAGTTCATTCCACATGTGAGCCACCCACTCTGTAAAATGTTTGCCTCTCATATCTTTTTAATATGTCTCTCTTCTTGTCTTAAAAATGTGACCCTAGTCTTAAAACCACCCCACCCATCCTCAGGAAAAGATAATTACCATTAACTCTATCTGGACCACTCATTATTTTATAAATGTCTATAACGTCAACTCTCAACCTCCTGCTCTCCAATGAAAAAAGTCCCAGCCTATCCAACTTTTTTATTAACTCAAACCTTCCATACCTGGCAAAATCCTGACAAACCTTTTCTGAACCCTCTCCAACTTAATAATATCCTTCCTATAACAGGGCGACCAGAACTGGACACAATATTCCAGAAGAGGACTCACCAGCATCCTGTACAACTTCAACATGCCATCCCAACTCCTATATTCAAAGGACTGGGCAATGAAGGCAAGTGTGCCAAACACGTTTCTAATCAGCCTGGCACTTTGTGATGCAAACTTCAAAGAATCATGTACTTGAACCTCCCCCATACAACACATGCTTATTCTGAATTCTGATTTTAACATATCCATGTGGACCCTTGAGTTGTGCTAAGTAATTTATCAGAACACCATTGTTCCCGTTAACTCTGTCTTCTTTAAAAGAATATGGTCAAATGATATCATCATTGTAAACATCAAGCTTGCTGAAAAATTACTGTGAACCATGATTATTAATGTTGACGTAACTCACAACTTTTCCAGCAGAATCAGTATTCTGCACACTCTTGCTCCTCAATTTTGTAAAAGATGGGTTTGATTTGAAGTGTGTCATTTCCATCTAGTCCATTTCTCTTAATGATTTGACATTCTGTGCTATCAAGCAGTGTCATGCTTCATTACTGCTCACTGTCAATAATGTTCACTTCCCAATCTCTGGACTTGGTTGAAGCACAGATATTACATTTAGCTGGCACTACATGATAGGTAAAGCAATCTGCAGTTAAGATCAACTTCTGGAAAGAAGTTGCACTAGCAACCATGGTCAGTGTGAGCTGCTCTCGGCTAAAACCTTATGTCCTACTGGGAGCTAGCACTGGCTCCAGTCCCCGTTGCTCATTAATTTATGATTGAAATAAAGAGATCTGCATTACCCAGATAAAACAAACATCATGATGTCAACTTGTATATGTTGATGCAAATTCATTCTTCATACTGTTCCCATCAGAGAAACTGTTATATTTGTCAAAAGATAGGCATTTTAAAGGTTAAAAGCTCATAATGGACTCCAAAGGTTATGTTCACTAATAACACCGCACAGTTAGAGCTTCATAAATGGATGAATATAATTATCGTATCAATTAAATTAATTAAAGTTCACCTATTATGCAGATGCAATCAAATTAATGTAGAAATCCTCTTTAGAGTTTGTAATTCAGAAACTGTCAATGAGAGCAAAATTAAATATTTTAAAAATATCCTAAGTGTGTTGTAATGTGGATGGTGAAAGCAATTTGTGAAGGTGATCAGTTAAAAATACTTTCTAAAGATCTTATTAATCCACAGTTACCTTGTGGTCCTGTGTCAATAGCAAAGCTCCTTTCCATTTGTCCTAGTTCATTGTTTTCCATCATCATTGACAGAAGTAAAGGAAATGACATGAGCAGCTATTAGTTGCCATTTGTATCCCATGATCAGGTGCTTTAATTGATATGTGACACCTACCAAGGAATCAGAAATACTTGCATTTATACAGTGTTTTACAGCCATATATAATAGGGCCAGGGCCAGGTCACTACACTGTATGAGCTGCTGATCATGATGAAGGATGTGACAACTATCTTGTCAGAAACTACAGGGCCTGCTTTGTCTAATGCAGTTGAGAATAGCTACTTCCTGTTCCAAATTTGAAGTATATATTCTAGTAGAAAGTGGGGATTGCAGATGCTGGAGATTAGAATCAAGAGTGTGGTGCTGGAAAAGCACAGCAGGTCAGGCAGTATCCGAGGAGCAGCAGAATCAATGGTTTGGGCATAATTGATGAAGGGATAGTTATGAGATTAAGTTTATTGTTAGCAACTAATTACAGATTATGTTGATATGACAGACATTGTTATAGAGACTTTGTACAGGACCACACGTTGGTTCACAATCTTTCAAAATCCTAAAATGTTCAGCCCAAAAATCCATGAGACATCACCATAATGGAGATGCTTATGGAAGTTCTCAGTTTTAAACCTCTCAGACTGTTTCGGACCTTTTTGCGACAAGTTTCCTTTTGTGTCATTATTAATATAATGTCATTGTCTATACAATTACATTTAACCCCACAACATCTTCACCCAGCACTCCCATCTGGAGGTCTCACTATTGTACTAGAATACATCACTTTGGACTTTGCAGATTGTTAGCTGAATGGGGGAGGAACATTAACTAGGTACTGCACATGCTCAAAATCTGAAATAACGACAGAAAATGCTGAGGAAATTCAGCAAGTCAGGCAACATCTACAAAGAGAGAAACTGAGTTAATGTTTTGAATTCAGTATAATAGTCATAGTCATACAGAACAGAAACAGACCCTTCACCCCAACTCGTCCGCACCAACCAGGCATCCCAATCTGATCTCATCCCATTGCCAACACTTGGCCCCTATCCCTCTAAAACCTTCCTATTCATTTATCCATCCAGATAACTTTTAAATGTTGTAATTGTACCAGCCTCTCCCACTTCCTCCGGCAGTTTGTTCCATACACACACCAAACTCTGCATGAGCAAATCATCATTCAGGACCTTTATAAATCTTTCCACTCTCACCTTAAACCTATGTCCTCTAGTGCTGGACTCCCCCACCCTTGTCTATTCATGTTATCTATGCCTGTCATGACTTTATAACCCTTTACTCCCAAGGTCAATCCTCAGCCTCCAATGCTTCAGGGAAAAAAACCTCAGCCTATTCAACTTCTCCCCATAACTCCAATCCCGTCAACATCCTTGTAAATCTTTTTCTGCAACCTCTCCAGTTTAATAACTCTTCGTCAGCAGCAGCTTCTTAAGCATGGTTCACTTCTGAGTAATACAGCGACACTTGTACTGGTGTCTAACTTGGAATTTGTGAGATGACTCTTGACATACGTATTCATTTACCAAAATGTAAGGGCAGGATCACACTGTTCTTCAATGAGATTCTTTTGTTGTAAAGTGCTCCACCTCATTAATTACTTTGTGTTCCTGGTTATTTTGATCTCTCATTTTTCTGAAACTGTGTTCTCCCTTCCAAACATTTTCTGAAAGTGATCTACTGTGTGAAAGACAAAAAATTTACTTATGATAGTTAGGCACTGTTTGCATATGTGTTGTTTGTTTCCTACATAGCACTGTCAAGAATTTTATTCACTGGTTTCTATCTTGCTGGCTGGTTTGTAACATGTTGTGTTTGGTTTTGTACGTTAAGAATCAAATGGACTTTTTTCAACATATTTCATATTTTTCTTGCTTAAGAGACTTTATTTCACAGTAGCAGCAGTACTGCTGTTGCATTGGAGGGTTTCGCTACATTTTGCACTTAAATTGGATGATCTCTGCTTTCCCATGGCTCATGTGGAGGATTCTTATCGTTTTCATAGCTTCATTGAATTGGTTGCATTGTTCCTGGCTTTAATACATGATTTCTATTCTCGTTGTGGTTCTTATTAAGAATCTCCTGCATTTTACAGTGACCTGAATGAAGTCTTCCAAAATTTTTTATCCCATTTAGACAAAGTATGCATTGGCTTCTAATCTGTTCAAGCATATTGATTTAATTATGAGCTTTGCAATGTCCCTGGATTGACGGTCTCAGCTTAATATTTCTTTCAGCTCCTTTTCATTCTGATTCTGTAGCTGCAACTTTTGATGTTGGTTGCTATGGTGATGATGTTAGAGCTGAGTAATTTAAAAAATTCTTCACTTTTCCAGTCATTTTACAAATTTCCCATGACCCGCCAGGGATTTTAAGCTTTATTCACTGAAGCTCTGATGTCTGTTTGCTCACAACTGAACTTTGACCTGGGACCATTCCCACTTAACATTGTTCATGATGCAATCAGTATCTGCTTCAGAGTTAGTAGCCTTCCTCCTCCAGGGAGTTGCTAATTCTCCTCTTGCGGTGCATCTCTTAAACACATTTCAATCATGCACTGAAGGAATTCTTCCTTTTTGAGGATTGACGTGAGGGTTTCTGTGGTCTGGTTCTGAAAACTTCCCTGTTGCTGACGGCAATGTATGAGCAAGCCTCTTTAAAGCTGAGTGTGGCAATCTTACACGTCTGCTCACCGTGTGTTTATGAGAATCAAATCCGCACCACTGCCTCTTATGCTGTGTGGGCCTGCCAATTCATTATACTCTATGATCTGTTGCTTGTCATGATGGTTGCTGTCACCATCCTCCTTAAACATAATAAACAACAGGGCCTGCTTGATCTAGTATGGTACAGTCAGTTTTGCTATAACACAGTCGCTCTGTTCTCGTGCAATTTTATAAGAAAATCGTGTAATAGCAGCACCATTGAAAGTAATGGGGCCATAATAATGTTATAACCAATACATGCTTTCAAAGTTTGAGCTCTAGAAACAGTGTCCCTAATTTGTCAATCGTTTTATAACGAATCACATTAACACAATGCATGTTATAGCAGGAAACCACTTCTTGTTGTAGCTAAAAGAGTTTGTTGTAGTTAAAACAATATAAGTTATTTCACACTGGCAGCAGGTTTCAGTTGACACTGATGTTTCAGGTGTTGTTATCGAGGCTTTGAGGACAATATCCTCCCCACCCACACTCCGCCCCCCTCCCAGATGTTAGATGTCATCCTTTCAAGATCCTAAACTGCTCGATCCACAATTCCCTCCCAAAGGGCATCGTGGGTCTAACAACAACACATTGATGGCAACGGTTCAAGGTATCAGTACACCATACCAGCAGTTAGTCAGTCATGGTGTTCAAAGCACACATTCAGCATAGTGATTCTCCCTGTCACATCCGACCACATTCTCTCATTGTAGTCACTGTTTACTCACCAGAAGCCTTTCAATTTACCTGGTTTAGCTATATCCCAGCTGAACAGACTCTTTAAATCACCACTAGCCTGCTTCTACTGAGGGCCTGGACCAGCAAACACATCAGGTATATGAGAGTACTCCAGGATGCAGAAGTTGTGGCAGCTGCCAGGACGTTGGCACACATTTCCAGGAAGAGATCACCTGGACATTAATGGAGTGGAACCCCTTCCCATTAATGAATTCTGCGGCATTGTGACACTGTCCACTCAGTGACGCAGTCAGTGGCAGCCAGCAGCTCGGGGAAACCAGCTATGTTCTCAAGTTCCACTTGCTTGAAACTATCAAAAGGGAGGCATCCTGATGCTATTTGTATGATGTCCTAAAATGAACATCCTGACTCAGGAACCTAATTCAGACAATAGGCTATAAATCTTTACTCTTTCTCTTGGTCCTAAGAATCCAAGTGGTCTACAAAATTCTTTTTAATTCTAAGTAAGCAAATTGATGTATTTTGTGTTTTCCATATGCTAGTCAATGCAACATGTACTTCAGAGAGTCATGTTCTCATTGAGACAGATCATTTGAAACAAAAACAGAAGTTGCTAGAAAAGCTCAGCAGGTCTGGCAGCATCTGTGAAGAGAAATCTCAAGGGTTCTGAGGAGAGGGTCATCAGATCCGAAACCTTAACTCTGATTTCTCTTCACAGATCCTTCCAGACCTGCTGAGCTTTTCCAGCGACTTCTGTTTTTGTTTCTGATTAACAGCATCTGCAGTTTTTCTGGTTT
Organism: Chiloscyllium plagiosum; assembly: GCF_004010195.1. Lineage (NCBI taxonomy): Eukaryota > Metazoa > Chordata > Chondrichthyes > Orectolobiformes > Hemiscylliidae > Chiloscyllium > Chiloscyllium plagiosum. The sequence continues at coordinate 23,371,116 of NC_057718.1, read as the reverse complement.
TTATCCAGATAATTTGAAGTTTATTACCATTAACAATTTAGACTGATACTGTACCTCAGATTTACATGTATAATCTAGCTTCTGTGTTTTTTTCTGGTGTTACTGTTTATTATATACACATAACTGACCACTTGAGGATGCTGCACTGACTCCACTAGACAGAGAGAGTGGGTGAAGGTGAGTGAGTACCTTCATACTGGAATGTCACATGTCTTTATGTCACATAACTTGTAAAGGAGTAGGGTTTGTGAGATCTGGAATCTATCCTGGAATACAATGCACGTTTTGGCAATAATTTTTGCAACCACATCACAAGGGTGGCTGAGGTGGAGATGCAGACTTGAAGCAAAGGAACCTTCACTCTACATCACCATCATCTTGTTCTATCCTTCTTTGGAATGAAATTGGGTACCACAATTGTCAAATTCCTATGTTTCCTACTAAGGGTATCACTCACCAAGATTCAGTGAAGAAGTAAAAAAAGCACTTTGTTAAACCATTCTTAATGTGATTCTAAGCTTATGACCCAAATATTGCAGATGCTGGAATTTGTATTGAAAGAAAAAAAGTGTTGGAGATCAAAGCGGGTTAGCCAGCATCCATGGAGAAAATGCAAGCTAACATTTTGAGTCGAGGTGACTCCTCATCAGATGAAGAGTCATCTAGACCTGAAACATTAGCTTGTTTTTCCTCCATGGATGCTGCCTGACCTGCTATTCTAACCTTGATGTTTTAAGTTCCAATGCATATATTCCACAATTCAGTCATCTTGTAGTCCCTTAGGTCACGAGTCCCAAATGGATGGACAGCGTGAAATGAAAACTCACGACAATATCTTTTAGTGTTCTTTTCTTTCATGTGGTTATTGCTCAGTAATGTTGCATTGATAGTTTTAGCTTTTCTCTCATTGCCTGACTTTTATTTCCCAACTCATCAAATGGACGCAGTTAAACTTAGAGGGTAGGCAGTGGTGTGATGGTAGTACAATGGGACTAGTGATCTAAAGCCCCAGTATGGGAAATTGAGTTAAAATCCCACCTTGGCAGTCGGTGAAATTTGAATTTAATACAAAGATATCTGGAATTGAAACTAAAATCTAGCCTAATAGAGACCATGTGACCAATGTTGGTTGTTCTGAAAGCCCACCTCATTCAGTATCCTCGTTTAGAGAAAGAAATTTGTCATCTTTACTTGGTCTGGACTACATATGATTCCAGGCACAGCAATGGTGGACGTGGGCAATGAGTGCTAGCCGAGACGGTGATGTTTACTGAAGCAAGAAAAAAGAACTGAGCAGTGTTACAGCTGTTGAGTTAATTTGCAAAAACTTTCTTTTAGATGCTGCCTCTCCCTGTTGGACTCTCTATTTGAATGAATGTTTGGTCATAAAACTGCACTATATTTAAAGTTAATTAAAAAAGGAGTTTAAGCGATCTTGTTAGACATTGTTGGACTAAGTGGCTTGTGACAATACCCTCGCTATCTAAGTTGCAACAGGCAGCTGGGAGTATTGATTACATTTTTAATTATACCTGGCGCCAGTGTTCATGTTCCCCTGTTATTAATCATATTACTTTGTTGGCCAGTGGACCTTGACATTATGAATTGCAAAGGCACACCATAGATTATAATTCCTTTTATAAAAAGCATAATAAAGATCATCCAAAATGCATAGTAATCATTATGTAGAATTCAGTTGTTAAAAGACAGATGGTCTTCGTGATATTACACATGTCAGAATAATATCAATGTTGTAAAGTTTTGTTGAGCGCCTGTATAAAAGATTGGCTACTTTGTGCCCTGAATGCGGTCTGAAAATGCCAGTTTAAGTTCACTAGGAGGCATTGGAATCAGAAGTAAGTCATTCAGCCATCTGAGCCCCATCCACTACCCATGGCGAAACAAAATTTCAATTCTATCTCCCTATGTAAGAACTCAACGAGGTAGAATGCTCTTGTAATTATACTCCACTATTGCACAACAAGTGGAAGTGTATAACTCCCAATGCAATCACCAAAATGATCAATTTGTCTGGCCAGGTTCCTTCAGTAAAACTGAAAAAAATCTATTTATTGTAACACACTTAACTTTAACAAGAACAGTAAAAACAAAGTTAAAAATTACACAACACCAGGTTATAGTATAACAGGTTTTTTGGAAGGACTGGTTTTCAGAGCGCTGCTCCTTCATCAGGTGGTTGTCATTTCCCCATACAAATATTTAGAGGGAGAAAAACAAGAAAGATGTTTTCTGTGTATGGGCTCCAGATACCTTTTCCACTCTGCTGCTCTTGGCACTTACAGCTTTTTAACACTCTATAGCTCAACCAACCATTTGGCTCTTGTCAAACAGAATTTCCTCAACTCTAAAGGTCCTCAGCGCTATTCAGTCTCGAATTTTCCCTCTTACTGCATCTAAAAAGCACCATTGTACAACACAACTCGACAAATGCAACACACGATTCTCAAGTCGCAAAACGTTCCTGGTTTTTCCAACTTCCATTTCAGTTTATAGTCCCCAAAAATGTGGCCGTAGCTCCATGTACATTGATACGCTTAATCAACAAAAACTAATTAAATAATCTTTTAAGGAAACAAAGCACAAAAGAAATACAAAGGCCATTCGTAGTTGTCCCATTAAGCACCTTCTTAAACTGTTGTAATCCTTGGGGTATAGATACTGCATAGTGCTGTCCGATAGGGAGTTCTAGGGTTTTGAGTGACAGTGAAGGAATAGTTCTAAGTCAGGATGGTGTATGACTTGAAGGGGAACTTGTAGATCTCTGTGTTCCAACGCATTGGTTGTCTTTGCCTCATCAGATTTGGAAGAACTTATTAAAGCTGAGATGATAAATACTTGAATGACTCATCATTGTGGTTAGTTGATCGACCACTTGCATTAATACTATTTGAATGTTCAATCATCAGCAAACTTTGTTCGTGACAATAAAGCTAACAATATGCATTTATGCGGATGAGTGGACAAATCACATTTTTCAATCCTGAGAAGGCTTCAAGGGTGGTTCACAGCCAATGAAGTACCTTTGTATGATAGACCTGGTGCTAATGCAGGCAGTGTAGGCCCCAATGCATTCACAGCAAGATTGCACCAATTAGAGTGAAGTAAACAACTGGTTCATCTGTTTTAGTAGTGCTGACTGAGCGTTGTATTTTGGCTTAGAGATGAGGAAATCTCTTTTAATAGTACTGTGGGGTCCTGATTAGATCGTCTTTGACCTTGCAGCACCTCTATGGTATTGTATAAAATGACCAGGTATAAACTTGTTCAACTCCGTGGCTTGAACACATCAACTCAAAATCATTAGTACCAGAACTAAACTCAAGCTGATGTTCCCTAAATCTCACCTTGTCAATTCATGTTTAAAAAAAGGAGACTGAATTGAAGACATTTGTAAATATTTACCAAAACACAGTTGGTTTGGTCTATTAGAGTGCGTCACAAGTAATTAATGAACTGTGTAATGATGTTGACTCTAATTGACTAACTGCCTCTTTTGTGTTCTGTGCGGCTTCCACTATTCATGTTCCACAAAAAGGATAAAGTCCTGTGGGACTTCCAGCAGTCAAATGAGCAGCATTTAACTGCAAGAATTTAATCACTGATGTCTCTCCTCTCAGTCCGCTTTCCTAAGCCCTTCCCTCTCAGCTCCCTGGATATCTTCAGCTAACCAAAAATTTGACAAGGCTCTGCACATACGTAGAAAGATATTAGACCAATTTTGATATTTAAAATCAAATTAATTGTTTGACTGGACAAACATGTGCAAGAAAACTATAAGACAGCAACTTGACAAAAAACTCTGGAACTTTCTGCCTGAAGTGACAATGCTCATTCAGTCAGGAGAATTAAAGACTTGTTTTGCCTTTACATCTTTAGAATTTTTCTCCTGTTGTCAAGGTGAAAGCTTAACTGATAGTGAATAAATGATCTTTACATGATCTTTCGACTTAGGTCCATATCCAACCTCCAGATAATGCAAATATTATAGTCCACATAACTGGTCTTCATTAATTTTAATATCAGGAGAAATACAGTATTTGGAAATATGATGGTTTCCAACAGGTTTAAAGTAAAAGTGTGGTGGGGCTCTCCCAGAGCAGGGAGCAAACACAAATCAGGGGAGCGGGTAGTTGGTCCCCTATCTGCAGAAAAGGTGTGTCGTTGGCAAGCTTTGTGGTGGAGCCAAGTGCGAATGGAAACCAGCCGTGAGGGGCATGGGTCCAGGACTTGCAAGTAGGATAGCCGAAGCCTCTGAGTATGACCAGAGAATCAGGAAAGGGAAATTAGCAGAGGCATTTAGCTGTTGGATACTCAGTCAGACTGACTCCTCAACTCGAGAAACCTCAAGGAAGGAGCGAGATTGTTGGCCAGGGGTTACTCACACATAAAAGGAGCAAGCTTGTGAGCTGAAATTACCCGATCCCCAGCTACTGGCTTGGGCCGGCTTGAACCAGATCAGCTCTGACGATGACATAAGGTGCAAGTCCTTATTTTGAAAATGAAAAATGAGGTGTCCTTGGTGTGAACCCATGGTGGAAAGACACCAGATCATCAGATGAGCTAAGAACCAACAAGGTCAAGACACCGCAGCTTGGGAAGATAAGGAAAAAGGACAAAAATGAAGGATTTCAGCATGCCAGCAGTGAAAACTCTGGACATCGGCCTTCGCAAAATTATGGACCCCACACTTGGGAGCATGGTGATAACCCCAAGACCTAGGAGAAATTGTCTGGCCTACATGAGTTTCTATTCTCAGGTAGTAGCTTTTATTTTTGAAAACTGTTCAGGCAACGTCATGGAAAATAATGAGCATTGATCTAGATTTTTGCATGTCTGTGGTTAAGCTCTTCTTAACCAAAAGGTGTGAATTGTATCTCTGTTTTAAGTAAACTAATAAACTTACTTGATATAGATTTTACTCTAGTCCTCTGTACTGTGCCAATAACTGTTGTCAAGGTTGGTAACCAAGCAACAAGATAGAGTGACAGAAGAAGGGCAGGGCTGTAACCATGTGAGTTATAGCAGAGTTTCATCCTGATGGGTCGCAGCATTGAGGGGTTAGGACCGAGAAGAGAGTAGACCGCAATGATTGATGGCAGCCGGAGAGCCGGGAAGTGGGAGTGGAGCAGGCAAATGGCTGGAGCAGACCGAGGTGGATCATCTGGGGACAAAGTTGGAATTCAGGAAGCCATGAGGAAAGGAAGATCTCCTTTGTGCGGAATTCACCCAGGCGCACAAAAAAAGCAAGAAATATGGGAGAATCATGAGAGAAGCCGAGCGAGGCCTTTCTTGACATCAGGAGCAACAAGTGGCACCTAACCTGCCGTGCAATGGCCTTTTAGCAATGGTACGGTGATTACCGGAATATCAGGCTAACATTGCCAAGAGGGCCGCCACAGGTCACCGATGAGTCAAGTTTGGGATATTTTCATGTTAAAGTGCGACAGACCTCAGGGAGATAAATTCTGCCTGGGACTCAATGAACATGACCCTTTGCCAAAATATGGTAAGATTCAGCTTGTAGTGTCTGGAGAAGCAAGATAATCATGTGATCACAGGTAGTTAGCAGTAGGAGCTCCAACAACTGAACTCTGCAGGCCAGTTGACAAGGGATCTGGAGTTTACTCCGAGAACAGTATCCTGGTGGACCTAGAACATTGTAACCTGTCAATTCTTCCAAGTTATGCTTTTCCATTAAAGTTTGTAAAGATTCATTGCCAGTTGAACGAAGAATCCCTCCTTTCTAAATGTCATGCCATGAAACGTGTTAAAATTGCTTAGTACAGAAGGAAGATATTCCTGCATCTGAAAGCTGGCAGGGTTTAGCAAGGCTGCGGTCTGGCTACAAGCAACATTTAATGGCAATTCATGTAATAAAAGATGAAAGGACATTCCCAGCTAAAATTACTGAGAAGTTTGAATTTATCTAGAATATTAAAAAGAGGAACACAATTTGAACTGCCCATGCATAAATACTTTATGAAGCTTTCAAAGCATGAAATCAAGTTCAAATTAATGAATAGAAGCCATCATCAACTTTTTTTAACAATTAATTAAATCCCAGAACCCATGATCCAGTGTTAATTAAAAGCTCCTTTGTGCATATCATGGATGGCAGTTTAGTTGGTGCAATATTAATTTGGAAACTTGTGGATACAGATGCTAGCATCCTGGTTTACCATTTTATTTTCACAAGGTATCGTTTTGTCCCTTCTCCTAAGCCTCTGTGACCAAATGTCCATAAATTGTGGAGAGGAATCAGAGTAAAAGAAAGTTGCTGCATCACACATTAAATGGAGGACAGAGAAAACTCAATATCATACTCAGTAGTTAGTTTTCAAATGTAGGAGGTCACGAAACACGAGGATTAGTGTGGCCGCTCCTCGATGGCTGCATCCAGTTTTGTTCAGCTTACTGCACTGGAAGGAGTTCAGGGAAGATTCAGTCAGATGAGGAGGAATTTCTTCTTTTGGAGGATTGCTAGCATTTGGAATTCTCTGCCTGAGTAATGGAAGCTGGGTCATTGAACATATTCACGGCTGAATGAGGCAGATTTTTAACTGATGAGAGTCAAAGGTTAGAGCAGGAGGCAGGCAGGATCTAACACCAGATCAGATCAGCCATGCTCTTAGAATCATAGAGTCATAGAGATGTACAGCATGGAAACAGACCCTTCCGTCCAACTCGTCCATGCCGACCAGATATCCCAACCCAATCTAGTCCCACCTGCCAGCACCCAGTCCATATCCCTCCAAACCCTTCCTACTCATACACCCATCCTGATGCCTTTTAAATTTTGCAATTGTACCAGCCTCCACAACTTCCTCTGACAGCTCATTCCATACATGCAACACCCTCTGTGTGAAAACGTTGCCCCTTAGGTCCCTTTTAGATCTTTCCCCTCTCACCATAAACCTATGCTCTCTAGTTCTGAGCACCCCCACTCTGGGGAAAAGACTTTGTCTATTTATCCTATCCATGCCCCTCATCATTTTATAAACCACTGTAAGGTCACCCCTCAGCCTTCGACGCTCCAGGGAAAACAGCCCCAGCCTGTTCAGCCTCTCCCTATAGTGCAAATCCTCCAACCCTGGCAACATCCTTGTAAATCTTTTCTGAACCCTTTCAAGTTTCACAACATCCTTCTGATAGGAAGGAGACCAGAACTGCATACAATATTCCAAAACTGTCTTTACCAATGTCCTGTACAGCTGTAACATGACCTCCCAACTTCTGTACTCAATACACTGACCAATAAAGGAAAGTATACCAAACGCCTTCTTCACTATCCTATCTATCTGTGACTCCACTTTCAAGGAGCTATGAACCTGCACCCCAAGGTCTCTGTTCAGCAACACTCGCCAGGACCTTCCCATTAAGTGGCTAAGTCCTGCCCTGATTTGCTTTTCCCATCTTGTTGAATAGCAAATCAAGAGAGCGAATGACTTCCTCCTGTCCCTAATTCTTACATTCTGGTTGACTAGGGAAGGATTTAGGAGTCTTGACTTTTCTTTTGAGCAGTGGCTTGAATAACGTAGGGAAATATTGTAAATACAGATCAAAAGCTCACAATTGCTCTGAATTAAATGGATGTTAGAATGGATAGCAATAGAAAGCCACCTCGGCCACACATGATTGTGCAATGATCACTACAAACACTATTGTATATTTGTAATGACCACAATGAAATCAATTGCCTAGACCTGAACTACGGTTGCCTTGAATTAGCTAAACGTCACACAACACCAGATTATAGTCCAAGAGGTTTATTTGGAAGCACTAGCTTTCGGAGCGCTGCTCCTTCATCAGGTGGTTGTCCTGGTTGTCAACCACCTGATGAAGGAGTAACGCTCTGAAAGCTAGTGCTTCCAAATAGACCTGTTGGACTGTAACCTGGCGTTGTGTGATTTTTAACTTTGTACACCCCAGTCCAACACCGGCACTTCCAAATCTTGAATTAGCTGGAGTACAAAACTGCAGCACCATTGCAGCCTGACAATGTGATTTCCCATTCACAAATCCTCACATCATGAAGCCAATAAGACCATAAGATATTGAAGTAGCGATTGACCATTCTGACTGTTTAGTCTACTCCACCATTCAATGAGATCATTGTTGATCATTTTCAATGCCACTTTCCTGCCTTATCCACATAACTCTTGATTCCCTTACTTGTCTGACTTTAAAAATCTGTTTTTATTAGCCTTTACAAACCTAATAACCCAACTTCTATATTGGTGAGAACATTGAGTAGAGGAATTGGAATGAGAGAGGGTTCAGAAAAGATTTACAAGGATATTGCTGGCAGTGGAGGGCTTGAGTTACTGGGAGAGGTTGAATGTGCTGGGGCTGTTTTACCTGGGGCATCGGAGACTGAGGGGTAACCTTTATAGAGGTTCATAAAATCATGGGGGGGCATGAGATATCATAGGGTAAATAGCCAAGGTCTTTTACTGAGGGTGGGAGAATCTAAAACTAGAGGCCATATTTTTAAAGCTAAGTGGGGCAAGATTTAAAAAGGACCTGAGGGGCAACGTTTTCACGCAGAGGGTGGTGTATGTATGGAACATGCTGCCAGAGGAAAGGGTGGAAGCTGGTACAATTACAATAGGTTTTAGAGGGATTTGGGCCAAATACTGGCAAATAGAACTAGGTCAGGTTGGGATGTCTGGTCAGTGCAGATAAGTTGGACTAATGAGTCTGTTTCTGTGCTATATAACTGTGCAGTAAAAAAAATCCATAGATTCAGGACCTTCTAAGAGAAGAATTACTCCTGACCTTTGACTTGTGATTCTTTACTCTGAGATTATGCCGTCTGCTCCTTGACTCTTCCACACACAGAAACAACCTGAATCTATCCTGTCAAACATCCCAAATATTCTTCACACACCTAAATATGTTACATGTTTTAATAACGTATGTCTTTCATTCTTCTGAGCTTCAATGAGTACAATCCCAACATACTCAACCTGTTTCTCTCATAAGAAACTCCCTCCATACCTGGGATCAAACTACAGTAATTTCTCTGGACTACTTCCCATACCAGTATATCTTTCCTTGGATAAGTGGATGGAAAGTGTTGTCTGAGGACTGTCTTATATAGTTTTAGCAAGAGCACCCATATTTTGTACAGCATTCTCTTTGAAATAGAGGCCAGCATTCCATTTGATTTCTGTATTACCTGAACTTATTTGATTGCTTCTGTGATTCACACATGAGGACTCCCAAATTTCTCTTTTTGCCATCTTTCCTAATTTAAATAATATTCAGCTCCTCTATACTTCCTGCCAAAGTGCCTAAGCTCATATTTTCCCACATTATATTGCATCTGCCAAGTTTTTGAACATTCACTTAAACTGTTTACTGCACATCCCTCTGCAGACCCTCTGTGTCATTTGCACCCCTTTCCTTCCCATCTAACATCCATCATTCTAATGGAGGCTGTATTAGTTCACAAAGGGATAGAGAGGATTCAGAAGAGTTACCACTTTAGGAGATTATCTTACTCCTCTAACTGGTCAATTCATGTGTGGAACTAGAGTCTGGCTGTGGGTTGAAACTGGCTGCAGTGGTTATTGTCACCAGCTGCTTCTGCTACAGCTTCTTCATCGGTGCTCAGCATATGCCAGAACTCCATTGAGCAACTCTACGCTGATACCACAAGACCCAAGTGGCAGTCAAGATCCTGTGAAGCTTAACTTGGATCAACTGGGAACACTCTAACCCTAAGGCTTTCTATAGGTATTTAAGGAATAAAAGAATGATGATAGTAAGATTAGGGCCAATCAAGGATAGTGGGGTAAGTTGTGTATGGAGTCAGAGGAGATAGGGGAAGCACTTAATGAATATTTTTCGACAGTATTCACTCTATAAAATGACAATATTGTCGAGGAGAATACTGAGATACAGGCTACTAGACTAGGTGGGATTGAGGAGTAAAATCGATGTTTCGGGCAAAAGCCCTTCATCAGGAATACAGGCAGAGTGCCTGAAGATTGGAGAGATAAATGAGAGGAGGGTGGGGGTGGGGAGAAAGTAGCATAGAGTACAATAGGTGCAGCGCAGAGGAAATGACCTGGGAGTTGCAGTGGGAAAGGGACTCCCTGAGATTCTTGTAGAGAGAGGAGGAAAACTTCTTCAAGGCAGGCATCCTTGCAAGAGGATTCGCAGTAGGGTTAAAATCAACTAGGTAAAAACAACGACTGCAGATGTTGGAAACCAGATTCTGAATTAGTGGTGCTGGAAAAGAACAGCAGTTCAGGCAGCATCTGAGGAGCAGTAAAATCGATGTTTCAGGCAAGCTTTCTGCAAGATTGTTTTGGCAAATCTGGCCTTAAGTTTAGCCACAGTCTACATATAAACTGTGGACTCAGTGATGTGGCATGTGAGCGTTAGCGTGATATAGCAGAGATGGAGTATCCTGTTGCAGATAAATGAATTACCTGTAATAGCTCTTGTGATTTTTGTGTTACTTTCAAGGTAATGTTTAGAATCCATTAAAATTCAACGAGGAGAGAGGGAGGTTGCTTCACGTGGAATATATATCATGTGACCTATCATTTGTATAGATGTAGAGAAAAGCATGCAATTCTTCAGATGAATTTGTCATTTACATTTGCAGAAAAAGAGTAAAAAATGAAGCCTGTTTCGGAGTTACTTCTGCTGTGAGACAGTAAGACTCATATCTTCCAGACCTTTCACATTGACATTGATGTACCTCAATGTTAAAAGCAAAGACAGCAGCCCCCGTGACTAAATTGGCTAAAGCAATATGGAGTTCAGTTGTAAAGGCATAGGAAGATCTGAAGTCGAATCCCCAGCCTTTATTGAGTTATCCAATCCCAGGGTTTAGCTTGTGGTGCTGGAATAGGTCTTACGTTGGACTCTCTCTAAGACATTCCCTCTGACATACACATAGGTCGTTGGAATCTCTGTTCGCAATAAAATTGGCCTCAATGCTTCCTGACATTCATTATACACCACGACATTTCCTCGCAAGTCTCTTATGAGATCCCCTATTAAATACATTCTGGCAATGGTCTGCTTATCTTTCTGTTTCTCCTTCTCTCTGGTTTGGTTGTGTTAGCCTCACAAACCAACAGTTGCATTATGCCAATAGTTCTTCAATAATGAATAATGGTCAATAATCTGATCATTGTGTGAGTTACAGAGCTGGACATCTTTAGTTCCTGCTGTGTTTCAGGATCAGTGGCTGCTGTCAGCCTTTAATACAGGTGTCTGCTAACTTCGCTCAGACTTCCTTTCAGGACTTGGACTGTAATGATTGCATGATCCTGTGCATTAACACAGAGTGTCCATTCCACTCAAAGTAAAACTGCAAGAGCTAAATCTTTCTTGTCACTAAAAAAAAAACAATTTTAATTCGCAGTTGTACGTAAACACCATCTGCTTCCCTTGGTTGACCCTGTTACACCTGCTGCAGCCTTCTCAGTTTTCTCCCCAGACGGTGTGATTTACTGCATTGTCTGATCCAGATCATTCAGTCTGAATGCAGCACCTCCAATCCAATTAAATCTGGGTCCCAATGTATTTCATTTCCAACAGAATATGGCTACATTTGTTACCTTAGAAGACATTAACTCAAAGTGCATGAAACTATAGCCTTCCTGACAGCATGGCCCTGCTGCAGTACATAATACATTCACGAGTCTTGAAATGAAATCAAAAGAAATCATCCCAGTGCCTTCCTTTGACCATTTCCTCAGGTTTTGTTCCCAACATCCGTCTGCAGGTCTATGTGAAAATTGTCTAATCATAACGATGGGTTCTCAATAGACTGAGAGGCGTAGATGGAGTTGAATTTGGATAAATGTGTGATGTTGCATGTGACGTAATATAAACAGGGACAGGACTTATACAGTTAACAGTAGAACCCCAGGTAGTGTTGTAAAATAGAGGGATCTAGGGGTGAAGGTACATAATTCTTTGATATTTGCATCACATGTAGGCAGAGTGGTTTAGAAGGCATTGCCCTGTTCTAGGACAGATATTGTTAAGGTAGAGAGTGTTCAGAAACAAGGGTTTGAGTTATAAGGATAAGTTGGGTAGAATGAAACATTTTTTCACTGCAGTGTAGGAGTTTGAGAGGTAATCTTATTAAGGTTCATAAAATCATGAGAGGCATAGATAAGATAAATGACAAGGGTCTTTTTCCCTGGGGGGGGGGGGATTTTAAGATTAAGAAGCATATTTTTAAGGCGAGAAGAGAAAGATGTAAAAAAGATATGAGAGGCACCATTTTTACACAGAGAGTGATTCATGTGTGGAATGAACTTCAAGAGAAAGTGATGGATGCAAGTCCAGTTACAATGTTTAAAAGACGTTTGGATAAATTCATGAGTAAGAAGGTTTTGGAGGGATATGGGCCAAATGCAAGCAGATGGGACTAGTTTAGTTTGGAAAGATGATGGGCATGGACTGGTTTGTCTGAAGGGTCTGTTTCCATGCTATATGGTGACCTCTGCAGACATGCCTGTCTCGCTCAGCATTTTCTTTGCTCTCTCTGATTGTACGCTGTGCCTGTCTCCTCTTTGACAGGTTCAGTCTGATAAGGATTGTACATAAGAGGCAGTCAGCAGATCAGGACCTATAGCCATGCCTGAGATGGAGGAGATGGAGTTTCCTGGCTCAATGTAAAGAGTCTGAAAAAGCATCTCTTCCACATAGACTAAAAGTAAATGTGACTGTCACTTCCTCCTCAGAGGAGAGGCAAACAAAGAGGCTGTGCAAGGAAGATAAATGAGAGGGATAAGCAATTAGACACAACAAATCACCAGAATGGCAGAATGACCACCTCGTCTGACACCCTGACAACATGTTTTTTTTGTTAACCCACAGGCTGTGGCTGTCACTGGCTAGGCCAGCATTTATTGCCCATCCCTAATTGTCCAGAGGGCAGTTAAGAACCAACCACATTGCTGTGGGTCTGGAGTCATATGTAGTCCAGATTAGGTAAGGATTTCAGATTTCCTTTCCTAAAGGACACTAGTGAACTAGATGGATTATTCCTGACAAGTGACATGGTTATCATTAGACTTTATTTCCAGATTTTTTTGAATTCAAATTCCACCAGCTGCCTTGGTGGGATTCAAACCCAAGTCCCCAGAACATTATTTGGGTCTCTGGATTAATAGTTGAGCAATAATACCACTGGCCATCGTGTACTCTGATGGCTCTCCCATACCCTGTCTTCATGTTTCTGTCACATCAGGTGATGTTCATTTCTAACTTCAATAATCACTTCCACATAATGTGAGGTCTGTCACCAGTAATCATCAAGCACTATATAAATTATCCAACAGCAGTTACGTGACTTTTTCCCCATTACCAATTTGATGCTTCAAAATAGCTCATAATAACTACTTTCATTTTCAAATGAATCACACAGGGCAGAAGACAATCTCTGCAAACCGTTCTTTCTTTCTGTCTTTTCATTTATTTTCATTCTGCGTTCGGCACAAAATAATATGGGCTGACTCCACACATTAACCATTTTTGTCATGTACTCACTATTATTTATCACGCTAAATGTTTCACATGAATCTTTGGCTTAGTGGGAGCCTTGCCATCTCTGAATTGGGAAGTTGTGAAGTTTTAAGTGTTATTCTGGAGATGTGAGAAAACTAACATGCCAGGGGAGTGCTGCAGTGTCGAAGGTGCTAACTTTCAGATGGAACATAGAAGAGAAACTGTGTTGAACCACAGGTGACTGTTAGGATCCTCTTTTGTTGTTTTGAAGAGCAAGACAATTATCCCCAATTTCCTCACCAACATTATCCCTTATTTAACATCACTAAAACAGAGTTTTAGTTGCTGTTGGTGCTGTGTCCAAATAGCCTGCTGTGTTTCTAACATTACAACAGTAACTTGTAAAATTACTTCATTGACTATAAAGCACTTTGCATTGTCCTGAGATCCTGAAAGATCTTTTGTCACATGGCAATAGTGGAGAAGACAAAAAATATTGTGGATGCTCATAGCTACATCTGTTGACAATGACATGGGAACAAATCTCTTAGGTTTCTGCTAAGTGCTGAGAGTTGAACATTAGAAACAGTTGCCCTTTTTCGTAAGCCTCAGACATAGAGATGATAAGAAGGGTCAAGTGGAATAAAGAGGAAACTCTACATTTTCCATTCTTTTATCTCAACAGAAACCAAAAGCAAAAAAAAAAGGTTCTGCAGACTAAACGAGTAAGAGAGAGAGAGAAAGAGAGAGAGTGAAAGAGAAATAGGAGGAACAAATACCAGTACCTTAAAAACAGGGCATTGCTGTGTAAAAATGCACCAATCTATCACGAACTGTATCACATCTAATATCTGGCAGACGTTGTCTGAGAGGAACTATTTGAGGAGTTCCAACTTATACAGAAGACTAAGGGAGAGGTACTGGAGGTGCAGCATAGTCGATGTGAGGTGGGCTTAGAAGATGTCAGAGCCTGACTGTTGATCATTCAGACAATGAACTGCAGAGTCCTGCTGTGAGAATAGAAATCCTTCCTGTGCAGCCCCTTCATGAACTGCAAAAAATCAACAAAGACAATGTGCAGTTGGCAGCGACGCTAGCCGAATCCATTCCCAATCCTTTCCAGCCCCATCATCTCTAAAATGCAGAGCATCCTTTGATGGAAAAACATGTCTAGGAATATGTCTAAACCTTCAACTGAGCACAGGGGAGAGCTGGCACAGTACTCTGGGTATTTTGAGGAATAATCACTTTGGGCCTCAGACCCTGACATTGTAAAAACACAATGACCAGATAGCAATACAAAGTGATGAATACCATCTGAAACCAGAATCAAATGTAATAAATCACCTTTAAGATATCAGTACCAACCTTACTGACCTGGTATTAACTTATCTCTGTTTTGAGTATTGCTGAAAATGGATACACTTGATTGAAACTTTTCATCTTAATTTCATTGGGATGCTTTGCAAGATTACCAGTTCAAGGAGCAAGCCAACATTGAAACTGCATAATTAGTTCTGATTGGTTGGCTAAGGGACTTTGATTGGTAAAGGTGTTGCCATGGAAGATGTACTCATTTAAGAGCCAGGCTTTGTTTAAATTTCAAAACAAGCAAGTTGGCTCCGATTAGTCAGGGCTTTGCACTCAAACATGAACCAGCGAGTAGCTGTCACCTATTTTATTGAGTTGAAACAGATGCAGTGTGTGTACATGCCCTTTGTGTCTTCAAAGAACAGAACCCTGTCTATTAACTTATAGCTTCCAATACACACACATTGTAGTTATAGAATCAGAGAGATGTACAGCACAGAAACAGACCCTTTGATCCAACTCATCCATGCCAATCAGATATCCCAACACAATCTAGCCCCACCTGCTAGCACCTGGTCCATATCCCTCCAAATCCTTCCTATTCATATACCCATTCAGATGCCTTTTAAATGCTGTAATTGTACCAGCCTCCATCACTTTCTCTGGCAGCTCATTCCATACACGCACCACCCTCTGCATGAAGAGTTGCCCCTTAAGTCTCTCTTATGTCTTTCCCCTCTCGCCCTAATCCTATGCCCTCTCGTTCTGGACTCCCCCACCCCAGGGAAAAGACTTTGTTTATTTACCCTATCCATGCCCTTCATGATTTTATAAACCTCTATAAGGTCACTACTCAGCCTCCAATGCTCCAGGGAAAATAACCCCAGTCTATTCAGCCTCTTCCTATAGCTCAAACACTCCAACCCTGGCAACATCCTTGGAAATCTCTTCTTAACAATTTCAAGTTTTATAACATCCTTCCTAAAGCAAGGAGATCAGAATTGAACACAGTATTTCAAAAGTGGCCTAACCTATGTCTTGTACAGCTGCAATATGATCTCCCAACTGCTATACTCAATGTACTAACCAATAAAGGCAAGCATACCAAACACCTGCTTCAGTATCCTATCTACCTGTGGCTCAAGGAACTGTGACCCTGAATTCCAAGGTCTCTTGGCTCAGCAACACTCCCCAGGGCCCCACCATGAAGTGAATAAATCCTGCCTCAATTTGTCTTTCCAAAATGCAACATTATCTTTTACTTTAACCTGCTAAAGTTATAGTATTAATACTAAATTGTTAATTTTTATTTAAATTAAAAACTTGGTGTCCAAGCTTTACTATTCATAGAACCAGCTCCTGGTTCTGAACAATTTGGCAAATTTTCAGGATCATGGAATATTTTGATTTCATTGTGTTGCAAATCCTGTGATAAAAGGCTGATTTGGTTTGGCTTGCTACCTGTGTGTCTTGAGTCTGAACAACAAACCATCACAAAAATTATTATATTGAGAGGATTCAGAACAGATTTACAAGGATGTTACCAGGACTGGAGGGTTTAAGTTATGAAGAAAGGCTGGGAGCTTTTTCACTGGAGCGTAGGAGGTTGAGGGGTGACCTTACAGAGGTTTATAAACCATGAGAGGCTTTGATTCATTGACCTCATGAAAGCCTTCGATGTTGTGAGCAGAGATGGCCTGTTCACAATCCTCACCAGGATTGGTTGTCCCCTGAGCTCCTCAAGATAGTTCAGTCATGAAAGGCATCATTCAGTGTGACAGCTCTTCATCAGAGGTCTTCAACATTCACAGTGGTGTGAAGCAGGGCTGTGTGCATCTTCTTCACAGTCATGTTGAAACACGCCTTTGTAGCATCAATTGATGATGTCTCACTCCTCACCAGATCGGACAGGGAGGCTGTTCAGTCTGTCCCGACTGAGGGCGAAAACTAAGTTCATGAAGTACTCATCAAGGACATGTTGTTTACAGACGACGCGGCACTGGCAACACACTCAGAAGAACAACTGCAACACCACATGGACAGCTTTTGGAGCACCACTCCACAATCACAACCATCTGATGAAGCAGCAGTGCTCCGAAAGCTAGTGCTTCCAGTTAAACCTGTTGGACTATAACCTGGTGTTGTGTGATTTTTAACGAGGTAGACAGCACCTTCCAAAACCATGGCTACTACCATCTATCAGGGCAAGGTTAGCAGATTCATGGGAACACCATCTCCTGCAAGTACCCGTCCAAGCCACTCAGCATTCAGACTGTCCAGCCAACTGAGCTAACTGAAACCCAGAAGTAAGTGTGGATCAGCTATTAACCTTATTAAGGAGCTGAAATAAATGTGGATCAGCTGTAAAACCTATTGAGGAGCTGTTCTTACATTTTGCTTCTTCCTTTCTTGCATTATGAGTGGTATTAGCAAAGTCAATATTTATTGTGTAGCTCTCATTGCCTTGTGTGACAATTCTATGGCTTTAAGAGGTGTATTTTGTCCTGGTGTTTTTTTATGAAGAAAGGTTGAGACAGAGGCAGCAAGCAATCTGCTGAAAGCCAAAGGAGTAAACAGCTCGTGAGGTCTTGGGCCTATTTTTTGAAGCTGGAACAATAGAAGCAGCCTGAATGGGTGGGGTCAAGTTCCCACAGAACCAGGGTTTTTAGTTTTAGTTTCAGCAGTTGCCAGGGTCTTGAAGCTGGATGTGGAAGCTCTTTTTCCTCTCCCTGTTACAGCTAAAAGCTAGGGTTCTCTTCCTGCTGCTAGAGTTGTATGTGAGACAATCTATTTTACTGAATTTCCCTTTGCCAAGAGTGTGTTTATGGGATGTTACTATAGTGGAACAGTTAATTAGTAATAGTTAATATATGTTATCTTGTTAAGCATTTCAAACAAATTCTTAAATTTTAATTCTTTTTTGTCTGCATTTTAATTGTAGGATAAACATAAAATGTATTTTGCTTAACATTGAGCAGTTTGACCAATTGAATTGCATCTGGAAAGCAATGCCTTATACTTACATAAGAAAAAGTAGAGTCTAAGCTATCTCCTTAATATATTTTGAAGGGGTTTGTCTGGTCCCTAGCACTTGAGGCAGCGGGATGAGCCATCTTTTTCAACCACGATAGTGCGTGTAGGGGATATGTTTCTGAAATGCTGTTATGAATTTAAACCAGCGACGATGAGATAAAGCGAGTTCTAGCATAAAAAATTTCTATTCTTACAAGAGTGACAATTAGCAAATTAATTGCTGAATTGAATTATTAAAACCTCAGACTGATGCAGTATGAAACACTAAGAATATTGTAACAGTAAAATGTCATTCATTCTATCCGGATGGATCAAATCTACTCTTCTATTGGAACTTGTATCATTTAATGTTAAAAAAAATCATTTACTGCTGACATGCATGTCATTTTACACTGCTGAATGAAGAATTTATCCAATTTCCAATTGAATGCATTATTGATTCAGTATTCCTCATTTCAGCCAACATCATCTTCTGCAAATCAATATTCCACAGGCTATATTTAATTTTGGGTTTATTCAGTTTAGTCAGATTCCCTGATTTTCTAAGAAAACTTCCCTTTATTCACGTTATAGATTTCTGTATTGCTGTATATAAAACTTACATCTTAATTATCTTTTGTTTCCCCTTTTGAGAGAGATAACTTTAGCTTTCTGACCTAATTTTCAAAGCTCAGTGGTCTGGCTGGAGACATCATTAGTGAGCTACTTTAAATTCTCCCTATCTGTGTGTCCTTTCTTCTGTATAATACCCTGATGGACAGTCCTTTGCAAGTTCTCAGATTGCCTATAACAGGACTAGGAGATATGTCATAAAGGTTCACTGATAACCCAATTGTTGATTTACTATTGCAACTGCTGAATAATTCAAAGATGATTCTTTCAGTTTGTAACCTTCCCAATTCACCTTAACTTTACTGTAGCATTCAACATTTGACATTTAGCCACAGCTTAACTCTTGTGGTTTACCTCACTTTTCCTTATTCTTAGGGGGAGGTGAATATTGCAGGCAAATCTAGCATCTGTTCCACATCCTGAACTGACCTTGAGAAAATGGTGGAGAGATATCTAGAGTAATTAGACTTTTCTGTAATTGCTGGGTGTAACTCATGGATTGGTAGACCATTTTACAGGATACTGATCAGCCTACCATATTGTGTGGGTCCTAATTCACATATAGGTCAGACAAGGTAAGGATGGCAGATTTCCTTCACTAAGAGGATATTACTGAACCTGATGTATATTTATAACAAATAATGATTGTTTCAAGGTCACAATTAATAAAATCATGAATATAAATATAAATTCCACTCGCTGAATAGTCAGGATTTGAAGTAGTGACCCCACAGGCTTAGTCAAGGCTTCTAGATTACCAAGACAATTACACTATAGTGACCCTTCATCAGAATGCAGTTCAATTCCAATAACATGTCACCAGACTCGAAATGTTAACTCTGGTTTTCTCTCCACAGGTGCTGCCAGACCTGCTGAGTTTCTCCAGCACTTGAATGAATGAATGATGACTTATTATCATTTGCACTTGACAATAAACAAGACAGCAAAAAGAAGTGAAAATCTTCAACTGTTGCCACAATGAAAAGGTATAGCAGAAAGAGAGTCCATCTTCATTGCACTGCCACCATCATAAATACTGAGTTCTGTGCCGCCTCCCCTCTCTACCTCCTCACTATACCCTGCGCTGGACCCACCAACGTAGGATTCGCCACTCTACATGCACCATTGCTTCATCGCTGGGCTCACCTCACCAACAGGCTGCCAATGCAAGTGCCATGTTGGACTCACTCTCGCCCTACAACCAGGAGGCTCCAGGTCCAGTGCCACTGCCACCTTGCCGATAACCAGGAGTCCCCATCTCCGGGCCTACCACACATAATCAGGAGCTGCCACCATCACTTCACTGATAACCAGGAGTCCTCGCTCCAGGCCTACAACAACCAGGAGTCCTTGCTCCGAACCTACCACAATCATGGGCTGCCACCACCACCTTGCCAAAAAGCACGAGTCCCCGCCAATGGGCCTACCACAGTCAGGAGTCCTGCCTCTGGGCCTACCTCAGTCAGGGGTCCCCGCCTCTGGGCCTACCACTGTCAGGAGACCCCACCTCTGGGCCTACCACAGCCAGGAGTCCGCATCTCTGAACCTACCACAGTCAGGAGTCCGCATCTCTGGGCCTACCTCAGCCAGGAGTCTTCAACTCTGGGCCCATCACAGTCAGGAGTCCCTGCCTCTGGGCCTATCACAGTCAGGAGTCTCTGGATTGGGGGCTACCACAGTCAGGAGACCCCGGCTGTACTGCTGCCGCAGCTTCGATGATGCCTGGAGTTCCCGCCCTAGGCCTACCATATGGCCAAACAATCCTTGTCGGTGGCAGCCCTTGTCAGGAAGCTGACTTCTTCAGGTGAAAAGACGGATCAGGAGAGGTTGAGGAAAGACTCAGAGAGGAGTTCCCTAACACTTCAGAGAGCAGCATGCTGTCTTCACAATTTTAATCAGATCAATCCATTCTGTGTTAACAGCCAGGTTGTTCTCTGATATCAGTCAATCATGGTGGTTACATATTTCTTTTCTCTAATCGATTAATGCTTTCTATCTAAACTGCTTTTACTGAACAAACTTAATAAGCTACCTGAAAATTCCTTACAAATGTATTTATGAGGTAATTTTGGTCACAACAGTGAACAAAGCCTTTAAAAATGTAGAAAGGACTTAAAGAAAGTTGCATACCAGATCATAGCAAAACTAGATAAGCTCCAACTTTGGCAGTATATTCAGTTCCTGACTCCAATGCCCAAGGGAAGGAACTGGCGCCTTTAAGTGATGACACCATACTGATCCCCAGGATCAAATTACTGAATAAAACGTGAAGAACTTAGACTTGGAAGAAGATGGATGAAAGAAAACCTTACAGAAATGTTTAACATATCTACAAATACAGGAGGCTAAATCTGAGTAGTCATTCAAACTATATTGTGGCAATGGGACTAGGGGTCAAATTAGTGAAGCAAAAACTCTGGACATAAAGTTGAACGTGATTAAGACTTGGAATTATCATCTGGGTCAGGAAGTGATGGAAATGTCACTGAAATCGTTCGAGAAGAATTCAGATGATATTATGGAAGGATTATAGGCTTTGGTGAAAGGATGTGCTGAGTCGGTTGAATGACTGCCATTGTATTTTGATCTATTTCAGCCACATAACAGTACAAATTTGTTCAATTTCAAAATTAATTTGATTCAACAATAATATCCCCGAGTCTGTTTGACAACCCATGTCCAGGAGTGTGGTGGCAATCTGCGGCCTACTTACATTTCAGGAGTTGTGATTATTTCAAAGCAATGTATGAACGTTAGTACAATCCAAAACAATGTGTAGAGCTGAACAACTAATTAAAACTTGCAGTAAAAATTTACTTGAATGCACACAAAAAAATTCAATATTCTAAATATACTGTGACTGTGTTAATTTTAGACAAATACCAAGCAGTTTTTGAAATGCTTGTATTCCCTGTGATGGATACTGAGACTCAAAAGAAAGCTAGACAGTGGGAGAAGTGAATTGTGCTGATATTAGTCTGATACATCAACTATCATACACTCATTATCTGACACTAGGAGCTGCACATATGGGATTCACAATCAGTATTATGCAGATTATGTTCTGTGTTCTGCATTACACTCTAGATAGGACAGGCTCTGAGACTCCGTACTTATGCACACAAGAAACTGTAGCAAATAAAGATTTTAAAAGCACACTTTCAAAGCACTGAAGTAAACGATAGAAAATTTTCAGGAACTCTTAACAGATTACCACAGCACTTCCTACATTCTGCTTTAGAAATTTATTGAAGATTTTTAGAATTCATTTTATATTGCTCCTTCTTTGGTTAGGTGTGAATGCTTATCTGATCATATGTCAGTGAAAAGCCTTGGGAATGTATTAAAGGTGCTGTTTAATTTTGCGTTTTGGTATATCCTTATCACATGTGTTTAATCTATAGGGAAACTAACATCCATACTTTCAAAACATTTCTTTTTAACATAATATAGTTGATGGATTCAAATATATCCAACACCCAGTGTGTCACAAGACCATACCTGCAATAGCTATAACTCTCTATTCAGACACGGCACTGTTAGGAATGAATTTGTTCTGTTTATCTAATTGATCTCACTGTACAAAGTCAGTTAAATTGCTTTCTTTATGCCAAATGACAATTTGCATTTGAGTGTACTGAGTTTATTAAAGTTGCCAAGGTACTTCACAAGAAATGCTTCAGAATAAAATTTGACACTGAACCATGTTAGGAGAGTACAGCACAGATAATCAAAAGCTTGGTGATGCAGGTCGGTTTAAAGGAGTATCTTAAAGGAATTAGGATGTTTCAAGAGATGGAAAGATTTATGAAAGAAGTTCCAGAGCTCAAAGCCCTTGTGGTTGATGGTAAGACTATCAATGATCAAAGAATTAAAACAGGAAAATGACCAAGAGGGTAGAAATAGCAGAGCAAAAAGACATCTCAAAACATTGTGGGACTGACAATTTACAAAGGTTGGCCATGGAAGGCTTTGCAATTTTAGAATTTAAAATCAGGCATTGCTTAACTAGGAACCAGTGTAGGTCAGTCAGTATGGGTGACGGGTGAGCAGGACTATGCTTCTATTGGGATATGGGCAGCTTAAAATTACACAGCACAAATAGCATGAACAAAGAAGCATCTACATTCAGTCCCAATGCAATTGAATTGAAAATAACTGTTTGGATATGCATGCCGCATGGATACAGTTAATGTTATACTTAAGATTTCATACTTAATTGGCCAGCAGATCTCATAGGGAAATAATGAGCAAGATGTTAAATAGATTACTGTGAACATTAGGAACTGAGGGAATTAAAACTGAAGGACTGAAACAGATTTTATCTTGATGGAAGAATGCCTTTCAATCTAGAGATTGCTCAAGCAACTACTGTCAGGCGATAATCAAAGCCCTTGAAACATGGTTATGTTCATCATAGCTTCATGTTCCTGCCTGCAATTTCCCACACTTGCTTTCGCTGAGTTATTAAATGTGGGAAGAGTTTGTATTTAGAAGGAGCCTTTATTGTGACTCAAGCTATTTTCCAAATTATGATACAAATTTTACACATCTTTGGGATAAGATCATTTTAGGCCCATGTTTCGTTTAACAATAATCAAAGTATCAAAGGAGCATCCCCAGGCAGCTGAGAGTTTAAAGTCTAACATTAACTTCTCACCATGACTACAATCTATCTTCAATATAAGATATTCTTAGAATATTAACTTACTGTTTTACTTGTGACCAACATAAATATTACTGTTTTGCAGAACATTTGAGTCCTTCCCAAATTGTTGCTTGCAGGCATGTGGGTCTTCCAATTTTGTCACAAGAAGTGGGAAGATGTGAATTGATGCCAGACAAAGGGAGGTGTGAAAGGGCTGCTTGGTTGTTTGGAAGACAGCTTTGTGTTAGTGGAAATGATTTTCAGGGCAGGAATTAATTACCCACTCCACATTACCCTTAGCTGAATTGTTTGCTCGGCCATTTCAGAGGACAATGAAGAGCAACCTATATTTGGGGCCTGAGTCACATAGGCCAGACCAGGCCCTAAATTTTCATAACAATGTGGAGAGTCCATACCTTGTCTAAAATGGTGTCACAATCCTGGATCCAGAAATCTTGCTCCATTGAACTTGTAT
Organism: Chiloscyllium plagiosum; assembly: GCF_004010195.1. NCBI lineage: Eukaryota > Metazoa > Chordata > Chondrichthyes > Orectolobiformes > Hemiscylliidae > Chiloscyllium > Chiloscyllium plagiosum. The sequence goes on along the minus strand of NC_057718.1, from coordinate 23,347,528 downwards.
GGAGTTTAAACAGATTGGATTTTGCTGGAGGAAGATTTGTTTTGTAGGGTGCATGACTTCTTAAGAATACACATAATACAACAAAAATAAACTTATTTAAAAGTTAGATAAGATAAATGGAATTGTGAAGCTGCCAGTGATGTAAATTCCCATTCTTTAAGTACTTTGCCTCTCATTTTAAAAAATGGTATTTCTAATTTCAATAGCTGTTTGTTGACAGATGAGTAAACCCGACAGCACATGCTGTCATTATATTAGCAACTCTTGAATACTTCAATTATTATCTCAATGATGGCCTGTAAGTTCACAGTTTATTTGACAGCTCCAAAAAATTATTTGCTGTGTGCCTATGAATATAAGTCTTTATTTTTATGAGGATTAAGGAGTTGAAGGGACTTAAATGTATTGAATGAGATTTTATCGATGAGAATGATCCAGACCTTTAGGCCTCTGGATGAGAAGAGATGTTCTCCTGGATCTCAGCTTCACCCCGATCAAACCTTCACCCCTCCCTATCCCTCTCAAGAGGTACGACGGGCCCCTAAGAAATCTTAATGCAAGGCTTACGTGAGAGTTGCCTGGGAAGGTTTGGAATTTCCAAAAGGCAGTTGCCCAGCTCACAGAACCCTGTGAAACAGAGATTTTGGAAATGCCAAATGATAACATTGCCGGACATCAAGTTTCCAGTGCATTTCAAACTTAGGATCAACCCAAACGTGTTTTGAGTCTATGTTTGTGTAAAAAAGGGAGTGAACTCTGATAGTCAGGTTCTACTGCAGTAAGACTGGGTAATGGAGGGGAGATGATGGTACAGTGGTATTATTGCTGGTCTGTAACCTAGAGAATCAGGTAAAGTTCTGGGGACCTGGGTTTGAATCCCATGGTGGAATTTGCATTCAATTTATAAGAAAATCTGGAATTAAGAGTCTAATCATGGTCTATTAATCGATTGTTGGAAAAACCCATTTGGTTCACTATTATCTGGCCTATTTCTGTTTTCTGTTTTCCAGTGGCAGCAGCAACTCAAAGGGTGGGATCTTGGACCAGGGGCCTGCTGGGAGTAGTGAGTCACTGATTTGTGCTTTTAAATTTGAAGTCAGAGAGCAGAGGTTTCTGGGAAAGGAGGGACTTCTTATTTTTATTTCCATCCAGCTATATAAGTCAGTGTTTTCTCAACCTGAGACCCTATCCTTGTAGGGCTTCCCACCCAACCACCTCCTCTAACCTTAAAGACCAGGGGCATATCAGGTAAGCGTCTCTTCTTTTTTATTTTGTGAGAGCAATGTTCCTCCTGTATGATGTTTGAGGTGAGGGACGCCATTAGTGTCCCATCCAAGTACATCTGCAGGAAGTGCACCCAACTCTCGCTCCTCCAAGACCGTGTTAGGGAACTGGAGCGGGAACTGGATGAACTTCAGAACATTCGGGAGGCAGAGGCTGTGATAGATAAGAGTTACTGGGAAAGATGGGTGACTGTTCGAAGGGGAGAAAACAGTCAGTCGAGGGATCCCCTGTGATCGTTCCCCTGAAAAACATATATACTGTTTTGGATACTGTTCAGGGGGATGACTTACCAGGGGCATGCAGTGGGGCCCAGGTCTCTGACACAGAGCTTGTCCCTGTTGCACAGAAGGGAAGGAGGGAAAGGAGGAGAGTGTTAGTCACTGGGGACTCAATAGTTAGAGGGTCAGATAGAAGGATAGTTGGGAGCGAACGAGACTCGCGGTTGGTGTGTTGCCTCCCAGGTGCCAGGGTCTGTGATGTCTCGGATCCTATCTTTAGAGTCCTGAAGGGAGAGGGTGACCAGACTCAAGTTGTTCTCCATGTAGGTACCAACGACATAGGTAGAAAGGGGGGTAGGGATGTATAGCAGGATTTCAGGGAGCTAGGGTGGAAGCTGAGAGCTAGAACAAACAGAGTTGTCATCTCAGATTTGTTACCCGTGCCACGTGACAGTGAGGCAAGGAATAGGGGGAGATATCAGCTGAACACATGGCTGCAAGGATGGTGCAGGAGGAAGGGTTTAAGGAACTTGGGTAATTGTGGCTCATTCTGGAGAAGGTGGGAACTGTACAGACAGGACGGTCTTCACTTGAACCAGCGGGGTACGAATATCCTGGGTGGGAAATATGCTGGTGCTATTCAGATGGGTTTAAAGTAGCTCAGCAGGGGGAAGGGAACCTAGTTGCAGTGCACAGGAAGATGAGAGTAGGAAGGACAGGGACAGGATTTCACAATCACAGGAATATGCTGGCAGACAGCAAGCTGGTTTGAAGTGTGTCTATTTCAACACCAGAAGTATCTGAAATAAGGTAGGTGAGCTTGTAGTATGGATAGAAACCTGGAACTTGGATGTTGTGGCCATTTTGGAGATGTGGTTAAAGCAGGGTGAGGAATGGATGTTGCAGGTTCCAGGGTTTAGATCTTACATTAAGAACAGGCAAGGCGGTAAAAGAGGGGGAGGCGTGGCCTTGTTAGTCAAGGATAGTATAACAATGGCTGTGAGAACTTTTGATGAGGACTCATCTACTAAGGAAGTGTGGACTGAGGTTAGAAACAGGAGAAAGGGGTCACACTGCTTGGAGTTTTTTATAGGCCTTTGCAGAGGTCCAGGGAGGTAGGAGAGAGGATTGGCAAAATTATTCTGGGTAGGAGTGAAAGGAACAGGGTGGTTATTATGGGGGACTTCCCCAACATTGACTGGAAATGCTACAATGCTAGTACGTTGGATGGATTAGTTTTTGTCCAATGTGTACAGGAGGGTTTCCTGACACAGTATGTCGAAGGGCCCACAAGAGGGGAGGCCACACTGAATCTGGTGCTTGGTAATGAACCAGGCCAGGTTCTTGATTTAGTTGTAGGTGAGCATTTTGGAGAGAGTGACCATAATTCAGATACGTTTAGTTTAGCGATAGAAAGGGTTAGGTACATGCCACAGGGCAAGAGTTATCGATGGGGCAAGGGCAATTATAGTGCAATTAGGCAAGAATTAGGATGCATAGAATGGGGTAGCAAAATGCAGGATATGCAGACAATAGAAATGTGGAGCTGGTTTAAGGAACAGATATTGCGTGTCCTTGATAGGTATGTCCCTGTTAGCCGGAGGAAGTGATAAGGTAAGGGAACTGTGGTTTACTACAGAAATTGCATCTCTTGTTAAGCAGAAGAAGGAGGCTTATATGTTGATGAGGCAAGATGGTTCAGATGAGGCGATGGAGAGTTATAGATCAGCTAGGAAGGATTTAAAGAGAGAGTTAAGAAGAGCAAAGGAGAGTTAAGAAGAGCAAAGAGAAGACATGAGCAGTTTTTAGCAAATAGAATAAAGGAGAACCCTGAAGCTTTCTTTAAGTATGTGAGGAATAAAAGGTTGACTAGGGTAGGAATAGGGCTACTGAAAGACAGAAATGGGAAGTTGAGTGTGGACCCTGTGGAGATCAGAGAGATATTAAACGAACATTTCTCATCGGTTTTCACTCAGGAAAAGGAGAATATTGTAGAGGAGAAGAATGAGGTACGAGATATTAGACCAGAAAGGATCGAGGTTAGTTACGAACAGGTATTATCAATTCTAGAAGGAGTGAAAGTAGACAAGTCCCCGGGCCGGATGGGATTTCTCCGAGGATTCTCTGGGAAGTTAGGGAGGAGATAGCAGAGCCTTTGGCTTTGATATTTGAGTCATCATTGTCTACAGGTTTTGTACCAGAGGACTGGAGGATTGCAAATGTTGTGCCCTTGTTCAAGAAGGGCAATAGAGATGACCCAGGTTATTATAGACCAGTGAGCCTTACTTCTGTTGTAGGAAAGGTTTTGGAAAGGATTATAAGATATTAGACTTAGAATCATCTCGCAAGTAACAATTTAATTTCAGATAGTCAACATGGTTTCGTCAAGGGCAGGTCGGATCTCACAAACATCATTGAGTTTTTTGAGAAGGTGACCAAGCATGTAGATAGGGGTAGGGCAGTTGACATGGTATACATGGTCTTCAGTAAAGCCTTTGAAAAGGTTCCACATGGTAGGCTATTGTAGAAAATGCAGAGGCATGGAATTGAAGGTGACTTAGCAGTTTGGATTAGAAACTGGATTTCTGAAAGAAGTCAGCGAGTGGTGGTTGATGGAGAATAGATGCAGGCATAGGTGAATGGATTAGTAAATTTGCAGATGACACTAAAGTCGGTGGAGTACTGGAAAGTTTGGAAGAATGTTACAGGTTGCAGAGGAACTTGGATAAACTGCAGAATTGGGCTGAGAGGTGGCAAATGGAGTTCAATGCAGCTAAATGTGAGGTGATGCACTTTGGGAAGAATAATAGGAAGGCAGAGTACTGGGTCAATAGAAAGATTCTTGGTAGTGTGGATGTGCAGAGGGATCTTGGAGTCCATGTACATAGATCCCTGAAAGTTGCCACCCAGGTGGATAGTGCTGTTAAGGCATACGGTGTGTTAGGCTTCATTTGTGGAGGGATTGAGTTCCGGAGCCACGATATCATGCTGAAACTATACAAAACGCTGGTGCGGCCACACTTGAAATATTGTGTACGGTTCTGGTCCCCATATTTCGGGAAGGATGTGGAAGCATTGGAAAAGGTGCAGAGGAGATTTACCAGGATGTTGTCTGATCTGGAGGGAATGCCTTATGAGGAAAGGCTGAGAGACTTGGGTCTGTTCTCATTGGAAAGAAGAAGGCTAAGAGGGGATTTCAACGAGGCATACAAGATGATCAGAGGATTAGATAGGGTAGACAGTGATAGTCTTTTTCCTAGGATGATGACGTCAGCTTGTACGAGGGGACATAACTACAAATTGAGGGGTGATAGATTTAAGACAGATGTCAGAGGCAGGTTCTTTACGCAGAGAGTGGTAAGGGCGTGGAATGCCCTACCTGCTAATGTA
>NC_057718.1:23325505-23337835 GCF_004010195.1 Chiloscyllium plagiosum | reverse complement strand
CCTCCCTGACCTATCATCTTCATCCCCTCCCCTACTCACACATTGTACTCTATGCTACTTTCTCCCCACCACCACCCTCCTCTAGCTTATCTCTCCACGCTTCAGGCTCACTGCCTTTATTCCTGATGAAGGGCTTTTGCCCGAAACGTCGATTTCGAAGCTCCTTGGATGCTGCCTGAACTGCTGTGCTCTTCCAGCACCACTAATCCAGAATCTGGTTTCCAGCATCTGCAGTCATTGTTTTTACCATCATGAAAAAGACCCCTTTCTCACTATTCTCTGCCTTCTGCCAGTTAGCCAATCCTCTATCCATGCCAGTACCTTGCCCCTAACATCATGGACTATTATCTTATTTAGCAGCCTCCTGTGCAGCACCTTGTCAAAGGCCTTCTGGAAATCCAAATAGATCATATACCACTGGCTCTCCTTTGTCTAAGTTGCTCATTACCTCCTCAAAGAAGTCTAACAGATTTATCAGGCATGACCTTCCCTTGACAAAGCCGTGCTGATTCCATCCTATTTTACCATGCACTTCCACTTACTCTACAATCCTACCCTGAATAATGGACTCTAAAATCTTACCAGAAACTGAGGTCAGGCTAACCAACCTGCTATTTCATGTCTTTTGCTTCCCTCCCTTCTTAACAGTGAGTTATATTAGCCATTTTCCAATCCTCCAGGAACCCCCCCCCCCCCCCCCGACTCCAGTGATTCCTGAATGATCACCACACCGAATGCCTCTACAATCTCCTCAGCTGTCTCCTTTAAAACTCTATGGTTGGTCTATCTGGTCTGGGTGACTTATCCACCTTCAAACTTTTCAACTTCTCCACCACCTTCTCCTTAGGATGGCCACTGGGCTCACTTCTGTTCCCTGACTCTCTTGAAGTTCTGGAATGCTGTTGATGTCTTCCACTGTGCAAATTGAAGCAGTGTGTCTATTCAGGTCCTCCACCATTCCTTTGTTCCTCATTACTGCTTCCCAGCTTCATTTTCCAGTAGTGCAATGTCGACGCTGGCCTCGCTCGTACTTTGCAGATACTTAGAAAAACTCTTCCTGCCATCTTTTACATTAGGTTATACTCTCATATTTCATCTTCCCCCCTTATTGCTTTTTTAGTTATTCTCTGCTGATTTTTAAAAGCTACCCAATTCTCTGGCTTCCCACTGCTCTTCACCACTTTGCATGCTTGTTATTTTACTTTTATACTGTTCCTGACTTCCCTTGTCAGCCATGTTTGCCTTTTCCTCTCCTCAATATGATTCTTTTTCCTTGGGTTGAATTTTCCCTGTGCTTCCTGAGTTATCTCACAGAAACTCTTACCACTGTTAGTCTTCCCTGTTCGACTCCCCTTCTAGTCAACTTTGACCAGCTCCTTCCTTATGTCTTTGTGTTACCTTTCCTCAATTGTATTACAGTTACATCTGATTCCAGCTTCTCCCTCTCAAACTGTAAGGTGAATTCTATCATATTATGATCACTGCCCCCTAGGGGTTCCTTCACATTAACTCCCTAATCAAATCTGCCTCATTACGCATCACCAAATTCAGAATTGCCTATTCCCAGGGCTCTACCACAAGCAGTTTCAAAACAAAACATCTTGTAAACATTCCATGAATTCCTTTTTGTGAGATCTGCTACCAACTTAATTTTTCCAGTTCATCTCCATACTGAAATCCCCCGTGATTTCTTACTTATCCTTTCTAGCTCCTGTTTTTTTCCCCCCACATCCTGACTACTGCTAGGAGGCCTATACAAAACTCCCATCAGGATTTTTTTCTTCCTTTGTGGTTCCTCAACTCTCTCCATACAGATTCTATGCCTTCTGATTCTTTATCACTTCTTGCTATTGATTTAATTTCATTCCTTACCAACAAGGCAACTCCATACCCCTGCTTATCTGCCTGCCCTTTCAGTAAGATATGTACCCTTGGATATTTAATTCCCAGCCCTGACCCACTGCAACTCCTCTGCCCTGAAGCTCCTTCCTACCTGCCTATCTCCTTTTCCACCTATCCACTCCACCCTCTCCTCCCTGACCTATCACCTTCATCCCCTCTTCCACTCACCCATTGTACTCTATGCTACTTTCTCCCCAGGAGAAAGTGAGGTCTGCAGATGCTGGAGATCAAAGTTGAAACTTTATTGCTGGAACAGCACAGCAGGTCAGGCAGTTTCCAGCATCTGCAGTCAATGTTTTTACCCTTTGTAACAATACCTGCCAACATTATACCTGCCAATTTCAATCTGTACCACAAGCTCATTTACCTTGTTTTGTATACTGCATGAATTGAAGTACAACACCAGCAGTCCTGCAGTGACAGGCCTCCTTCTCACAGTTGTTCCCTCATCTGCTGGACCTGAGGTTAGACACCTGACCCTTTCCATACTCTGTGTCCTATTACTTATTCTGGAAACTTAAATAACTTATGCTGTGTCATAGAGTCGTAGAGATGTACAGCATAGAAACAGACCCTTTAGTCCGACTCGCCCATGCAGACCAGATATCCCAAATTAATCTAGCCCCATTTGCCAGCACTTGGCCCATATCCCTCTAAACACCTCCTCTTCATTTACCCATCCAGATGCCTTTTAAATGTTGTAATTGTACCAGTCTCCACCACAGGGCAGCCAATGCTCTGACCAATAAAGTCCTCCCACCAGCTCTTTCCAGAAATTTTCCATTCTACTGATTCCCCACTACTTAATTAAAAACACTATTCACAGTCCTATTTATGTGATTTGCGAGGATCTTGTAGTTTAAATGAACACATCATCCTAAACAGTATTAAACATATCTTTAATACCAAGATTCATTCACTATTTTCACATAATGAACTCATCAGTGCCATCAACAACAATAGCTTCAGTGTGAATTATGTTCATTTACATGACCGTACTTATCAAAGCAGTGAAAGGAGCTGTTAGCAGCTTTTGAAAGTTAGTACGTGTTTCTAGATGAAAGGAGGGTGAGTTTTGAATGGAAGAGTGTGGCAGTAACTGGATGGAAGGGTTTTCAAAGAAGAGAACAATCAAACAATTAAGGCTGCTGAAGTAGAAAAGGAGGATCTGTGAAATTTGGATCTGTATAGCAAAGGGAGACAGTGCTATAGAAATTCAAAGTTACATGGCACCATTGAATCGAATCCTTACAATGTGGAAACAGGCCCTTCGGCCCGACAAGTTCACACTGACCCTCCACAGAGTAATCCACCCAGACCCATTCCCCTACCCTATTATCCTGTATTTACCCCTAACTAATGCACCTAACCTAGGCATCCCTGAACATGGGCAGTTTAGCATGACCAATCCATCTGATCTGCACACCTTTGGATTGTGGGAGGAAACTGGAGCACCCGAAGAAAACCCATACAGTCATGGATAGAATGTGCTAACTCCACACAAACAGTTGCCCAAGGCTGGAATTGAACCTAGGTCCCTGGTGCTGTGAGGCAGCAGTGCTAACCACTGAGCCAATAGGTTTATAGCCCAACAGGTTTATTTGAAATCACAAGCTTTTGGAGCACTGTTCCTTTGTCAGGTGAAGTGGAGGGAAGCTCAAAGGCACAGAATGTAGAGGCGAAGAAATAATGACAAGATAATTTCAAGTAATTCAGAGTGTCAACAGTGATCTGTTATATAGCTATTGACACTTTACTCACACCGCTTGACACTTTGATCACCTGCAAAGCATTGTTATTCAGCTTGTCGACACTCCATGCACACCATTTGTACTTATCTGTTGACAGGAATAATTTTGTCATTATCTGTCAGCCTAAATATTCTGGGCCTGTGCACTTCCCACCACTTCACCTGATGAAGGAGCAACACTGTGCGAGCTTGTGATTTCAAATAAACCTGTTGGTCTATAACTTGCTGTCATGTGACTTCTGACTTTGTCCAACCCAGTCCAACACCGGCACCTCCACATCATGACTATGGAAGTTGGTTGCTCTTTGCATACAGCACCACCAACCACTTAGAAAACAGCCGATGCAGCGCCCAATCTTGATTTGGACATTCATAGAGGAGTCCTCAGTCAGTCCTCAAAAGAACTTGAACCAGTGCTACCTTTTAATGTCTCATGGCCCCAATGGCTGACATGACAAATTTTCTCCTAAGGTAGGCCACACAATTTCATTGAATGAGTTTGAATGCCACACAACAATGATCACAGAGCAGCTTCAAGTCTGTACCTCTGTGTAGCAATGAGGACAGAATGGAATCAATTCCATCCCAACATACATTTTCAACACTTAAAAAAAAATTAAATTATCTCATGCTTCATGCTCATTGTTATTCCTATTTCACAGGCATTGGATGGAGCGTAAATATTTCAGTCACACAGTAGGATAACAAATAATGTGCAACTTTCAGTAGCAATGAATTTTGTTGTAGCTTCAATAGATTTTTGTTTTATTTTATGCTTGGCAACATTTATATTGTGGAACACATTGCTAGATATCTATTAGAGAAAATAACCCTTTGCCCTCTAATATTTTGTGAATTTAGACCAGTTAAAGTTCTCAGCATCACCTTTCCTTTGTTATCTCTGGAAGAGATGGTGGCAACTTCATCCAGCAAGCTAGAAATTTATACAGCAATACTTTCATTGTGTTCACGGACCAATCCGTTTTCACCAGCCATTATCTTACTTACCTTGTATGCCACTTTCTAGAGTTATGCATCTGATCCCACACACCCTGAAAATGTTATTTTATTTTGTCCTGCATTCTCTGGTAATTACGTATCGACAACAAATGCAACAGTTGTTCCTTCCTGATATCCATAAAGAAATGCCACAACCATTGTTATTGAAAATTATATTCTATTTCACTATTTTTACTGATTATGTTTTAAATAATCATTCAACCTGTAACAGCCACGAATTGATTACTGAAAAAAAGTACTTGGGATTTACCGTGTTCCCACTGACTGAGACTCCAGGCAGAAAATTAATCTCTCTCCAGTTCTTTCCAAGTACTTCCTCAACAACTGGTAATGTCTACATGTTCCCCACCAAGTCACTCATCACTGACTTGAAAGAATAGTTCCATTCCTTCATTATCACTGGAATCCCTTCCTGAAAACTGTGTGTGCACCTTAGCCATATAGACCACTGTTGTATAAGGTATTGACTCTAAAAGGGTTAAGGCTGGAGATTGAATTAAACTCCATCAATGTGCATGATGTCAGGCAGTCATAGATGGAGCTTCAAGGAGTCTACTTTGAGAGCATGACGAGGCCAGATGTGCCTGGTTCCTGAGAGTCTTAGTAACTTGCACCCATTGCAAACATGCTTTGAACTCCATCTTGTGAAAATACATGCCTCTTCTTGTTAAGAGTCATCATCGAGTCATCCTCGACCATTGTTAATGAAACATGCCATTAAACCCAGTATATATATTTTCTCCTGGTTTATATTTACTTGAAAAGGGCAGACAGGAAGATTGGTGGAAGTACTCCCTCACAAGCATTAGCTGGTAGTGGTTGATTTAGGAAAACATACAAAATGGGGATCAGCAGTGGAATCATTGCTTAAATATCTCAAGGTACCAACGGTAAAAAATAGTTTGTTCAATACAGATGAAAAAAAAAATCAGCAGACAAGAAATTTTACCATTTTAAGAATGTCACTGAGACACTCAGTCAGCCACTGCAAAGAGTTTGAACAGATAAGCAGTTGACAGAATTCAAGAAAGGAATAGAAGAGCAAAGCAGCACTCTGGGCTAAAATCATCAGCTCAGAACTGTTAATGTGCATAGAGAACACAGTGTGCACTACAAGAGAGTTAACAACAAATAATCAGACTAAGCAGTTTCAGAGTCCTTAAAGAAGAAGGAACTGAAGGGGCAGTCCTGATCTGAATAAGGCTAAAAATTCCTGCAAAGGGAAAAACATCAAACTAATGGCTCAAATAGCCAAAATGGAAGTTTTTAAAAAATGAGCATGGCATTCACAAGGAGCATCGTCATCATAGTAAATATAAATGATAATGTGAAATCAAGGGCCGTTAGAGCCATAGAGATGTACAGCAAGGAAACAGATGCTTCAGTCCAACTTGTCCACGCCGACCAAATATCCTTACCTAATCTAGTCTCACCTGCCAGCTTCCAGCCCATATTCCTCCAAACCCTTCCTATTCATATACCCATCCTTTTGAATGTTGCAATTGTACTAGCCTCCGCCACTTCCTCTGGCAGCTCATTCCATTCTGCATGAAAACATTGCCCCTTAGGTCTCTTTTATATCTTTCCCCTCTCACCCTAAACCTATGCCTTCTAGTCTGGACTCCCCCAGCCCAGGGAAAAGACTTAGTCTATTTATCCTATCCATGCCCATTGTGATCTTATAAACCTCTATAAGGTCACCCCTCAGCCTCTGACACTCCAGGGAAAACAGCCTAGCCTATTCAACCTCTCCTTATAGCTCAAATCCTCCAACCTTGGCAACTCCTTGTAAATCTTTTCTGAATCCTTTCAAAACAAGTAACACCAAGGCCACAGCATTGGAAATGTTGCATGGCACACTTATGGCAATAAGAGGGCAAGCTAAATGATCCAGAAGACAGTGTCTGGTAGAAGAAGATATTTAGATGGGTGTTAAGACTGTGATAAATCAGAAGATACATGGCTTTAGTGGTGAATTTAGCAAGAAGATTTACTAAGGCCGAAGCCATAGATGTTAACTAAAAAATCAAGGAACAAGATTGTATTGTGAATCAGGCTGCAAAATATGTATTTTGCCCACGAATTAGTAGGAAATGTCAGTCTATATAAAGAGAAAATTTCTATTTTGCCTCAAGAAGGAAACTATTGTTTTCATTGCAAAAACAGACAAGAAGAGCCCCAGTAAACAATACAAGATTACAAACTGCTAATTAATTGGTATTATTAGCTGCAAAAGAAGTAATACTATAACAGTACCATATTACATAATCAGAAGCTTTATTAGAATAAAATAATAGTGTTGCTGTAATAGTTTAACAACTTGCTGCGCACAACCAAAAAGCCAACAGAAGAACACAAAATAATAAATAACAACATTAAGAAGAAAACGGAAATAATATTAGCACAAAAACTTTATGTCAGGGACAGATCAAATGTAACAAAGGAATGAACATCTTGGAGAAAACAATTCTTAAGGTGCATAATTGCTTCAAAACCAAATGCTAAATTGCAAACTGGACAAAAATGCATTTTGTATTCAGTAGGACCTACAATACATGACTTTATAAATTACCAAAATATAATGACAGGCAGATTCTTTTGAAGAAGTTATTTAAACTTTTGACAATTTCTTAAATCTTTTTTGATTAGATTACTTACAGTGTGGAAACAGGCCCTTCAGCCCAACAAGGTCCACACCGACCCGCAACCCACCCATACCCCTACATTTACCCCTTTACCTAACACTACGGGCGATTTAGCATGGCCAATTCACCTAACCTGCATATCTTTGGACTGTGGGAGGAAACCCACGCAGACACGGGGAGAATGTGCAAACTCCACACAGTCAGTCGCCTGAGTTGGGAATTGAACGCAGGTCTCTGGCATTGTGAGGCAGCAGTGCTAACCACTGTGCCACCGTGCCGCCCTTAACAAACAAAATCCTTGAAAGGGTAGCATTTAACAGAAAAATTCAGCATCCAGGGTAATCTGTAGATAATTTCATTACCAACATCTGCAGATTGGTGATAACTGCGGCAATGTGAAAGTGTGGTTGATATCAGAGTAAGATCAGCCATGATCATGTTAAATGGTGGAGTGGGCTCAAAGGGTTGAATTGCCTACTCCTGTTTCTAATTCCTATGCTTCTAAATCAGGATTCATAAGAGATGGAATTGTTGCTGGAAGTATTGAAATGCTTTTCAGACTTATGATAGGCCAATAAGGTCTGACTTTGGAAAAAGCTCTTCTTTTATAATCAACCTGTTCAAAGGTGTTGTTGCACACCTCTGGAACTTGAACTTAACTCTCCTGTCCCAGAGGCAGGGACATTACCACTGCACTACAAGAACCTTTTTCAAGGTGATGTTGTCATAGTTTTACCAGACCATAGAGCTGCTCTCTCATTAGGGAGACACAATTGATGGTGGTCTAACCTAAGGACCACAATGCCTCAGGCAAGCGGAAAAGCTTGAGAAGGAGAACCTGTCACGGTAACTTCAGTTGTTGTGGGAATTGAACTTGCACTGTTCATGTAACTCTGCCATTGCAAACTAGCCATGAAGTTAACAGTGCATTGCGTTGGCAAAAGCCCTTTTTTATACCTAGGAATGGTATCACACACAACTGGGTGACTTTCCCATCACCAAAATCACCGTGACATGTTTTAAATCTTTTTTTAAACACTGACCACTACCAGTAAAACAGCTGTGTAGCCAATTAGATATTTACATGCAAAGCCTATTTAGGGCAATGCAAACCATCATTACAAAAATGTTTCAAATTGTGTTGGAAGCAGAGACAGGTGTGCCTGTGGTAAGGACCAATTTTGATGTGTGAACAGAGAGACGGGGCCTCCAGGGTGCAGAATATCAAAACAGAGAGGTGTAGCATTGTAATAATGTGACTGGTCAAGTAATTCAGAAGGCCAAGTTCAATTCTCAAGAGACAAAGGTTCAAATCCCAGCATGGCAGAGAGTAAAGTTTAAATTGAATTAGTAAATCCGGACTATACACTATTCTCAGTGGCGGCAATAATGACATTTGTTGTTAAAAACACCATCTGTTCTCTAATGCTTGTTCGAGAAAAAAAACCTGATGTCACCTCGATCATCTTACACATAACTCCAGTTGCCTGGTGAAATGACCCAGCAGGCTACCCCTTTCTAGGGAAACTGGGAAGACAGCTTTTTCGCTGTTGTATACGGATCTGCAAAGGTAAATACTGAGGAGACATAGGGTTATGGATCATCTATAAAAACAACTCACTATGATGTTTTGTGGGCAGAACATTTTAGGATCTCAAAAAAATGAAACCAAACATCTGGTTCTCGTCATAGCCTCTGCCATATCAACGTGGCCTGTAGCTAGTTGCTAACATTCAATAAACTACTAGAGATCCTTCTAGTTTGACTGGGAAGTGGTTTTCTTGTACCATACCAACCCTGTAGAGGCCTATACTCAAAAGTGATGGTGACAGAAATCTTCATCACGAGTAATAGTTTATACAGTGTAGTGAGCAGGCATGTCCTACAACGCTATATTCCATGAAAGGGACAAAGAAAAATAATGAGTTGTTTATTTTATTTCTTCACTCACATTTTGTGCTATTTGAGAAAGTGTTGGAAGGGTAATAGGATGATACCGACTGTTAAACCATGTCATGAATGCTTCCTCAAAGATAAACTTGGCCTGAAGAGGAGCTTGAATTCAGAACTTCTGGCTCAGAGTCAGGGGCACTATCTACTGAAACACAAGACGTACCAAATATAAGATAAGTAGCGTCTATATATATATCTACTTAGTGACTACTGCAAACTGAATATTGTGAGAATCAATTTTTTTAAACATTCAGATCATGTGTAATGTTCTCAGGCAGCTCTTCAATTCCTGTTGGTACTCATTATTGTTTTGTGTGAACATTAACGCTGTTTCAGACCTCAATAGCTTTTAGTAGCTTGACTGAATTCCAGCTCAAATTCAGTATTTCCATGGAAATGCAATGCTGCATTCATTCATATGAAAGATGCCATTCCTGTGAAATGGAACATCTCATTTTCTGCATCCAGTCTCAGCATACCCCAGATCAGATATCTCCTCCCAAACTGAAATCTCACTGCTGCTGAATATCACTTTATCCCAGGTGCTGTAGAAGCTGGTGCAATAAAAGGCAGCAATTTGGATCCACAAAGAATGGAACAAGGGATGGAAAAACAAGTGGTGGCTCAGTGGCTCTGTGTTTAGCACTACTGCCTCATAGTGCCAGGGACCAGGGGGCGATTCCAGCCTTGGGTGACTGTGTGGAGTTTGCACATTCTCCCCGTGTCTGCGTGGGTTTCCTCTGAGTGCTCCTGTTTCCTTCCACAATCCAAAGATGTGCAGGTTAGATGAATTGGCAATGATAAATTGCCCATAGTGTTCAGGGATGTGCAGGTTAGATGCATTTGTCAGGGGTAAATAAAGGGTAGGGGAATGGGTCAGGGTGGGTTACTCTTCAGAGGGTCAGTGTGGACCTGTTGGCCCAAAAGGTCCTGTTTCCACACTGTGGGGATTCTAATCGTATGCAACAAGTCCCCAGGTTATGAATGAGTCCTAGTTTTTCCGTTGTTTGTAAGCCGAATTTTGGTGTAAGTCCGAACAGATATGGGTTAATTAGTCTGCCCATTCGTTAGGATGAAACATTGTATGTAACTTGGATTTTTTAAAAATGAGAAGCCAGAGGTCAGTTCATAAGTACAGGACATTTGTAAGTCAGGGACTTCCTGTAGATGTCCTGTAACAAAGTATAAACATATCACATAGATGTTCAGTAGCAAATTATGGCTTCATGTATCTGTCTCCAGATCCTACCTAAGCCCCAGAGTGTATCCCAATAGTCTCTGTTTTTTATTTAAGATTTCCAACACCAACAATTTTAGCTTTTTTCTTAGAATGGGATCCAGTTTTGTAATGTAGAGATTTTCTTTCTTTAAACCTCTCATAATTATTCATTGGATGCAATGCCTATCATTCAACTCATGAACGATTACATTACTTTGAGCTTATCAAGAGCAGGACTATGCTTGAGATCAATGATAAAAAGATATCAAATATAATAAACAAAGATTCTTTAATTCTTCTTGTCACAGTTGGTACACATAAATATACATACCTTATATTAATACACATTAAGAATAATAGGGGATGTACATACCAGAGATTTTCAATAGAGATAACTTTACATACAGTAAATATAAATTAGGAATTGTAATGCTCTTTTCTTACATTATTTGCATACAATGAGTTAGAGGTATGAATCAGCTACCTTTTCATTATAAGGTGCCTCTTTTTTTCAAAATTGCTGGAAAAATTCATCAGGTCTGGCAGGATCTGTGGAGAGAAAACAAAGTTAATGTTTCGGGTCCAATGACCCTTCTTCCTCCATTCTGAGGATGGGTCACTGGACCTGAAACGTTAGCTCTGCTTTCTCTGTACAGATTCTGCCAGACCTGCTGAGTTTTTCCAGCAATTTCTATTTTTGTTATTGTTTCTGTTTTCCAGCATCTCCGCTTATAGTCATAGAGATGTATAACATGGAAACAGACCCTTCAGTCCAACTCATCCATATATCGACCAGATGTCCTAAATTAATCTAGTCCCATTTACCAGCATTTAGACCATATCCCTTGAAACCCTCCTATTCATATATCCATCCAGGCATCTTTTAAATGCTTAAATTGTACCAGCCTCCACCACTTTCTCTGGCACCTCATTCCATACACTCACCACCCTCTGCGTAAAAAAAGTTGCCTCTTAGGTCCCCTTTAAGCCTTTCCACTCATCTTAAACCTATGCCCTCTAGTTTACTCCAGACAAAACATCTTGTCTATTGATGCCATCCATTCCCGTTATGATTTTATAAACCTCGATAAGGTCAAACCTCAGCCTCTGATGTTCCAGAGAAAATAGCCCCAGCCTATTCAACCTTTCCTTATAGCTCAAATCCTCCAACCCTGGCAACATCCTTGCAAATCTTTCCGAGCCCTTTCAAGTTTCACAACATCCTTCCTATAGCATCTTTAGGTTTGTTGTTTAGTGTCCCTCTTGCTGAGTCTGTATCTTGCTGTCCTCATTCTGATGTGTGCAAGATGAAGCGCTTCACTTTCTTGCCCCCATTCAGCAATGTTTCAGTTCTGTAGCACAAAGGCTTTTATTTAAAACTCTGCCTTTTTCCTTTCATTTTTCTTTTGCTTTTCTTTTCTCTAGCGGGTTAATTAACAGCATCGGTGCAGATGTGAGAATAGGATCTGCGTGAAGTGGTGGAGACCGCTGGTGGTTGGAGGTAGCAGCAACAGCAGGGGCATCCTCCTGGTGTGAGGGGCTGCCAGTGATTGGAGGCAGTGGCGGTTTCTCAAAGGTGGCTTCATGGAGGATAGTGACCGGAGGGGTAACTCTTGGGGTGGCAGCAGGGCCTAGCAGCAGAGCCAGGGACCCCTCTTTGCACTGGGCCCAGGAGTGGGGACTCCTGGTGCTGATGTAGTGTGGTATACCCAGGGTGGGGACTCCGAGTGCTGATGTAGTGTGGTATACCCAGAGTGGGGACTCCTGGTGCTGATGGAGTATGGTATACTGAAAAATGTGTTGCTGGAAAAGCGCAGCAGGTCAGGCAGCATCCAAGGAGC
>NC_057718.1:23298348-23325363 GCF_004010195.1 Chiloscyllium plagiosum | reverse complement strand
TTAACCTCCTTCCACCTATCGCATTCCTAATGCCCCTCCCCCAAGTCCCTCCTCCCTACCTTTTACCCTAGCCTGCTTGGCACACCTTCCTCATTCCTGAAGAAGGGCTTATGCCCGAAACGTCGATTCTCCTGCTCCTTGGATGCTGCCTGACCTGCTGCGCTTTTCCAGCAAAACATTTTTCAGCTCTGATCTCCAGCATCTGCAGTCCTCACTTTCTCGTAGTGTGGTATACCCAGAGTGGGGACTCCTGGTGCTGATGTAGTGTGGTATACCCAGAGTGGGAACTCCTGGCATCATTGGGGCAGCAATGGAGTCAGGGTCTCCTGGTTGTGGGGCCCAAATGGGCTCAGCACAGGGCATAGCATGAGCGAGATGGGGTCAGTGTCAAAGAGATGAGGTCTAAAGTTTGGGTGACTGCCACGTTGGTGGGTCCAGCACAAGCGACAGTGAATTGGCAAGGGAGGGCTGGGGTGCAGGTGTCAGTGGTGAGGTGGCAGAACGAAGACAGACTCTCTTTCAGTTATACCTATGTACTCTTTTTATGCTTAAACTGTTCAAAATGACGCCGAATTGTGGCGATAGTTGAAGTTTTTCACCGTATAAATCACTGTAAAATGCAAGTGACAATAAATCATTCAATTCTATTCTTCCAGGCACTCAATCCTATCATTCATTCTGATGGCAGCACCATCATCTGATTATTCCGCTGACCTGGGGTTTGAAAGATGTGCTCAGGAACAGTCAGAATGGATGGTCATCTTCCCACCACAAGTTTGCTGTTTGTTCACAAAAGACCATTTGATCCTCTTATTCATGATGTCCAGAAAATTCCCACAAGGCAAAGCATTTCTTCTGGAATGATTGCAGGATTCTTGCTTCCACAGAAAGATAAGGAAATTCAGCATGTCCTTAAAGAGTCTTACCAAGTTTTATAGATGCACCTAATAAGCACTCTATCTAGATGCATCACAGCATGGTAAGGTAACTGCTCTGCCCAGGACTGTAAGAGACTACAGAGTTGTGAACCCAGCCCAGTCCATCACACAAAATAATCTTCCATCCATTGACTCCATCTATATTTCTCACTGCCTTGGAAAGGCAGCCAACACAATCAAATACCCCTCCCAGTCCAACCAGTCTAATCTCTTCCAAACACTTCTGTTGAGCAGAAGATACAAAAGCTTAAATACATGGATCATCGAATTCAAGAACGGCTTCTTCCCTGCTATTCATAGAGTACTGAATGGACCTCACAAATTTTAAATTTAATATTGACCTTGCTCTTTGTGCACCCACTCTGCAGCCATCACTGTAGCCATCAACTGTTCTATTACCCTAATGCACTTTGTATGGTGTTATCTGCCTGTACTGCACGTAAAACAAAACTTTTCACTGTACCTAGGTATATGTGACAACAATCAATCAAATCAAATCAAAATCGACTCAGAAGTGCAGTCCATCAGCTCTAGACTTGCCATGCGCTCATTTGAACTGGAATCCACATATCTAGCTCTTATTGATTAGTTTGTTGTAGATGTTTTGCATTTCAACTTTTCCTGTGGTGATAACAGTAGTTCTGTGTTCAACTTAGGTGCATAACATAGAACACCAGCAGTCAAGTCATTAACTTTTAATAAAGTATTCTGGGAACAATTTAAAATTTAAAAAAACACAATGTCTGCTTGGCATCATGTAGATTTATTATTATTTTTCCTTTGGAAAGAATTTCAAACAGCCAGTTTTGAGAAGATTTGTGGCTCAGGTTGAGGTTCTGGATATAAGTTTGCTTGCTGAGCTGGAAGGTTCGTTTTCAGATGTTTCGTCACTATACTAGGTAACATCTTCAGTGAGCCTCCAGACAAAGCGCTGCTGATGTTCCTGCTTTCTATTTATATGTTTGGGTTTCTTTGGGTTAGTGATGTCATTTCCTGTGGTGGTGCCATTTCCTATGGTGATGTCATTTCCGGTTCTTTTTCTCAGGGGTTAGTAAGTTGGGTCCAAGTCAACGTGTTTGTTGGTAGAGTTCCAGTTGGAATGCCATGCTTCTAGGAATTCTCGTGCATGTCTCTATTTAGCTTGTCCTAGGATGGATGTGTTGTCCTAGTCAAAGTGGTGCCCTTCCCCATCCGTATGTGAGGATACTAGTGAGAGAGGGTCATGTCGTTTTGTGGCTAGCTGATGTTCCTGTATCCTGGTGGCTGGTTTTCTGCCTGTTTGTCCAATATAGTGTTTGTTACAGTTCTTGCACGGTATTTTGTAAATTACATTAATTTTGATTATTGTCTGTATAGGGTCTTTCAAGTTCATTAGCTGCTGTTTCAGTGTGTTGGTGGGTTTGTGGGCTACCATGATGCTAAGGAGTCGGAGTAGTCTGGCAGTCATTTCCGAGATGTCTTTGATGAAAGGGAGAGTGGCTAGGGTTTCTGGACGTGTTTTCTCTGCTTGTTTGGGTTTGTTGCTGAAAATTTTAAACAGTGTGGATATCAAATCGAGGTATAAGAACAATGCAAGGTTGAGATTATGTCCATGTGGATAGGATGGCGGCTGTAAACATAAGGATGTGGAAAGGTAAGCTTCTTTCAGAGACAAGAGGGGCAAGCGTGCTCTTCTGGACTCAATAAGAGAAAAAGTGAACCTCTCAGAAGGGGTGGCATGGTGGCTCAGTGGTGAGCATTACTGCCTCACAGCACCAGGGACCTGGGTTTGATTCCAGCCTCAGGTGATTACCCACATGGAGTTTGCACTTCTTCCCATGTCTGTGAGGGTTTCCTTCCACCATGCGAAGTTGTGCAGCCTAGTTGGTTGACCATGCTAAATTACTCAGTGTCTGGGAAAGTGCAGGGTGGGGTGCATTAGCCATGGGAAACTCAGGGATGGGGTGGGCCTGGGTAGTGTGCTTTTTATAGGGCTGGGATGAGCTGAATGGCCTACTTCCACACTGTAGGGATTCTATGGAATGTCACCCAGCATTCCCTCTAACTTTCTTAGTGGCTGTCTGTGCCTCTGAGACCTGTTTCTGGTAAGTCGAAGCCAAGACTGATGCACTGACACCAATGATCATGTGTGGAACATTGGAGTGACTGCACACAAGTGCAGCCACACACCTTATAGGGCATGTTGGTCTCGCTCCAAGTGCTGCTACTCTCCCTCCAAACCCTTCACCTCCTGAGGTTAGTGCGCAAGGGCTAATTTCAACCAGCATGATTTTGACAATTGGGATATTTACCCAAGTGTTATCTGTAAGGGGAGAGAATGACCTAGTGCTATGGTCATGAGATGAACCATTAACATAATGTTCTGAGGACCACAGTCTGAATCCCATCATAGCAGATGGTAGAATTAAATTCAATAAAAATCTGGAATTAAGAATCCTGTGATGATTATGAAAACACAGGCAATTGTCAGGGAAAAAAAATCCATCTAATGTTTAGGGAAGAACATTCGCATCCTAACTTGATCTGGCCTCGGTGTGACTCCTGACCCACAGTAATTAGATAGGCGCTTGACTGTTCTGTGGGAAATAAGCAATAAATGGCAGTCCAACCAGCGAAACCCAGAGACCATGAATGCAAGAGGTGGGCACCACAGGATGTAGAGTGTTCTATTTCCTCCTCTGATTCTATTTCGATGAAGTTCCTGCTCTCCCATCCACCATTTTTGATCACTCAGTATTGCCCTTTGGGAAGGGCACTGCTTGTCACTGGCCACTCGGGTGTTTCCTTGCTTCCTGGTGGTGGAACATGAATAAAGATTTCTGCACTCGTTATTCTTCACTGTGTCCTACACCTGCACATACACATCATGAGTGCTGGAGAAAATAAACACTACCACTGTTTGATGGTAGTGTTGGGGGGAAATAAAGAAAAAAAAAAGACCATGAATGAATAAAAGAAAAGTCTTTCCCAGACTGTTCTGGTCAGAAGGTTGGTAACTTTTGATGACATTGAACCTCACTTCTTCATGAAGACACCCAATGCCACAACAATCTCAGTATCAGGCAGTTTAACTGATGCTAAGAAGTGAATCAACCAGATATTTCACCAACTGACATTTCAACCTCATTTTGATCATTACGGAAACCCATGCTCACGTTTCATTATTCAAGATTATAGAGAATAGATGTTTAAAAATCAGAAAAAGGGGCATCACTCATCAGCTGTGCATTATGGAAATCACTCATTTTTCTACTGACTTCAGTGTGCTTCTTCTTGGCTTGTTGAATACAACTATCTGTAATTCTTCTTAATTCCTTCTTTCCACCCTACTGCTATTAAGATGTCCTTGCTCATCCAGTCTGTCCACAGTAGTCACCCTACTGTCTTCCTTTATAGTGAATTCAAATTTCTCTGTGGCCAGATGGATGCTATCATTCCAACTAGGTCTAAAATGATTTTGTTTTGAAATTCTACATTTACGCCTGACTTTCTAGAATTCCATGCCTGATCCTCAAGCCTCCCTGGCTGTTCTTTAAAACATCTTTTGTGAATCATATTGTCATGTTACCTCACAAACTCACTTTGAAAATCTTCCACTTAATCTGCTTTGCTTATTCATCACTTCCAATTTTTGGTTTATCACGTTGATTGATATGTTTGACCCTGGCACATTTTATCATATTGAACACTTGACAAATATAAAAATTATAATCATTGAAAGTAATTCAGTGTTGGATGGTTATTTAAAGCATCTTAACTTGACAAGGTACCAATCATATCAAGTCCATAACAATAAGCAGGACCTGAGGCAAATTACTCCGATGAAGTTTCATTCCTTCTGGAGATTAGTTTATCCCTTTGAATTTCCATTTAAGAGATTAAGTGGTTGACCATCAGCAAACATTCTGTACTAATTAATCTGAAGGAATTTTAATAATAACGATCCAGCCAACATTTATACATATTCAACTTATCCAAACTCAGCGAAGTGCAGCATCCCCCAGGAGAGTAGAATGCAAGGTTCACCATCTGAATCTATACTCATCCTTATGACCTTGAATCATTTTCTTAAGATAATGAGCACATCAAATTCTTTTGATTTATAGCTAATCCCTGTATTTATTTAATGACCTGTCTTTTTTGAGCCGTTTTACCTATGTTCTTGTGACGTTTAGTTCTGAAGTTAAACTAGACAAGATAACCCGATCATATTTAAATTATCAACATTTCAGCATCACAAATCCCTGAGTATATGCCACTGTATCTTCTTGAATTCTTTTACAGAATTAAAGTAAATCCAGATATTGTCTATTTTTTGAGTTTTGCACTTGAAACCCTGGGATCATCCTCACCAGCCCTCTCTTGCAAGGCAACAAGACACTTCAGATAAATCACATATGCTTTTCTAAATATAGCTTTGCCAATGAGTTATGCAGCTTAAAATATACTTTTCTAAATTACAGTTGACTGTCCTTGAGATGAATCCCATCAATTGATTTGTTGGCATCACTTCCACATTGACTGAATATTTCCAATAAATTGTCAGTAATATTTTCATGAATGGACTTTACTGTTTAAAATTCATCTAATGGAAATGTCTGAAAGGTGATTTCATCAAGATTTGGTGCTGTTTTTCCAGTGACCTTGGCACTCCTTTAGCTGTGTTCTGAATTACAATGTACAGTCCATTCAATTGAGACTAATCCTAAGTTTTTTTTAAGAGGCTTGAAACCCTTTCATCTGTGGAAGAAATGTCAGCAGGGGTTTGGAAGAGATAGATGAGTCACAAGGCTTTATTACAGACCTCCAGTTCAATTAAACACCCAGACTGATATCTACACCTGAGTCCAATGATTATATTTTAGAATTACCACTGTGGACAAACCTTCTCACAATGGTGCCCTTTCTATGTTAAATAAGTTTTCCCCTGTTGCACACTTGGAGGAAATTCTGCTTAACAAACAGCCAATGAGGTTAGAGGCTTTCGTTCCTCAATGTTTCAGTACCATTTGGGAACGTGGGATTCATGAGTAACATGTTTAATTGCACCTTGCTTTTTTTTCTGTTCTCTTCCAATTAAATAAACTGCATTTTAACTTTCAGAACAGTTTCTCATGGGGTAGCAGGATGGTGATCAAGAGAATGCCAAGGTCAGAAGTTTAGATTTAATACGTGTCAGTGGTTTCTTTTAACCCCGTCCTGCATTTCCAGACCAAGCACAGTGTGTAAGCAGAGAGGTGATCTGCATCAAAGCCTTCTAGTTCCATTACTGTAAGGAGCTCTGCAAGAATCAAAACTTAACTCCTGTAGGTGTATTAGAGTTAGAACCTACTCAAATGGGATTGCAATGTGGCAAAGCAACACCAGATTTTAGTGTCTCTTTACAACGTGCTCTCTCTGGCCTGTCAAAGTGTGCGCACACTCCCTGAGCTCGCGCCCCCCAGTACCCAGTTCCACCTTGCCCACCTCCTACTCCCCATGGTGCTACCTGCCTAATAGCTGCTCAAGATTAGCTGGCTGTTGGGCAAGAAATAGATTCCAAAAATGATAATCGGGTGCTTCAGTTAAATTCAATTTGAGGTGAACACATTTTCTGACCCCAAATTTGCAGGCTGACAGCTAAGCTCGTTCCCACCACTCGACTAAAACTGAGGTCATGGATAAAAGCAGGCATGATGATAAGTGGAAATAAGATAAACAAAATGAAAATAATAGATGTGCAATAGTTATTCCAGAATCAGAAGATGTTAGTTGTAGTTTTGAGTCATTATTCTTTACATAAGAAATGATATAATTGTATCAGAATTGTCAAGAAGGGAGTAAAACCCCATTTTAAGACATATCCACATCTATATATATATAGTGACTCTTTTAAAAATGCATTGAAAAGCCCAACATTGGCAGCTATAAGTCAACGTGATTGGACCTAGCAATAACCTTCCGGAAACAGAATCACAGACTTGTAGGATCACAGAATTGCTATTCCCATTCAGCTTATCGTGCCTGCATTGGTTCTATTCCCCATTGTCAATCTTCTGCCTTTTTCCATATCCCTGCATTCCATTTCTCTCCAGATAATCAGCCAATACCCTTTTGAATACCTCAGCTGAACTTGGCTCCATCACATTACCAAGCTTTGGAGATGCTGGTGTTAGACTGGGGTGTACAAAGTTAAAAATCACACAACACCAGGTTATAGTCCAACAGGTTTAATTGGAAGCACTACTTTCAGAGCACCACTCCTTTCTACCTGATGAAGAAGCAGCGCTCCAAAAGCTAATGCTTCCAAATAAACCTGTTGGGCTCTAACCTGGGTGTTGTGTGATTTTTAACATTACCAAGCAGTTACCATAACCTAACCACTCATTTTGTGACATTTTTTTCTCACATCACAATAGCTTTGCTTGCCCATCATTTTAAATCCACACTGTTTTGCTCTTTTTCCTTTTGTGAATGAGAGTAACTTCTCTCTATCTACTCTATCCAGCCGCTCATGATTTTGAAAATCTATGTCAAATCACCTTTCAACTGTCTTCTCTCCAAGAAAAATGTCTCAGAAGTGGGCGGCACGGTGGCACAGTGGTTAGCACTGCTGCCTCACAGCGCCAGAGACCCGGGTTCAATTCCCGCCTCAGGCGACTGACTGTGTGGAGTTTGCACATTCTCTCCGTGTCTGCGTGGGTTTCCTCCGGGTGCTCCGGTTTCCTCCCACCATCCAAAAGATGTGCAGGTCAGGTGAATTGGCCATACTAAATTGCCCATAGTGTTAGGTAAGGGGTAAATGTAGGGGTATGGGTGGGTTTCGCTTCGGCGGGTCGGTGTGGACTTGTTGGGCCAAAGGGCCTGTTTCTGCACTGTAATCTAATCTAAGAAGTCAATGTAAACAAAGCAACCAATGCCCAAGTATTCCCTGATGGGTCTAGAAAGCTAGCTGTTATGTTAGAAACTATGACAGGGACAATTGACTCCAAGGAAATAAACCCACAAACTGGAATCGTGAGTTACATCTATCTTATAAGAAGATGTGATAATGATTTTCCACTTAACCACTGGAATGAGCCACAGACATCAAGTCTTTGCCTTCATGGTAACTGCTACACCCTTTCCAGGAGTTTGTTAACATGACTCCCACAGTACTGACTGTCTTTCCTTGCCATACAATTCTGAAATATCAATAGTTTAGGGGTCAGCACAGTCCACAAGTCTGATCAATATCAACATCATTAACTCCAGCCTTAAAGGAAAAGCCTTTGATCAATAAAAAAAACTTTGTTTTTTATACTCTGTGAAAGTAAGGCTTTTTTCCATCAAGCAGTGAAGTAACCGTTACATTTCTGTAAAATTTCCACTGAAGACTTTCAAAGAGTTTTCTTTTAAACAGAAGAAGCTGCCTATAACTCTTCAAATGCAAACTGATTAAACAACTATGTCCAGAAAATGATTTGGAGGTGCCTGTGTTGGACTTAGGTGTACAAAGTTAAAAATCACACAACACCAGGTTATAGTCCAACAGGTTTAATTGGAAGCACTAGCTTTCGGAGCACTGCTCCTGGCCTGTGACACAACCACTTGATGAAGCAGCAGTGCTATGAAAGCTAGTGCTTCCAATTAAACCTGTTGGACTATAACCTGGTGTTGTGTGATTTTTAATTTTGTACATCCAGGAAAGGAATTCCAGATGGCTAACTCCAACTTCAGATTTTTGAATTCTATCTTACAGGACTTACATTGTCAAACTGGTGCCTTTTGGTTGCTTTGTATTTCAGTTTTTCTTAACTGAATAATTGCATTATTCTTTCCAGTTCTATCTCTCTGTGAGTGCTTGCATTGCAAAGCATTCTCCCCCATCTAAGAATGTGTGAAATAAACCCTACAATGGGTTTAACTTCATCACACTGGTGTTTTGGTCTTTACAAAGTCACAAATTGAGGGAATGAGGGAAATGTGTCCCACTGCTTAGAAAAGAAGAAAAATATTGCAGTCTGCATATGGACAGCTGATGAGAATTGGGAGACACATTTATTTTGAAACCCTCAACTTGTCCATAAACAGAAATATTTCATAAAAGGTTCACTGAACTGATTACTGAGATGAAGGAGTTGTCTTATGAGGAAAGGATAAGCTGGTTGGGCTTATACTCATTGGAATTTAGAAAGGTGAGCATTGATAGGATCCTGAAGGGAATTGACAAGGTAGAAGGTGAGAGAAAGATTCTTCTCGTGGGGGAGTCTGGATGTGGAAGACGCAGTTTAAAAATTAGGGATTCACATTTAAGATGGAGATGAGTTGATTTTTGTTCTCTCTCTATGTCTTGAGTCTGAATAGCTCTCTTCTGCAAAAGCTGGATCATTGAAGGTGTTTGAGATTGAGTAAGGCAGATTTTTAAATGACAAAGGAGTCAAGGATTGTAGTGTTGGACACAAATGTGGATGCTAATTCGCCCTGCTCATATTGAATAGCGAAGCACATTCCAGAGACTCAGTGTCCTCATTCACATGTTCATATATCAACAATTCTACAAAAAACAACTAATGAGATACATTTTGTTTTTAGCCTGACCACCCAGCTGCATAGTTCAAGCACTGTCTGTTTCCAGTTGCTTATCTATTGTCATAATGTTTGCCAGATGGAAATGAAAGTAATCTGTAATTTTGCTAAACATATTTTTCCAAGATTTAATCAACATAGTTTCCATTATTTTTCCTTTAAGTCCAATCTATCTATCAATTTCTGTGGGGAAAGAAAGAAGATCTTCCAACAGATGATTTCATTTGAAGCTCCTTGATTTTAAATCTGCCCATGATAGCAGACTGATTTGTAAATAACATGCTTCCATTTCCATCATTCCTGCCTCTCTTCCTTAGAAAGATCTCGATCGTGATCTTTCTCAGCTTTCTTTTCTCCAAAGTCTCGTTGTGTTCCGAACTTTCGAGCCACAAATCTATCACCACTCTCCATCATTCACTCCAATCCATCCAGAGCCTTTTGAAAGTTGATTGATTGTACGAACTTTGAGACATTTTATTGGATATTATTTACACAAAACGGAACTGACCTATTGTGACTAAGATGGCTGCCAGTTTGTCAAGCCAATTTAAGTGGCACTTGGGGCTAAAGGGATCAAAAGATACAGGGAAAACAGTGGGAACAGTGTAAAGAACTGATGATCAGTCATGATCATAATGAATAGCAGGTAGGCTCGAAGGGTCGGATGGCTTATTCCTGCTCCTATTTTCTATGGTGCTATTTTTCTACATCAATACATTTTTGTCTTTGTCACCTAAAATTAAAGCATTAACCTTGGTAAAACTGGACCTGAATCCATCTGAATTCTTTGTGAGTTCAAATATAACAAAAGTCAGATATATGCGTTTGATCTTGTCTTCCGGATTTTGTACCTACACTGTAGTTAGGTGATAAAGATGAATATCCACCCCATATTTCATGTTTTCAGTTCCACGTATTAGTGGATTAATCAGGAATCATCCCCAGCCTCTCTCAGTTTGCTACAGCAAACACCAGCCTCACTTCCCAGTTTGCAATCCAGAGTTATCTTCAGCAGCTCACAGACTCTTTGCTTGCCTGTGCAATATACCTTTTTCCATTGAAGCTCAATAGTCAACAGAAGAGAACTTGGGAAATGCAGCATGATTAGCTGCTTTGTGGCCAGGGCATAAATGTTCACATCCATGTTGCCCTTAGGTCACCAGAAAACCAGCTAGTAACATTTGTGAATAGGATTAACCAACCCTTTATGGATGTGTCTGACTGCAAAAGGGAGCGTGTGCTTTTAGGAATGGTGTGCAAAGAGCTATCATAATATATTTCTTTTGATACAAACTGATTATGGCTTCCTAAGTCCTCCCAGCAACGGCACTATTGTAAAATGGCCCATCTGGTAAATTTGCTTCTACAATTGGAATGGATCTGTGGGATCTGCTTGGTATAGTCAAGTAGAGGAAACCGACCTGATTGTCTAATATGAAGAGGCTTTTGTCTGAAAGAAAATGTAATTTATTGTTTGATAGCAATCAATTTACATTGGTAAGATAGACATTGGTACTGAGACTATAGGGAGGCTTGCTGTTATGTCTTACTCCTTTGAAAGTCAAAGCTTTTCCCTTGTCTGAGTCCATGTGACATCAAATTGTGAGGAGTGGATGCATTCCTCAGCATTAACCCTTTCAGACTCTTGTACACTTACACAACAAATTTCATGAATTTAAGTTGATAATACTTCTTACAATACTTGGATTATAAATCCGCCTTCAGGCTCTCCTATCTCTCATTCATACTTGTAGGCACATAACCTCATAATGCAACATAATATCGTCACAGAACTTAATGAGCCTCCCAGTAACATGTTGACTGAATTATAATCAGTTTATGCAGCTAATCTTTTATCACCTGTGAGTTTTAGCTGTCCCAATTAACTTGCTTACTTTGCTGTCTGAAAGGATCTGCCTGCATTGCTCATAAGACAAAGCTTTTCACTGAGCCTCAGTACACATGACAATAAATTCAATTCAATTCAATTCAATTCCACAGCTGAGGATGTGAACCTTGACTTTTTACTAAGCTATTGCAAGAATTTTTAATTTCAAACCAGATAAAAGAAATAAAAAAAACGAGGAAAGGAGTCTCCTAAAAATTTGAACTATCGTCCCATAAGCTTTCATGGAAAGAAGGTCTGATGTG
This sequence comes from Chiloscyllium plagiosum, assembly GCF_004010195.1. Classification (NCBI taxonomy): domain Eukaryota; kingdom Metazoa; phylum Chordata; class Chondrichthyes; order Orectolobiformes; family Hemiscylliidae; genus Chiloscyllium; species Chiloscyllium plagiosum. Next base: position 23,313,727 of record NC_057718.1, on the reverse strand, counting down.
TTGTGCGATGTTTCACAGATAGCATGCAACAAACCCTTAATAAACATGGTCATGATTTTGCCACGACATATGAACAGATGATATAAAGGTCTCAGTCTCCACCTTCGTATGTCACTAGTTTGTAAACTAATAGGTCAGTGCTAGAACAGACATGGCAGTGCTTATGATTATGGTATATGTAGTTACTAGGAGCTGTAATAAAAATATTCTGAATCTTCCCATTCTATCTAGTCTTTATGTTATGGCAGTCGAAGAATGTGGCACTGGAAAAGCACAGCCAGTCAGGCAGCATCCAAGGAGTAGGAGAATCGATGTTTCAGGCATAAGCCCTTCGTCTATACAAAATTATGAGTGAAGTTCTGATTATGGTGATAGCTCAGTGGTAAGCAGCAGCAATTGCTTATAAAAAAATTTCCAATATCTTGTTTGTAGATGCTTGGAATCTTCACTGATGATTATACAGTATGTGAAAGCCTAACTGCGAGGTTTACTGGAGCACAGGCCTGCAAATTAAATATCCAGAAGGCTTTTTTCTGTTTTCTGCTTCAAGTTTGTAATCCGGCCAGAAAGTCTGCTACTCTTAAATAAAAATAAGTATCAGATTGCTTCTTACAGATTTCTAAGTAAAAATGACAATGAAGGGCAAGATTTAACTTAAACATAGACCCTCCTGTTCAAACCTCATTCCCCAACATTTTTAGGCACTAAAAGGTGATTTTAAGTACTGAAGAAGCTTACCTTTGTGCAGGGGTCAGTTGGATCCCCCATTTTGTATCTTCAATTCAACACCAAGTGGTATCACCACTCCTTATTTGGAGCAAACGCCATTTAGTGGCTGAAAGCTGCTATTACAGGCATTTATTACTTAATGTTAAGGTATTTGGAAGCCAAGTAAAAGGAACAAATAAGTCCTGCACATAATTTCAATAAGGAAGATACCTTGAACAGGAAGTGAAAGACAAATGTTTATTATAGATTGGACAGCAAATCATATCTGCACTGAATGGCAGCTAATCAAATCACATTTACTGCACAGTTCAGCAATACATGATTTTGAGAGGAGATTTCTAAAAATCTTATGAATATCAAAAAGGACAGCTTTTTAGTATAAATGCATCCCATCTTTCTGAGGATGACAATGAAGATCCAGGGAAGGTCTGGTAAATACTTCAAGATCAATTCAAGGTATAAATCAACATTTGGATTAACAGCCTACAATTTATGTCATACAAAGACTCCAAGAGTCTATTGATGACTTTCTAATAAGATGAATCAGCAAAAGGGAAATGCCTATGATTCTTCTGAAGAAGAATTCGCAGAGAGTTGTCTGGGTAATTGCCTGAACACCGATCAAAGCCATCAGGAAAGATAATCTGAGTGAGGAAAAGGGGCATTAACACCTTGCTGGGAGATGGATGTCAGCATATTGACAGTCCAAAATCAATGACATATTTTATGTGCAGTTCACAGTTTACTATGGTCAGCAAAGTGCACCAAACTAGCAAGATCTGTCCGAAATGCAATTTTTCACGCCTACCCAGAAACTGTCCGGTGTTCCTTCCCAGCTGAAAATATTAAGCATCAAGAGATATTGCACATGCATGTGCAAAGATCCTGCTTTCAAATGCCAAGCCAGATGCCAGAGCAAGATGTAAGTACCATGGCACTAGCAGTAAGGACAGTCTTCAAAACATACAAAAGCATAAAAATATAAACGGAAAATGTCAACATAAAGTGAAAAGTAAACCTCAGGAGATGACCAAGCTTTTCATATTGTCAACCTCACACACCATGTTGACTAAGTAGGCAATCAGAAGCTTTTATAACTTTTAACATCTTATATCTCCAAAGGCAGATCAATAAATACTCAAAGCCAAAATTGACACAGAAGCTAGCTATATTTTCACTACTCATTCTAAAAGGCATGTACCCCAACAAGCGGTGCTCCGTGATATCACCTAGGAGGGACTGACTTATTGTGTATAATGGAGTACAAATTTCATACAGTGGCACAATAACAGCACAGATCAATATACAAATGCATCTTGGATTCCCCAAATCCTCTACCTTGTGGACACCAATCATCCAGTGGTAGCGGGACTATCCATATGCATAGATCTCAGCTTAGCTACAATCTCAAACAGTTGTACCCAGACTACTTGACATAATTGGCAGGTGTAGGAATCATGAAATAAGGATCATCTCAAGGTCCATGCAAGACTATTTATTAATCCTCCAAGAAGGTGCAGTGTGAACATTAATTAGAAGCTTTGAGAGGAACTCGATAAGCAAGAATGAAATGGTATCAGTCAGGAGGTCAACCAGCATAGAGGTTAGTGCAGCTCCATTACATGTGCTAGAAGGAAGGGTGGCCTTGTTACAGCATGTTTACATGCAAGGGACCTCAACTGGTCTCTTCCAAAGTGTCCACATAAAAAAAAATCAAAGCTATAAGAATTAAGCTTTTCTGGGACAGGATTCTTTTCAAAACTAAGTTTGAGGTATAGCTACTGGTGAGGTATGTCTAACTGGCAGAAGAATCCGGACAGCTCATGACATTTAGGAAGCCATTTGGGTGGTACTGTTTCTGATGGTTGTTATTTGAGCATTTGGAAGCCAAGACGTGTTCTAGCAGCATATAGATAGAGTTATTGAAAATATACCGAGCTGTGAACAACAAGTCAGACAAAGGCAGAGTATGACCATAACTTTCACAAACTGAGGGCAGCAGTGTAATGTCATGGACTGCTATTTAATGTTAACTTGATAAATATTTTTGTGTCCATTTGCACTGCCCATGGAATCTGACCTATTGAAAAGAAGATTGAGGATCTTTAATAACTGCTGACCCTGAAGGATAAAAAGGATCTGTAACATTGCCTCATCTTTTTGACTTTCTCTTGCCATACCTTGGGGAGTTGGGAGTGTATCTCCGCAGAGAGATTTGCTCATGAAGCATTGATTTGTGTTCCTTCGTCAGGTACACATACCCTGCTGAAGGTAAGAAGCCCAAAACTTCATCTACAGCAGATTGTGAGGGTAGATCAAGTTGAGACATAATGGAAATCAACTGGTGATTCCGTATTGTGGACTCCTGGCATAAACCATTTAGAAGCTGAGAAAAAGATGCACAGATTGTTAACATGAATGTTTGTTCTTTTTAATACTTTTCTTTAGAAAGCGTATTTAAGTAGTGGTTAAAACTGTTGAAAGGAAAACTGCTATTAAAGCTTACCAGCCAATATAACACCAGCATGTGTGTTCTTAAACAAAACCAAAATTAAGAATATTTTATCATATAATAGAAGAAAAAACAATCAAAATGATGTACACGCCCCGCAGTGTGTGATTTGTGTGGGAACCTTTCTCAGCCAGCCTGTTTGTCATTTGTGATTTATGTTCTGTAAAATATCAGATCGAAAGAATAAGATAACATGATTAAAAGAATCTGCAGAGGGATGCGATAAGCAGGTCTGAAAATGCAGGAGGATTTCAATAATATTATTTATATTTCCTTTGTAGCAAAACTCCTGTGTCTTTCCATTCCTTTAGCCTTTCTCAGGCAGTGCCTCAGTTGCAGTAGCAATTCCTCAATATTGAGAGGAGTGACTACTTTGCATAAATTATTTGTAGATTAAGCTCCTGGAACAAGAACATGGCTGAACATGTGCAAAAGCCAAAGCATAGATCATGATTCAAAAAGAAATGGGCTTGTGATCAAACTGGACAAGAATATAGTCTGAAAATGTCCTCAACATCAATCCACGTGGAGCTATTTGGATAGAACAGCTCTTACTTATTCCTTGAATACTTTTCTGATCAATTGTTCAAAATGGCAAAAAACCTCTCCTCCAAGCTCTATCATGCTTTGAGTCGAATTGCCTTAAATGATGAGATTAACTTGTTCCAGAGAAAGCTAGAAGAGCAGGTAGATAAGATAGTGAAGAAGGCGTTTGTTTTGCTTTTCTTTATTGGTCAGAGTATTCAGTACAGGGTTGGGACGTCATGTTGCAGCTGTTGGAATATTGCGTGCAATTCTGGTCTCCTTCCTGTCAGAAAGATGTTGTGAAACTTGAAAGGGTTCAGAACAGATTTACATGGAGGGTTGCCAGGGTTGGAGGCTCTGAGCTACAGGGAGAGGCTGAACAGGCTGGGGCTGTTTTCCCTGGAGCGTCGGAGGCTGAGGGGTGATCTTATAGAGGTTTACAAAATTATGAGGGGCATGGATAGGATAAATGGACAAAGTCTTTTCCCTGGGGTCGGGGAGTCCAGAACTAGAGGGCATAGATTTAGTGTGAGAGGGGAAAGATATAAAAGAGACCTAAGGGGCAATTTTTTCACGCAGAGGATGGTACGTGTATGGAATAAGCTGCCAGAGGATGTGGTGGAGGCTGGTACAATTGCATCATTTAAGAGGCATTTGGATGGGTATATGAATAGGAAGGGTTTGGAGGGATATGGGCTGGGTGCTGGCAGGTGGGACTAGATTGGATTGGGATATCTGGTCGGCATGGACGGGTTAGACCGAAGGGTCTGTTTCCATGCTGTACATGTCTATGACTCTATGACTCTAAAGGAAACAAATCCTGTTCTCTAGATCTGGGAGGTGGCCCTGCCCCATGTGTTGAAAGCTTTGCAAATTTAGAATCAACTTTTTCAGTCAAGTGAACTTCCAACTCAGATGGTGTGTGTTTTAGAGGGGAGCTTGAAGATGGTGCATGCATCTGCACCCATGCATCTGCTGCCCTTTCCCCTAAGTGGTAGAGGTCACAAGTTTGGAAGGTGCCAGGGAAGGACCTTGCTGAACTATTGAAATGCATCTTGGAGCTAGGACACTCTGCTGCTGCTGTGAATTGGGAGAATCATTATGGGTGTTGGATGGGGTGTCAGTTAAACAGGCTGATATGCCCCTAATTGTGTTGAGCTTCTTGTGTGTTGTTGGAGCTGCACTCATTCAGGCAAGTGAGCAGTATTACAGCACACTCCTGACTTACGTCTTCTAAATGGGGAGAGGTTTAAGGGGGACGGAGGTGAGTTGTTCATTACAGAAGTCCCAGCCTCTGTTCCACTCTTGAAACCGTAGTATTTGTATGTCTGGTCTGTTTTAGTTTCTGTTCAATAGTAACCCCAAGATGTACACATGGGATTCAGTGATGGTAATGCCATTGGGTGTCAAGGTGAGAAGGTTGGATTCTCTCTTATTGAAGATGATCATTACTGTGTGGCACAATTATTACCTGCCACGTAGCAGCCCAAACCTGAACGCTGTCCTTGTCTTCTTCATATAATTGTGGACAGCTTCAGTATCTGAGGAAGACTCTGAGGAAACTCTGAGAAAACACTGCAGAAATAGTCAAATAGCTAAGTGATCACTTTAGAAAGCCACTCGCCTACATGTCTTAAGGCACATTCCTTGTGGACTAGGATTATCCCTGCACACTTACCTTATGGCTCTTTTCAGAAATCCACGCTCACCAATGCCCTACAGCAGACGCATGGGCAAATTAGAGTTGTCACCAGTGCAGGACAGGATCATTTATTTTTAAATAAAATTCTAAACTGTTTTGAAATATTTGCCCAGACAGTGAACTTGATAATGACACATATACCATCAAAAGTAATAGTTTTTATCAAAAGCCTAGAAAAACTGAAACATGACAACTAAGGCAGGGCAAGGTTTAGTCAGTTGTAGTACTGTTGAAAAGGTCTGAAATTTCTGCACAGTTATTTAGGATACAACAACACCCCAAAGAACTGTGATACTTATCTCAGTTTTATTGGCAGCAAAATTACTGCTGGAAAAAAATCTGCACTGGTGACAGCTCTAATTTACCATGCGTCTGTTTGTAAGGCATAGGTGAGTATGGTTTTCTGAAAAGTGCCGTAAGGTAAGTGTGCAGGGATAACTCTAGTCCACAAGGAATCAAACTCTTACTTCTGTGCAAGGTCAGTGGGTAGGGCAATGAAGGATTGGTGCAATGCAATGTATCTGATGGTAGAATGGGCACAGAGCTGCTTCATGTGTTGCTGGTGACCATGCCTCAGTTGAATTACACTGGAATGAATGTAATGATGTATGAAGACAGTGCCCACATATCGATGTGTGGACAGTCAATGTCAGGCTTGGGGGGCATGCCTGCAATCTGTACAGTTACCACAGACTGATCCTGTCCTGTTATCCATGGTGAACGTGATAAAATTGCTTGCTTTAGCAATCTTGCCTTCACATTAGTTTTCATTGAAAACACAGGCTATAAAGTGAGCTGGTAGAAGACAGAGGTAGGAAAGGTCAAGGGTTTTAGTAGCTCAGACTATTCCTGCATCCTGGTGATGCAGGTGGTGACACATGCCTGCAGTAGTCTCAAGAGAAATGAAGCTTCCTCATGCTCTTCCTCGAGGAATAGACATTAGATTAGATTAGATTACTTTACAGTGTGGAAACAGGCCCTTCGGCCCAACAAGTCCACACCGTCCCGCCGAAGCGCAAACCACCCATACCCCTACATTTACCCCTTACCTAACACTACGGACAATTTAACATGGCCAATTCACCTGACCTGCACATCTTTGGACTGTGGGAGGAAACCGGAGCACCCGGAGGAAACCCACGCAGACACGGGGAGAACATGCAAACTCCACACAGTCAGTCGCCTGAGGCGGGAATTGAACCCGGGTATCTGGCGCTGTGAGGCAACAGTGCTAACCACTGTGCCACCGTGCCGCCCACGCATATAATGCCTAGCCACCTACTCTGAAATGCAAAACTCTAAATGAACTCTCCTCCTCTGCTGTCCCTCCAACTCCAGCTCAATCTGATCCTTCCAACTATTTGTTGCTGCCATTCTTCTTTTATTCAGAATGAAATGGCCTAATAGAAGTAATATTGTTAGAAATAGTCTTAAAACTCCCTGAAGGTTATACCTTCTACAAACAAAAGCATAATCTTTGGTTTTAAATGAAAGGGAAATAGAAGCAGCGTGTCAGCTCAAGACCGACAGTGATTTAGATTAGAGTTACTAAAGTCCTTTCATGGATGGATTAAGGAATCATCAGTGAAAACACTGAACTACAAAAAAAAAGATCGTTTGGTCCTGACTATGTCATAGGATCCAACATAATAGATATCTACTTATTTTTGAAAGCAAAATACTGTGGATGCTGGAGAATTGAGCTAAGAACAGAAAGTCCTGGAGAAACTAAGCAGGTCTGGCAGCATCTGTGGAGAGAGAAACAGTTGATGTTAAAAGTCCAATACAATTTTTCTTCTTTTGCGTCACATTGGATTTAAAAGATTAACTCTGTATTTCTCTCTCCAGAGATAGTGCCAGACTTGCTGAATTTCTACAGTACTTTCTGTATTTAGTATATCTTTTGGGAGCACTGTATCAAAATTAACATTCACAGCTGGTGGACTTTAGTGGCATATTTGTCATTTCTTTGGCTGTCTGGCATCTTCCATTAATTCTAGAAACGTATTCAATAAATGGCGTTAGATATACAGGAGAGAATATCCTAGTTTTCAACTAATACTAGGATCGAAGGTGCAGCAAATTGTGAGGATGAAGAGATGTTCACAAACAAATATGAATTATGAAGCAGTGGAAGGAAGGTTGAACATTTAAAACATGAAAATTAATTTTAATTCAAGAATGATTAATGGAGTTGCGGTCTCATTGAGAAAATATGAAAGGATATGAAGGAAAATAAATAAAATATTCAATGAGCCACTCCCATTCTTTTGTCTGTGTGCCAAACTATTTCTCCATTACATGCAATGGCAGCAGATGTTGACGAGTCAATGAGAAAAGAAGCATACAATTGCTTACCAAAGATAATGGGTAGTTTCCTACTTATGAATTTCATGGAGTAATTCCAAATAATTTACAAAAGGTTCAACAGAAGATTGTTTAATGTTCCTTGCTTGGATTTAAACATTTCTGGATCAATATTAACACTATTCCAAGGAAAATAGAAAGCATATCTTGCAATTTCCTTAGCTTTGCCAATGCCAAGTCTCTCAGTGCCTGGAAAATGATTGTCAGTTCAGGTTAAACCTCCCCTATGCAACAGAAGTTGAAAGAAAGAAAGTGGGATTTGAAGAAATGGTTAGAATAATAAGATGAAGAAAAATTAAATCCTCACTCGATTCCTTCACAAAATTGGAGCTTGTGTCTTTCCAAGCCCCAAGGCTAATGTCTTAATTTCTTTCTCTCATAGAAAGCAAACATGCAATTGAGACTTCATGGGATTGGATGACAGAATGTTCATTGGCGGCACAGTGGTTTTTTTTTCTCTCATCATCTTTTGGGATCTTGTTGTCAGAAAATTGCCACTTAAGTTTGGTCACTGTGCTCAACATGGCGAATTGAAGCATTTCAAACTGAAAAGGAATTTTTATCCTTCCACATTCACAGTTTTTAGCAGCATATTATTCAGATCAAAGATCAAAGTGAGTTTTTATTTATTCATGGGATGTGGATGTCATTGGCTGGACCAGCATTTATTACCCATCGATAACATTTTCTCAAGGGCAACTAGGGACAGGCAATAAAAGCTGTCCCAACAGCAATGGCTACAATGAGTGAATTTAAAAAAAAAGAGGAGAATAAGTTAAATTCTGTCCCAAGATGACTTTAATGTAATTCAGTACTAGTAGATAGTAAATATGGGCTTGCAGAATATTTGCTTAACTTGGCTTCAAATCCATTTTTCTGCCCACTCATATAACCCTTCAGCTAACTTAAAAACCTGTCTATTCATCAATGTTTCAACATCCACCACATTCTGGGGTAGTGAATTCCACTGATTCACAATCCTTTGTGAGAAGTGATTTTACCTCATCTGTTTTAAATCTACTTCCCCTTATCCTGAAACTATGACCTCTCATTCTGGAATGCCCCACACGAGGAACCATCCTCTCTATGTCTACTTTGTCAATCTCCTTTAGTATCTTTTATACCCCTCTTAGATCTCCTCTCAATCACGCCACATGCTAGAGAGTATAGGCCTAAACTGCTCAACCTTTCTTCACAAGGCAAACCCCTCACCTCTGGAATCAATGTAATGACCTTCCTCGGAACTGCCTCCATGCAACTACATCCCTTCTCAAGCAACAGGACCAAAATTGAACACAATACTTAAGGTGCAGTCTCACAAATGCCTTGTACAGCTGCAGCAACACTTCCCTACTTTCAGATTCTATCCCTTTGATAATAAATGCCACAATTCAATTTGCCTTCCTTATTAGGACTTATTAGTTCTGCTACCAATACTTCAGTAGACAGACATTGTGCCCATTAGACCCAGAATGTTCCTTCACCACACAGCGCATACTAATGGAATAAGAAAACCAAAATGGGTTTTCATACCACTCTTTTTCAACAATAACAGCAAGAAAATCTCTCCCTGTTTTAGGCAAAGACCTATTTTCACAATAACTGTTCCTGACCATTTATTTCTTCATTTGAAACTTCACCAGCTCATTTCCAACCTGGAAACTCTTCAAGCTTTCAAAGAAAACGAGTTGGTTTGCTGATCATACCCTCAACTCAGTACATTGCTCAGTGGATAAATTGAACCATTCAGTCAAGTTGAAAGGAAAGTTTTCCCTTTTAATGGAGGAACAAGTAGTATTGTTGTGACTTTTTAGCCAAGCCTCTGCCTGGCAACATCTTCAAGGAAGAAGTGGAAGATGGTTATGGGTAGTGGAGGCCAATCTCAGCCCCAGAACACTGGAAGAGTTCCTCATGATGAAGGCTCAACTGTGTTCAGCATCTATCATTTTCCTTCCATCATAATATCAGAGGTGAGGATGTTCATTGCTTGCACTAGCTCCAGCACCATTCACAACTCCTCATACATTGAAGCAGCAGGACCTGACACAACTTAAACTTGGGTTGACAACTGATAAGTAAAGCTTCTGCCAGGCAATGACTATCTTCCACTGAGATAATCTAACCCTAGGCTCCTGGTATTCAATGGCATTCCTATCACTGGATCCTGCTGGAGGTCACTATTTGCCAGAAAATGAACGAGACCAGCAATACAAATATTGTTGCTACAGTGGCAATTCAGAGGCTGTGAAACCTGTGGCTAGTATCTCAACTCCTGGTTCCCCAAAACATGTCCATCGTCTACAAGTCACAAAATGAAATGAGTTGGAATACTCTCCATCCACATTGTATGTGCCCATAAGTACAGAAATTAATTACACAGCCAAACAGATATATAGAAGGGCATATAGATATAGGTGTGAGTTTGGTATTGGGAAACATTTGGCTGAGGCATTTTAAGGGTTAAAAGAAAATGTGTTTAATACAAGCACAATAACATATAAAACTTGTTAATGTTACAAATAGATAATTGCCATAAAGGGGACTCTGTTTGCACTTTCAAGTGACACAGTTGCTGGACATGGGCACAGCAGGATCTTAATTATGTTACAGTGATAAGTGTTTATCTCAACTGGGAACTTGTCTAGTCTTCTAATGAGGGATCGATGTTGTAATAGTCTTGTACTGCTTATGATCAAATGGCAACAGACCTAACTGTAAAGTATATAAGGAGGAAAATGATTCATTGTTTAATTAATAGCCTCCCTCGAGGTGTAGGCATACAATAGAATAAATCCTTTGCTTTACTTAGATCCCTAATCATCTCCACCTTGTTTAAAACACTACAAAACATGAATGCAGCTCCAACAACATTTAAGCTTAAATGTTTTGGAGCTGCACTTATCATGTTTTGTTGTGTTTTTATAACAGCGCACTGTGGCTGCAGTGTGTACCATCTACAGAGTACTCTGCAGCAATTCACCAAGGTTTCTTTGGAACACCTTTCATATCCAGATTTCTAACACTTGAAAAGGCAAGAACAATAGATGCATGGAAATATCACAATCTATAGGTTCCCCACCAAGTTACTTACAATTCTGACTTGGAAATATATTGTCATTCCATCATCATTTAGTTAAAATGGTATTCACTATCTGACAGCACTGTAGGTGTACCTTCACAAGCCTGCAGTACTTGAAGATAGCTCAGCATCATCTTTTCAGGAACAATTACGGATGGCCAATGCTACTCACCTTGCCAATTATGTCCAGGTCAAACAACTGAATATAAAAAAATTGCACAGAATAAAGCTTAAGAAATGGTAATGTACAAAATGCTGTCTACATCATCTCACCTTAGAAAACTTATTAAAGTTATTTAAGTGTTAATTTTGTATTAAACCAGCCTTGTGGCAATATTTTAATATAAATTTAATCAGCATCTTTTTTCCTAGCACAATGATAAATGTTTCTGCTTTATCATAAAGCACTGTTTACTCCTTTCCAATGAAATCATTCAATCCCAACATTGAAAATAGCTCTCTACAGTGTCAATTCACCTCTCATACTGGCATCCATAACGTGCTGGCTTGAGCTGCTGTTTAGTGACAAATTAGAAAGAGACTTCTGAGTCTTATACAAGCTAATGGAATGGAACCCACATTGGATCATTACAGGCAGTAGTACACAGTTATATTCTCTTGAGCGGACCTGGATTCCAATTTAAATAACACTAAAATCTGAACCATCTTTTCCCTTTCAAGGAATGCTGTGAATTTCTGATATATTCTGCTGTTTTCACTTCTTATGGACCTCTCAAATGTTAACTTTGATCTCTCTCTCTCTCTAGACTTTCTCTGCAGTTGTAACACTGTATTCTGTGCTTTGTTCTGCTGCCTGATGCACTTTGTATGTTATGATCTGTCTGTACAGTACACAAAACACCACTCTTCACTGCATCTTGGTACATGTGACAATAAATCAATTTAAATTCGGTATTGAGAGGAGGGTTTATATTTTGATGGACTGTGGAAAATTGATTTGTTTCAAATTTTGTGGAAATTCGAGTAGCCTAATGAAAGGGGGTCATTCAAAATTTGGTGCAAACATTGGAGGGTTTTTTTAAAGAAGACACATGTCTGGTGGTAACTGTTACTTTTCAGGTAGTGACTAGCATGAAGAGGTGCTTGTTTTGTCTGGTTCATTTGGAAGGAAACCTGCTTAGAACACGTTAAATTGGAAGAAAGCCTGTGAAGATTAAGCTGAATGGAGAAAAGCTTTCTAATAACAAGCTCCCACATTTCTGAAAAGAAAATCCAATTTGTTTGCAATCATTTGTTCTTCAAGAAAATAACTAAGCCTCTTTGCACCTGTCAGTCAAGGGAAGAGGATTTTAAAAATCAGCAGGCAATACAGAAGGTCAGTTCGGCAAAATCAGCCACTGATGGAGCAACACTTTGGACATTAGATCATGTGCTATCCTTTTAGATTAAACAAGCTAGCCTTTGGTGGAGATGATTTCGAACCTGACGCATTTTGCAATTGTGCATATGTAGACATTGTACTCAGGGTTATATATTTGTCCACTGTGGAACAAAATAGCTTCTGAATCAAACTGAACATGGGGATTGGCCCCACCAAACCTGCCTTTCCCATCCTCCAAATCCAACTAGAAAATATTGGGTCATATCCTGATCCTTGTTCCATTCCGAAAACTTGATTTCAGTAAATACATTTTGGTAAAACTGCTTTGTGTGCTGATGTAAAACAACTGTCATCTTATTTGTTTTAAACTAATCTCCTTCTCTCTCCTGGTTTTATATCACTCAGCTTCAGAGAAATGTCCTTCATAAAAGAAACTGTTTTACTGCTTTTCAAAACTGACATATGAGCAGGTCAGCAATCAGTCAAAACCAGAAATAAAAGAGCGAGCAAATAAATATTCAGGAATGATTTGTGATATACTTTGATTGCACTAAGGATTGATACCAACGCTTACACATTAACTGAGATTGGAAGTGCATGAATGGCTTTCACATTGGCATGGGTCGGCCTCCCTCCAGTTGCTGTCACTCTATGTCTTCAAACTTGATCCCACAGTGCGGCAAATATGCACTTGTTCTTGTTCAGCATCAAATTGTATCGTGCAGGTTGAGTGGGCACCATCGACAATTGGTGTTTGTATTCACCACTCAAAAAGGGAACTTTTAATCACAAGAGTTCACAAAGATCCTTCGACAATGTACAAAATGATCATTTTAAAGCCTTGGACATTTACTGAAGTGCATTGAGCATCAATACTTATTGATTCCACAGAAAGACCCAATTGGCAGTTCTATAATAAAGCTCTTGCCCTGCTGGCTGTGTTCCTCAGTTCCACTACTTTTGGCATTGCCACAGGGAAATAACCTTGTACAATGCCTTTGCAGAAGCTGAACAGAACACATTTCGTACTATGTAATAAATCCAAAGGAAGGGATAGCCATATTAAAGAGATTTAACTTTTTTCTCATCCAGAGGCATTCTTAGAAGTCAGCTTGTTTTTAAACTAAAAATACTTTCACCACATTATTTCCTCTGAGCGATTATATTTATTTTTCCCATCCGCCTCTGAACAGAAAGGAGTAAAAGGAAAAGTGCCCATGGTGGGGTTTGGATGAGGGGAGAGAGGGAATTTATTTAGCTCCATGCCAGCAGTACAAAACAGCAAGGCAGAAACTGTTTTTCATTACACCCAGAATCATAATCACCGAAAAAGGCAATACTGCCAATCAAGGATGTGGCTGCTCTCTGAAACAGCAACTCATGTCAATGCCACTCAGCATGAATGTACTGCCTTTCAGATTATAATCCGACTCCCCACTGCCAAGTGCTGACGAGTCCTCTTTGCTGGGATTCCTCAGTCTGGTGAGACTGCCTCAGTCCCAGAAGTGGTCCTCTCCTCTGGTGTTGCCACCAGGAACATAGGACACCTGATTGCCTAGCAATTCAATAAAGCACGGTTTCCTATGGTGAAGTCTCACCTTAATTAACATTTAACACTGCTTCCAGTGTTAAGTTGCTGTGGGCAGCCATCATCATCGTCGTGCGAGATAGCTCCTTGTGAATTCAACACTTTATTATTCAGGGGTCATCCTCAGCATTAAGAAAGGAAATAAGCTATTACAGCAAATGCAGGGCTGCCTGCGAGGTGAGTTGGAGTAGAATTTAACAGAAAGGTAATAATTGCATTTCCTCTTGACCAAATTTCAATGGTTGGTTCCTATTTCCACGGTCATTCTCATTGTAACAAATTTTACAATTAACAGTGAAGAAAACTGACTTGCTGTTTTTCCTTTTAAGAAGCTGCCACACAATGCTTACCAGGGTCTCAAGCAGCGACTTCCTCTTTTTCAATCTCAGTTTGAATTGGATTTGGCTGTGAACAGAGCATGGAGCAGGGACACTAACCTGCCAACTAGCTTGAAGCATTCTTACGGTCAGTACATCAGGAAGGAGAAGTACAAATTTAAGTTACTTTTAAATAAACTTAAAATTGGGACATACACATCGTGGACTAAAGTGGAAATTTAAATAGGAAAACACAATCTTTGAAAATAATTTGACTTCCTAATATTTAAAAATTAATAGCGTTGTTGATTGACAGAGTGAGGATCCACACTTGCAATCCTAGAAGTTTACAGTACAGAAGCAAGTCATTTGACCCATTGTGTCTGTACAGACTCCCAAAAGAGCTACTCAGTTAGTCCCATTCTCCAAGCCTATCTCTGCAGCCCTCTAAATGCCTCCCTTTCAAATATATATCCAACTCCTTTTGAAGCTTCCTATAGAATCTGCCTGTACCACTCTCCCAGGCAGCGCATTCCAAATCCTAACAACTTTCTGAGTAAAGACGTTTCTCTTCACCTCACCTCTAGCTCATTTGCTGACAACACCGAAATTGTGACCCTTAGTTACTGATATATCAACCAATGGAAACAGAATATCTTTCTTTCCCCTGTCAAAATTGTTCCTAATTTTGAACATCTCAGTTAGCATTGTAACATTAATGTTTACAGGTCAAACAGGTTATTCAGGAATTATTGTAACTAAATATGACATTAAAGCTTCAATCATTCCCAATAGAGCATGGCTTCATTTTCCCATTGATATTCACAGTTCAAAGTTTGGGTGAAGATTTGTAGCTCGGGTGCTCGTTGTTGTGGTTCTGTTCGCCGAGCTGGAAATTTTTGTTGCAAACGTTTCGTCCCCTGTCTAGGTGACATCCTCAGTGCTTGGGAGCCTCCTGTGAAGCGCTTCTGTGGTGTTTCCTCCGGCATTTATAATGGCCTGTCCCTGCCGCTTCCGGTTGTCAGTTTCAGCTGTCCGCTGTAGTGGCCGGTATATTGGGTCCAGGTCGATGTGTTTGTTGATGGAGTTTGTGGATGAGTGCCATGCTTCTAGGAATTCCCTGGCTGTTCTTTGTTTGGCTTGCCCTATAATGGTAGTGTTGTCCCAGTCGAATTCATGTTGCTTGTTGTCTGAGGCACCCAAGCACTGATGATGTCA